>NC_143012.1:111827117-112127117 GCF_055824585.1 Amblyomma mixtum | reverse complement strand
GATTTGGAGTTTTGGCGTTTTGAAGATTCGGAATCTTGGAGTTTCGGAATTTTGTAGTTTTGTAGTTTTCGAGTGTCGGAGTTTTGGAGTGTTGGAGTTTTGGAGCTTTGGAGTTTTGGAGTTTTTGAGTTTTGGAGTTTTGGATTTTTGCACTTTTGGAGTTTTGGAGTTTCAGAGTTTTGGAGGTTCAGGGTTGTGGAGTTTCGGAATTTTTGAGTTTTGGAGTTTCGGAGTTTTGGAGAATTGCAGTTTTGGAGTTTTGGGGTTTTGGAGTTTCGAATTTTCAGTTTCGGATTTTTGGAGTTTTGGAGTTTCGGAGTTTCGGAGTTTTGGAGTTTCAGAGTTTTCGAGGTTCAGGGTTGTGGAGTTTCGGAATTTTTGAGTTTTGGAGTTTCGGAGTTTCGGAGTTTTGGAGTTTTGGAGTTTCGAATTTTCAGTTCCGGATTTTTGAAGTTTTGGAGTTTCGGAGATTTGGAATTTTGGCGTTTTGGAGATTCGGAATCTTGGAGTTTCGGAATTTTGTAGTTTTGTAGTTTTGGAGTGTCAGAGTTTTGGAGTGTTGGAGTTATGGAGCTTTGGAGTTTTGGAGTTTTTGAGTTTTGGAGTTTTGGATTTTTGCACTTTTGGAGTTTTGGAGTTTTGGAGTTTCGGAGTTTCGGAGTTTTGGAGTTTCAGAGTTTTGGAGGTTCAGGGTTGTGGAGTTTCGGAATTTTTGAGTTTTGGAGTTTCGGAGTTTCGGAGTTTTGGAGTTTTGGAGTTTCGAATTTTCAGTTTCAGATTTTTGGAGTTTTGGAGTTTCGGAGATTTGGAGTTTTGGCGTTTTGGAGATACGGAATCTTGGAGTTTCGGAATTTTGTAGTTTTGTAGTTTTGGAGTGTCAGAGTTCTGGAGTGTTGGAGCTTTGAGTTTTGGAGTTTTTGAGTTTTGGAGTTTTGGATTTTTGCACTTTTGGAGTTTTGGAGTTTTGGAGTTTCGGAGTTTCGCAGTTTCGGAGTTTTGGAGTTTCAGAGTTTTGGAGGTTCAGGGTTGTGGAGTTTCGGAATTTTTGAGTTTTGGAGTTTCGGAGTTTCGGAGTATTGGAGTTTTGGAGTTTCGAATTTTCAGTTTCGGATTTTTGGAGTTTTGGAGTTTCGGAGATTTGGAGTATTGCAGTTTTGGAATTTTGGAGTTTTGGAGTTTCGAATTTTCAGAGTTTCGGATTTTTGGAGTTTTGGAGTTTCAGAGAATTGGAGTTTTAACGTTTTCGAGATTCGGAATCTTGGAGTTTCGGAATTTTGTAGTTTTGTAGTTTTGGAGTGTCGGAGTTTTGGAGTGTTGGAGTTTTGGAGCTTTGGAGCTTTGGAGTTTGGGAGTTTTTGAGTTTTTGAGTTTCGGAGTTTTGGAGTTTCAGAGTTTTGGAGGTTCAGGGTTGTGGAGTTTCGGAATTTTTGAGTTTTGGAGTTTCGGAGTTTCGGAGATTTGGAGTTTTGGCGTTTTGGAGATTCGGAATCTTGGAGTTTCGGAATTTTGTAGTTTTGTAGTTTTGGAGTGTCAGAGTTTTGGAGTGTTGGAGTTATGGAGCTTTGGAGTTTTGGAGTTTTTGAGTTTTGGAGTTTTGGATTTTTGCACTTTTGGAGTTTTGGAGTTTTGGAGTTTCGGAGTTTCGGAGTTTCGGAGTTTTGGAGTTTCAGAGTTTTGGAGGTTCAGGGTTGTGGAGTTTCGGAATTTTTGAGTTTTGGAGTTTCGGAGTTTCGGAGTTTTGGAGTTTTGGAGTTTCGAATTTTCAGTTTCGGATTTTTGGAGTTTTGGAGTTTCGGAGATTTGGAGTTTTGGCGTTTTGGAGATTCGGAATCTTGGAGTTTCGGAATTTTGTAGTTTTGTAGTTTTGGAGTGTCAGAGTTCTGGAGTGTTGGAGCTTTGAGTTTTGGAGTTTTTGAGTTTTGGAGTTTTGGATTTTTGCACTTTTGGAGTTTTGGAGTTTTGGAGTTTCGGAGTTTCGGAGTTTCGGAGTTTTGGAGTTTCAGAGTTTTGGAGGTTCAGGGTTGTGGAGTTTCGGAATTTTTGAGTTTTGGAGTTTCGGAGTTTCGGAGTATTGGAGTTTTGGAGTTTCGAATTTTAAGTTTCGGATTTTTGGAGTTTTGGAGTTTCGGAGCTTTGGAGTATTGCAGTTTCGGATTTTTGGAGTTTTGGAGTTTCAGAGAATTGGAGTTTTAACGTTTTCGAGATTCGGAATCTTGGAGTTTCGGAATTTTGTAGTTTTGTAGTTTTGGAGTGTCGGAGTTTTGGAGTGTTGGAGTTTTGGAGCTTTGGAGCTTTGGAGTTTGGGAGTTTTTGAGTTTTTGAGTTTCGGAGTTTTGGAGTTTCAGAGTTTTGGAGGTTCAGGGTTGTGGAGTTTCGGAATTTTTGAGTTTTGGAGTTTCGGAGTTTCGGAGTTTTGGAGCATTGCAGTTTTGGAGTTCTGGAGTTTTGGAGTTTGGAATTTTCAGTTTCGGATTTTTGGAGTTTTGGAGTTTCGGAGATTTGGAGTTTTGGCCTTTTGGAGATTCGGGGTCTTGGAGTTTCGGAATTTTGTAGTTTTGCAGTTTTGGAATGTCGGAGGTTTGGAGTGTTGCAGTTTTGGAGTTTTGGAGTTCTGGAGTTTTGGAGTTTCGGAGTTTCGGAGTTTCGGAGTTTCAGAGTTTTGGAGGTTCAGGGTTGTGGAATTTCGGAATTTTTGAGTTTTGGAGTTTCGGAGTTTTGGAGTATTGCAGTTTTGGAATTTTGGAGTTTTGGAGTTTCGAATTTTCAGAGTTTCGGATTTTTGGAGTTTTGGAGTTTCGGAGATTTGGAGTTTTGGCGTTTTGGAGATTCGGAATCTTGTGCAAAAATCCAAAACTCAAAAACTCAAAAACTCCAAAGCTCCAAAACTCCAACACTCCAAAACTCTGACACTCCAAAACTACAAAACTACAAAATTCCGAAACTCCAAGATTCCGAATCTCGGAGTTTTGGAGTATTGCAGTTTTGGAATTTTGGAGTTTTGGAGTTTCGAATTTTCAGAGTTTCGGATTTTTGGAGTTTTGGAGTTTCGGAGATTTGGAGTTTTGGCGTTTTGGAGATTCGGAATCTTGGAGTTTCGGAATTTTCTAGTTTTGTAGTTTTGGAGTGTTGGAGTTTTGTAGTTTTGGAGTGTCGGAGTTTTGGAGTGTTGGAGTTTTGGAGTTTTGGAGTTTCGGAGTTTCGGAGTTTTGGAGTTTCGGAGATTTGGAGTTTTGGCGTTTTGAAGATTCGGAATCTTGGAGTTTCGGAATTTTGTAGTTTTGTAGTTTTCGAGTGTCGGAGTTTTGGAGTGTTGGAGTTTTGGAGCTTTGGAGTTTTGGAGTTTTTGAGTTTTGGAGTTTTGGATTTTTGCACTTTTGGAGTTTTGGAGTTTCAGAGTTTTGGAGGTTCAGGGTTGTGGAGTTTCGGAATTTTTGAGTTTTGGAGTTTCGGAGTTTTGGAGAATTGCAGTTTTGGAGTTTTGGGGTTTTGGAGTTTCGAATTTTCAGAGTTTCGGATTTTTGGAGTTTTGGAGTTTCGGAGTTTCAGAGTTTTGGAGTTTCAGAGTTTTCGAGGTTCAGGGTTGTGGAGTTTCGGAATTTTTGAGTTTTGGAGTTTCGGAGTTTCGGAGTTTTGGAGTTTTGGAGTTTCGAATTTTCAGTTCCGGATTTTTGAAGTTTTGGAGTTTCGGAGATTTGGAGTTTTGGCGTTTTGGAGGTTCGGAATCTTGGAGTTTCGGAATTTTGTAGTTTTGTAGTTTTGGAGTGTCAGAGTTTTGGAGTGTTGGAGTTATGGAGCTTTGGAGTTTTGGAGTTTTGGAGTTTTTGAGTTTTGGAGTTTTGGATTTTTGCACTTTTGGAGTTTTGGAGTTTTGGAGTTTCGGAGTTTCGGAGTTTCGGAGTTTTGGAGTTTCAGAGTTTTGGAGGTTCAGGGTTGTGAAGTTTCGGAATTTTTGAGTTTTGGAGTTTCGGAGTTTCGGAGTTTTGGAGTTTTGGAGTTTCGAATTTTCAGTTTCGGATTTTTGGAGTTTTGGAGTTTCGGAGATTTGGAGTTTTGGCGTTTTGGAGATTCGGAATCTTGGAGTTTCGGAATTTTGTAGTTTTGTAGTTTTGGAGTGTCAGAGTTCTGGAGTGTTGGAGCTTTGAGTTTTGGAGTTTTTGAGTTTTGGAGTTTTGGATTTTTGCACTTTTGGAGTTTTGGAGTTTTGGAGTTTCGGAGTTTCGGAGTTTCGGAGTTTTGGAGTTTCAGAGTTTTGGAGGTTCAGGGTTGTGGAGTTTCGGAATTTTTGAGTTTTGGAGTTTCGGAGTTTCGGAGTTTTGGAGTTTTGGAGTTTCGAATTTTCAGTTTCGGATTTTTGGAGTTTTGGAGTTTCGGAGATTTGGAGTTTTGGCGTTTTCGAGATTCGGAATCTTGGAGTTTCGGAATTTTGTAGTTTTGTAGTTTTGGAGTGTCAGAGTTTTGGAGTGTTGGAGTTTTGGAGCTTTGAAGTTTTGGAGTTTTTGAGTTTTTGAGTTTTGGATTTTGACACTTTTGGAGTTTTGGAGTTTTGGAGTTTCGGAGTTTCGGAGTTTCGGAGCTTCGGAGTTTCGGAGTTTTGGAGTTTCAGAGTTTTGGAGGTTCAGGGTTGTGGAGTTTCGGAATTTTTGAGTTTTGGAGTTTCGGAGTTTTGGAGTTTTGGAGTTTTGGAGTTTCGGAGTTTTGGAGTTTCAGAGTTTTGGAGGTTCAGGGTTGTGGAGTTTCGGAATTTTTAAGTATTGGAGTTCCGGAGTTTCGGAGTTTTGGAGAATTGCAGTTTTGGAATTTTTGTAGTTTCGAATTTTCAGAGTTACGGATTTTTGGAGTTTTGGAGTTTCGGAGTTTCGGAGTTTTGGAGTTTCAGACTTTTCGAGGTTCAGGGTTGTGGAATTTCGGAATTTTTGAGTTTTGGAGTTTCGGAGTTCCGGAGTTTCGGAGTTTTGGAGTTTTGCAGTTTCGGAGTTTTGGAGTTTTGGAGTTTTGGTGTTTTGGAGTTTCGAATTTTCAGAGTTTCGGATTTTTGGAGTTTTGGAGTTCCGGAGATTTGGAGTTTCAGAGTTTTGGAGGTTCAGGGTTGTGGAGTTTCGGAATTTTTGAGTTTTGGAGTTTCGGAGTTTTGGAGTTTTGGAGTTTCGGAGTTTCGGAGTTTCAGAGTTTTCGAGGTTCAGGGTTGTGGAGTTTCGGAATTTTTGAGTTTTGGAGTTTCGGAGTTTTGGAGTTCCGGAGATTTGGAGTTTCAGAGTTTTGGAGGTTCAGGGTTGTGGAGTTTCGGAATTTTGTAGTTTTGGAGTGTCAGAGTTTTGGAGTGTTGGAGTTTTGGAGTTTCGAATTTTCAGTTTCGGATTTTTGGAGTTTTGGAGTTTCGGAGATTTGGAGTTTTGGCGTTTTGGAGATTCGGAATCTTGGAGTTTCGGAATTTTGTAGTTTTGTAGTTTTGGAGTGTCAGAGTTCTGGAGTGTTGGAGCTTTGAGTTTTGGAGTTTTGGAGTTTTTGAGTTTTTGAGTTTTGGATTTTTGCACTTTTGGAGTTTTGGAGTTTTGGAGTTTCGGAGTTTCGGAGTTTCGGAGTTTTGGAGTTTCAGAGTTTTGGAGGTTCAGGGTTGTGGAGTTTCGGAATTTTTGAGTTTTGGAGTTTCGGAGTTTCGGAGTTTTGGAGTTTCGAATTTTCAGTTTCGGATTTTTGGAGTTTTGGAGTTTCGGAGATTTGGAGTTTTGGCGTTTTCGAGATTCGGAATCTTGGAGTTTCGGAATTTTGTAGTTTTGTAGTTTTGGAGTGTCAGAGTTTTGGACTGTTGGAGTTTTGGAGCTTTGGAGTTTTGGAGTTTTTGAGTTTTTGAGTTTTGGATTTTGACACTTTTGGAGTTTTGGAGTTTTGGAGTTTCGGAGTTTCGGAGTTTCGGAGCTTCGGAGTTTCGGAGTTTTGGAGTTTCAGAGTTTTGGAGGTTCAGGGTTGTGGAGTTTCGGAATTTTTGAGTTTTGGAGTTTCGGAGTTTTGGAGTTTTGGAGTTTCGGAGTTTTGGAGTTTCAGAGTTTTGGCGGTTCAGGGTTGTGGAGTTTCGGAATTTTTAAGTATTGGAGTTCCGGAGTTTCGGAGTTTTGGAGAATTGCAGTTTTGGAATTTTTGTAGTTTCGAATTTTCAGAGTTACGGATTTTTGGAGATTTGGAGTTTCGGAGTTTCGGAGTTTTGGAGTTTCAGACTTTTCGAGGTTCAGGGTTGTGGAATTTCGGAATTTTTGAGTTTTGGAGTTTCGGAGTTCCGGAGTTTCGGAGTTTTGGAGTTTTGCAGTTTCGGAGTTTTGGAGTTTTGGAGTTTCGGAGTTTTGGAGTTTCAGAGTTTTCGAGGTTCAGGGTTGTGGAGTTTCGGAATTTTTGAGTTTTGGAGTTTCGGAGTTTTGGAGTTTTGGTGTTTTGGAGTTTCGAATTTTCAGAGTTTCGGATTTTTGGAGTTTTGGAGTTCCGGAGATTTGGAGTTTCAGAGTTTTGGAGGTTCAGGGTTGTGGAGTTTCGGAATTTTTGAGTTTTGGAGTTTCGGAGTTTTGGAGTTTTGGAGTTTCGGAGTTTCGGAGTTTCAGAGTTTTCGAGGTTCAGGGTTGTGGAGTTTCGGAATTTTTGAGTTTTGGAGTTTCGGAGTTTTGGAGTTCCGGAGATTTGGAGTTTCAGAGTTTTGGAGGTTCAGGGTTGTGGAGTTTCGGAATTTTGTAGTTTTGGAGTGTCAGAGTTTTGGAGTGTTGGAGTTATGGAGCTTTGGAGTTTTGGAGTTTTTGAGTTTTGGAGTTTTGGATTTTTGCACTTTTGGAGTTTTGGAGTTTTGGAGTTTCGGAGTTTCGGAGTTTCGGAGTTTTGGAGTTTCAGAGTTTTGGAGATTCAGGGTTGTGGAGTTTCGGAATTTATGAGTTTTGGAGTTTCGGAGTTTCGGAGTTTTGGAGTTTTGGAGTTTCGAATTTTCAGTTTCGGATTTTTGAAGTTTTGGAGTTTCGGAGATTTGGAGTTTTGGCGTTTTGGAGATTCGGAATCTTGGAGTTTCGGAATTTTGTAGTTTTGTAGTTTTGGAGTGTCAGAGTTCTGGAGTGTTGGAGCTTTGAGTTTTGGAGTTTTGGAGTTTTTGAGTTTTGGAGTTTTGGATTTTTGCACTTTTGGAGTTTTGGAGTTTTGGAGTTTCGGAGTTTCGGAGTTTCGGAGTTTTGGAGTTTCAGAGTTTTGGAGGTTCAGGGTTGTGGAGTTTCGGAATTTTTGAGTTTTGGAGTTTCGGAGTTTCGGAGTTTTGGAGTTTCGAATTTTCAGTTTCGGATTTTTGGAGTTTTGGAGTTTCGGAGATTTGGAGTTTTGGCGTTTTCGAGATTCGGAATCTTGGAGTTTCGGAATTTTGTAGTTTTGTAGTTTTGGAGTGTCAGAGTTTTGGACTGTTGGAGTTTTGGAGCTTTGGAGTTTTGGAGAATTGCAGTTTTGGAATTTTTGTAGTTTCGAATTTTCAGAGTTACGGATTTTTGGAGATTTGGAGTTTCGGAGTTTCGGAGTTTTGGAGTTTCAGACTTTTCGAGGTTCAGGGTTGTGGAATTTCGGAATTTTTGAGTTTTGGAGTTTCGGAGTTCCGGAGTTTCGGAGTTTTGGAGTTTTGCAGTTTCGGAGTTTTGGAGTTTTGGAGTTTCGGAGTTTTGGAGTTTCAGAGTTTTCGAGGTTCAGGGTTGTGGAGTTTCGGAATTTTTGAGTTTTGGAGTTTCGGAGTTTTGGAGTTTTGGTGTTTTGGAGTTTCGAATTTTCAGAGTTTCGGATTTTTGGAGTTTTGGAGTTCCGGAGATTTGGAGTTTCAGAGTTTTGGAGGTTCAGGGTTGTGGAGTTTCGGAATTTTTGAGTTTTGGAGTTTCGGAGTTTTGGAGTTTTGGAGTTTCGGAGTTTCGGAGTTTTGGAGTTTTGGAGTTTCAGAGTTTTGGAGGTTCAGGGTTGTGGAGTTTCGGAATTTTTGTGTTTTGGAGTTTCGGAGTTTCGGAGCTTTGGAGTATTGCAGTTTTGGAATTTTAGAGTTTTGGAGTTTCGAATTTTCAGTTTCGGATTTTTGGAGTTTTGGAGTTTCGGAGAATTGGAGTTTTAACGTTTTCGAGATTCGGAATCTTGGAGTTTCGGAATTTTGTAGTTTTGTAGTTTTGGAATGTCGGAGGTTTGGAGTGTTGGAGTTTTGGAGTTTTGGAGTTCTGGAGTTTTTGAGTTTCGGAGTTTTGGAGTTTCGGAGATTTGGAGTTTTGGCGTTTTGGAGATTCGGAATCTTGGAGTTTCGGAATTTTGTAGTTTTGTAGTTTTGGAGTGTCAGAGTTCTGGAGTGTTGGAGCTTTGAGTTTTGGAGTTTTGGAGTTTTTGAGTTTTGGAGTTTTGGATTTTTGCACTTTTGGAGTTTTGGAGTTTTGGAGTTTCGGAGTTTCGGAGTTTCGGAGTTTTGGAGTTTCAGAGTTTTGGAGGTTCAGGGTTGTGGAGTTTCGGAATTTTTGAGTTTTGGAGTTTCGGAGTTTCGGAGTTTTGGAGTTTCGAATTTTCAGTTTCGGATTTTTGGAGTTTTGGAGTTTCGGAGATTTGGAGTTTTGGCGTTTTCGAGATTCGGAATCTTGGAGTTTCGGAATTTTGTAGTTTTGTAGTTTTGGAGTGTCAGAGTTTTGGAGTGTTGGAGTTTTGGAGCTTTGGAGTTTTGGAGTTTTTGAGTTTTTGAGTTTTGGATTTTGACACTTTTGGAGTTTTGGAGTTTTGGAGTTTCGGAGTTTCGGAGTTTCGGAGCTTCGGAGTTTCGGAGTTTTGGAGTTTCAGAGTTTTGGAGGTTCAGGGTTGTGGAGTTTCGGAATTTTTGAGTTTTGGAGTTTCGGAGTTTTGGAGTTTTGGAGTTTTGGAGTTTCGGAGTTTTGGAGTTTCAGAGTTTTGGAGGTTCAGGGTTGTGGAGTTTCGGAATTTTTAAGTATTGGAGTTCCGGAGTTTCGGAGTTTTGGAGAATTGCAGTTTTGGAATTTTTGTAGTTTCGAATTTTCAGAGTTATGGATTTTTGGAGTTTTGGAGTTTTGGAGTTTCGGAGTTTTGGAGTTTCAGAGTTTTGGAGGTTCAGGGTTGTGGAGTTTCGGAATTTTTAAGTATTGGAGTTCCGGAGTTTCGGAGTTTTGGAGAATTGCAGTTTTGGAATTTTTGTAGTTTCGAATTTTCAGAGTTACGGATTTTTGGAGTTTTGGAGTTTCGGAGTTTCGGAGTTTTGGAGTTTCAGACTTTTCGAGGTTCAGGGTTGTGGAATTTCGGAATTTTTGAGTTTTGGAGTTTCGGAGTTCCGGAGTTTCGGAGTTTTGGAGTTTTGCAGTTTCGGAGTTTTGGAGTTTTGGAGTTTCGGAGTTTTGGAGTTTCAGAGTTTTCGAGGTTCAGGGTTGTGGAGTTTCGGAATTTTTGAGTTTTGGAGTTTCGGAGTTTTGGAGCTTTGGAGTTTTTGAGTTTTTGTGTTTTTGAGTTTTGGATTTTTGCACTTTTGGAGTTTTGGAGTTTTGGAGTTTCGGAGTTTCGGAGTTTTGGAGTTTCAGAGTTTTGGAGGTTCAGGGTTGTGGAGTTTCGGAATTTTTGAGTTTTGGAGTTTCGGAGTTTCGGAGTTTTGGAGTTTTGGAGTTTCGAATTTTCAGTTTCGGATTTTTGGAGTTTTGGAGTTTCGGAGATTTGGAGTTTTGGCGTTTTCGAGATTCGGAATCTTGGAGTTTCGGAATTTTGTAGTTTTGTAGTTTTGGAGTGTCAGAGTTTTGGAGTGTTGGAGTTTTGGAGCTTTGAAGTTTTGGAGTTTTTGAGTTTTTGAGTTTTGGATTTTGACACTTTTGGAGTTTTGGAGTTTTGGAGTTTCGGAGTTTCGGAGTTTCGGAGCTTCGGAGTTTCGGAGTTTTGGAGTTTCAGAGTTTTGGAGGTTCAGGGTTGTGGAGTTTCGGAATTTTTGAGTTTTGGAGTTTCGGAGTTTTGGAGTTTTGGAGTTTTGGAGTTTCGGAGTTTTGGAGTTTCAGAGTTTTGGAGGTTCAGGGTTGTGGAGTTTCGGAATTTTTAAGTATTGGAGTTCCGGAGTTTCGGAGTTTTGGAGAATTGCAGTTTTGGAATTTTTGTAGTTTCGAATTTTCAGAGTTACGGATTTTTGGAGTTTTGGAGTTTCGGAGTTTCGGAGTTTTGGAGTTTCAGACTTTTCGAGGTTCAGGGTTGTGGAATTTCGGAATTTTTGAGTTTTGGAGTTTCGGAGTTCCGGAGTTTCGGAGTTTTGGAGTTTTGCAGTTTCGGAGTTTTGGAGTTTTGGAGTTTTGGTGTTTTGGAGTTTCGAATTTTCAGAGTTTCGGATTTTTGGAGTTTTGGAGTTCCGGAGATTTGGAGTTTCAGAGTTTTGGAGGTTCAGGGTTGTGGAGTTTCGGAATTTTTGAGTTTTGGAGTTTCGGAGTTTTGGAGTTTTGGAGTTTCGGAGTTTCGGAGTTTCAGAGTTTTCGAGGTTCAGGGTTGTGGAGTTTCGGAATTTTTGAGTTTTGGAGTTTCGGAGTTTTGGAGTTCCGGAGATTTGGAGTTTCAGAGTTTTGGAGGTTCAGGGTTGTGGAGTTTCGGAATTTTGTAGTTTTGGAGTGTCAGAGTTTTGGAGTGTTGGAGTTTTGGAGTTTCGAATTTTCAGTTTCGGATTTTTGGAGTTTTGGAGTTTCGGAGATTTGGAGTTTTGGCGTTTTGGAGATTCGGAATCTTGGAGTTTCGGAATTTTGTAGTTTTGTAGTTTTGGAGTGTCAGAGTTCTGGAGTGTTGGAGCTTTGAGTTTTGGAGTTTTGGAGTTTTTGAGTTTTTGAGTTTTGGATTTTTGCACTTTTGGAGTTTTGGAGTTTTGGAGTTTCGGAGTTTCGGAGTTTCGGAGTTTTGGAGTTTCAGAGTTTTGGAGGTTCAGGGTTGTGGAGTTTCGGAATTTTTGAGTTTTGGAGTTTCGGAGTTTCGGAGTTTTGGAGTTTCGAATTTTCAGTTTCGGATTTTTGGAGTTTTGGAGTTTCGGAGATTTGGAGTTTTGGCGTTTTCGAGATTCGGAATCTTGGAGTTTCGGAATTTTGTAGTTTTGTAGTTTTGGAGTGTCAGAGTTTTGGACTGTTGGAGTTTTGGAGCTTTGGAGTTTTGGAGTTTTTGAGTTTTTGAGTTTTGGATTTTGACACTTTTGGAGTTTTGGAGTTTTGGAGTTTCGGAGTTTCGGAGTTTCGGAGCTTCGGAGTTTCGGAGTTTTGGAGTTTCAGAGTTTTGGAGGTTCAGGGTTGTGGAGTTTCGGAATTTTTGAGTTTTGGAGTTTCGGAGTTTTGGAGTTTTGGAGTTTCGGAGTTTTGGAGTTTCAGAGTTTTGGCGGTTCAGGGTTGTGGAGTTTCGGAATTTTTAAGTATTGGAGTTCCGGAGTTTCGGAGTTTTGGAGAATTGCAGTTTTGGAATTTTTGTAGTTTCGAATTTTCAGAGTTACGGATTTTTGGAGATTTGGAGTTTCGGAGTTTCGGAGTTTTGGAGTTTCAGACTTTTCGAGGTTCAGGGTTGTGGAATTTCGGAATTTTTGAGTTTTGGAGTTTCGGAGTTCCGGAGTTTCGGAGTTTTGGAGTTTTGCAGTTTCGGAGTTTTGGAGTTTTGGAGTTTCGGAGTTTTGGAGTTTCAGAGTTTTCGAGGTTCAGGGTTGTGGAGTTTCGGAATTTTTGAGTTTTGGAGTTTCGGAGTTTTGGAGTTTTGGTGTTTTGGAGTTTCGAATTTTCAGAGTTTCGGATTTTTGGAGTTTTGGAGTTCCGGAGATTTGGAGTTTCAGAGTTTTGGAGGTTCAGGGTTGTGGAGTTTCGGAATTTTTGAGTTTTGGAGTTTCGGAGTTTTGGAGTTTTGGAGTTTCGGAGTTTCGGAGTTTCAGAGTTTTCGAGGTTCAGGGTTGTGGAGTTTCGGAATTTTTGAGTTTTGGAGTTTCGGAGTTTTGGAGTTCCGGAGATTTGGAGTTTCAGAGTTTTGGAGGTTCAGGGTTGTGGAGTTTCGGAATTTTGTAGTTTTGGAGTGTCAGAGTTTTGGAGTGTTGGAGTTATGGAGCTTTGGAGTTTTGGAGTTTTTGAGTTTTGGAGTTTTGGATTTTTGCACTTTTGGAGTTTTGGAGTTTTGGAGTTTCGGAGTTTCGGAGTTTCGGAGTTTTGGAGTTTCAGAGTTTTGGAGATTCAGGGTTGTGGAGTTTCGGAATTTATGAGTTTTGGAGTTTCGGAGTTTCGGAGTTTTGGAGTTTTGGAGTTTCGAATTTTCAGTTTCGGATTTTTGAAGTTTTGGAGTTTCGGAGATTTGGAGTTTTGGCGTTTTGGAGATTCGGAATCTTGGAGTTTCGGAATTTTGTAGTTTTGTAGTTTTGGAGTGTCAGAGTTCTGGAGTGTTGGAGCTTTGAGTTTTGGAGTTTTGGAGTTTTTGAGTTTTGGAGTTTTGGATTTTTGCACTTTTGGAGTTTTGGAGTTTTGGAGTTTCGGAGTTTCGGAGTTTCGGAGTTTTGGAGTTTCAGAGTTTTGGAGGTTCAGGGTTGTGGAGTTTCGGAATTTTTGAGTTTTGGAGTTTCGGAGTTTCGGAGTTTTGGAGTTTCGAATTTTCAGTTTCGGATTTTTGGAGTTTTGGAGTTTCGGAGATTTGGAGTTTTGGCGTTTTCGAGATTCGGAATCTTGGAGTTTCGGAATTTTGTAGTTTTGTAGTTTTGGAGTGTCAGAGTTTTGGACTGTTGGAGTTTTGGAGCTTTGGAGTTTTGGAGAATTGCAGTTTTGGAATTTTTGTAGTTTCGAATTTTCAGAGTTACGGATTTTTGGAGATTTGGAGTTTCGGAGTTTCGGAGTTTTGGAGTTTCAGACTTTTCGAGGTTCAGGGTTGTGGAATTTCGGAATTTTTGAGTTTTGGAGTTTCGGAGTTCCGGAGTTTCGGAGTTTTGGAGTTTTGCAGTTTCGGAGTTTTGGAGTTTTGGAGTTTCGGAGTTTTGGAGTTTCAGAGTTTTCGAGGTTCAGGGTTGTGGAGTTTCGGAATTTTTGAGTTTTGGAGTTTCGGAGTTTTGGAGTTTTGGTGTTTTGGAGTTTCGAATTTTCAGAGTTTCGGATTTTTGGAGTTTTGGAGTTCCGGAGATTTGGAGTTTCAGAGTTTTGGAGGTTCAGGGTTGTGGAGTTTCGGAATTTTTGAGTTTTGGAGTTTCGGAGTTTTGGAGTTTTGGAGTTTCGGAGTTTCGGAGTTTTGGAGTTTTGGAGTTTCAGAGTTTTGGAGGTTCAGGGTTGTGGAGTTTCGGAATTTTTGTGTTTTGGAGTTTCGGAGTTTCGGAGCTTTGGAGTATTGCAGTTTTGGAATTTTAGAGTTTTGGAGTTTCGAATTTTCAGTTTCGGATTTTTGGAGTTTTGGAGTTTCGGAGAATTGGAGTTTTAACGTTTTCGAGATTCGGAATCTTGGAGTTTCGGAATTTTGTAGTTTTGTAGTTTTGGAATGTCGGAGGTTTGGAGTGTTGGAGTTTTGGAGTTTTGGAGTTCTGGAGTTTTTGAGTTTCGGAGTTTTGGAGTTTCGGAGATTTGGAGTTTTGGCGTTTTGGAGATTCGGAATCTTGGAGTTTCGGAATTTTGTAGTTTTGTAGTTTTGGAGTGTCAGAGTTCTGGAGTGTTGGAGCTTTGAGTTTTGGAGTTTTGGAGTTTTTGAGTTTTGGAGTTTTGGATTTTTGCACTTTTGGAGTTTTGGAGTTTTGGAGTTTCGGAGTTTCGGAGTTTCGGAGTTTTGGAGTTTCAGAGTTTTGGAGGTTCAGGGTTGTGGAGTTTCGGAATTTTTGAGTTTTGGAGTTTCGGAGTTTCGGAGTTTTGGAGTTTCGAATTTTCAGTTTCGGATTTTTGGAGTTTTGGAGTTTCGGAGATTTGGAGTTTTGGCGTTTTCGAGATTCGGAATCTTGGAGTTTCGGAATTTTGTAGTTTTGTAGTTTTGGAGTGTCAGAGTTTTGGAGTGTTGGAGTTTTGGAGCTTTGGAGTTTTGGAGTTTTTGAGTTTTTGAGTTTTGGATTTTGACACTTTTGGAGTTTTGGAGTTTTGGAGTTTCGGAGTTTCGGAGTTTCGGAGCTTCGGAGTTTCGGAGTTTTGGAGTTTCAGAGTTTTGGAGGTTCAGGGTTGTGGAGTTTCGGAATTTTTGAGTTTTGGAGTTTCGGAGTTTTGGAGTTTTGGAGTTTTGGAGTTTCGGAGTTTTGGAGTTTCAGAGTTTTGGAGGTTCAGGGTTGTGGAGTTTCGGAATTTTTAAGTATTGGAGTTCCGGAGTTTCGGAGTTTTGGAGAATTGCAGTTTTGGAATTTTTGTAGTTTCGAATTTTCAGAGTTATGGATTTTTGGAGTTTTGGAGTTTTGGAGTTTCGGAGTTTTGGAGTTTCAGAGTTTTGGAGGTTCAGGGTTGTGGAGTTTCGGAATTTTTAAGTATTGGAGTTCCGGAGTTTCGGAGTTTTGGAGAATTGCAGTTTTGGAATTTTTGTAGTTTCGAATTTTCAGAGTTACGGATTTTTGGAGTTTTGGAGTTTCGGAGTTTCGGAGTTTTGGAGTTTCAGACTTTTCGAGGTTCAGGGTTGTGGAATTTCGGAATTTTTGAGTTTTGGAGTTTCGGAGTTCCGGAGTTTCGGAGTTTTGGAGTTTTGCAGTTTCGGAGTTTTGGAGTTTTGGAGTTTCGGAGTTTTGGAGTTTCAGAGTTTTCGAGGTTCAGGGTTGTGGAGTTTCGGAATTTTTGAGTTTTGGAGTTTCGGAGTTTTGGAGCTTTGGAGTTTTTGAGTTTTTGTGTTTTTGAGTTTTGGATTTTTGCACTTTTGGAGTTTTGGAGTTTTGGAGTTTCGGAGTTTCGGAGTTTTGGAGTTTCAGAGTTTTGGAGGTTCAGGGTTGTGGAGTTTCGGAATTTTTGAGTATTGGAGTTTCGGAGTTTCGGAGTTTTGGAGAATTGCAGTTTTGGAGTTTTGGAGTTTCGAATTTTCAGAGTTTCGGATTTTAGGAGTTTTGGAGTTTCGGAGTTTTGGAGTTTCGGAGTTTTGGAGTTTAAGAGTTTTCGAGGTTCAGGGTTGTGGAGTTTCGGAATTTTTGAGTTTTGGAGTTTCGGAGTTTCGGGGTTTTGGAGTTTTGGAGTTTCGAATTTTCAGTTCCGGATTTTTGAAGTTTTGGAGTTTCGGAGTTTCGGAGTTTTGGAGTTTTGGAGTTTCGGAGATTTGGAGTTTTGGCGTTTTGAAGATTCGGAATCTTGGAGTTTCGGAATTTTGTAGTTTTGTAGTTTTCGAGTGTCGGAGTTTTGGAGTGTTGGAGTTTTGGAGCTTTGGAGTTTTGGAGTTTTTGAGTTTTGGAGTTTTGGATTTTTGCACTTTTGGAGTTTTGGAGTTTCAGAGTTTTGGAGGTTCAGGGTTGTGGAGTTTCGGAATTTTTGAGTTTTGGAGTTTCGGAGTTTTGGAGAATTGCAGTTTTGGAGTTTTTGGGTTTTGGAGTTTCGAATTTTCAGTTTCGGATTTTTGGAGTTTTGGAGTTTCGGAGTTTTGGAGTTTCAGAGTTTTCGAGGTTCAGGGTTGTGGAGTTTCGGAATTTTTGAGTTTTGGAGTTTCGGAGTTTCGGAGTTTTGGAGTTTTGGAGTTTCGAATTTTCAGTTCCGGATTTTTGAAGTTTTGGAGTTTCGGAGATTTGGAGTTTTGGCGTTTTGGAGATTCGGAATCTTGGAGTTTCGGAATTTTGTAGTTTTGTAGTTTTGGAGTGTCAGAGTTTTGGAGTGTTGGAGTTATGGAGCTTTGGAGTTTTGGAGTTTTTGAGTTTTGGAGTTTTGGATTTTTGCACTTTTGGAGTTTTGGAGTTTTGGAGTTTCGCAGTTTCGGAGTTTTGGAGTTTCAGAGTTTTGGAGGTTCAGGGTTGTGGAGTTTCGGAATTTTTGAGTTTTGGAGTTTCGGAGTTTCGGAGTTTTGGAGTTTTGGAGTTTCGAATTTTCAGTTTCAGATTTTTGGAGTTTTGGAGTTTCGGAGATTTGGAGTTTTGGCGTTTTGGAGATACGGAATCTTGGAGTTTCGGAATTTTGTAGTTTTGTAGTTTTGGAGTGTCAGAGTTCTGGAGTGTTGGAGCTTTGAGTTTTGGAGTTTTTGAGTTTTGGAGTTTTGGATTTTTGCACTTTTGGAGTTTTGGAGTTTTGGAGTTTCGGAGTTTCGGAGTTTCGGAGTTTTGGAGTTTCAGAGTTTTGGAGGTTCAGGGTTGTGGAGTTTCGGAATTTTTGAGTTTTGGAGTTTCGGAGTTTCGGAGTATTGGAGTTTTGGAGTTTCGAATTTTCAGTTTCGGATTTTTGGAGTTTTGGAGTTTCGGAGATTTGGAGTTTTGGCGTTTTCGAGATTCGGAATCTTGGAGTTTCGGAATTTTGTAGTTTTGTAGTTTTGGAGTGTCAGAGTTTTGGAGTGTTGGAGTTTTGGAGCTTTGGAGTTTTGGAGTTTTTGAGTTTTTGAGTTTTGGATTTTGACACTTTTGGAGTTTTGGAGTTTTGGAGTTTCGGAGTTTCGGAGTTTCGGAGCTTCGGAGTTTCGGAGTTTTGGAGTTTCAGAGTTTTGGAGGTTCAGGGTTGTGGAGTTTCGGAATTTTTGAGTTTTGGAGTTTCGGAGTTTTGGAGTTTTGGAGTTTTGGAGTTTCGGAGTTTTGGAGTTTCAGAGTTTTGGAGGTTCAGGGTTGTGGAGTTTCGGAATTTTTAAGTATTGGAGTTCCGGAGTTTCGGAGTTTTGGAGAATTGCAGTTTTGGAATTTTTGTAGTTTCGAATTTTCAGAGTTATGGATTTTTGGAGTTTTGGAGTTTCGGAGTTTTGGAGTTTCAGAGTTTTGGAGGTTCAGGGTTGTGGAGTTTCGGAATTTTTAAGTATTGGAGTTCCGGAGTTTCGGAGTTTTGGAGAATTGCAGTTTTGGAATTTTTGTAGTTTCGAATTTTCAGAGTTACGGATTTTTGGAGTTTTGGAGTTTCGGAGTTTCGGAGTTTTGGAGTTTCAGACTTTTCGAGGTTCAGGGTTGTGGAATTTCGGAATTTTTGAGTTTTGGAGTTTCGGAGTTCCGGAGTTTCGGAGTTTTGGAGTTTTGCAGTTTCGGAGTTTTGGAGTTTTGGAGTTTCGGAGTTTTGGAGTTTCAGAGTTTTCGAGGTTCAGGGTTGTGGAGTTTCGGAATTTTTGAGTTTTGGAGTTTCGGAGTTTTGGAGCTTTGGAGTTTTTGAGTTTTTGTGTTTTTGAGTTTTGGATTTTTGCACTTTTGGAGTTTTGGAGTTTTGGAGTTTCGGAGTTTCGGAGTTTTGGAGTTTCAGAGTTTTGGAGGTTCAGGGTTGTGGAGTTTCGGAATTTTTGAGTATTGGAGTTTCGGAGTTTCGGAGTTTTGGAGAATTGCAGTTTTGGAGTTTTGGAGTTTCGAATTTTCAGAGTTTCGGATTTTAGGAGTTTTGGAGTTTCGGAGTTTTGGAGTTTCGGAGTTTTGGAGTTTAAGAGTTTTCGAGGTTCAGGGTTGTGGAGTTTCGGAATTTTTGAGTTTTGGAGTTTCGGAGTTTCGGAGTTTTGGAGTTTTGGAGTTTCGAATTTTCAGTTCCGGATTTTTGAAGTTTTGGAGTTTCGGAGTTTCGGAGTTTTGGAGTTTTGGAGTTTCGGAGATTTGGAGTTTTGGCGTTTTGAAGATTCGGAATCTTGGAGTTTCGGAATTTTGTAGTTTTGTAGTTTTCGAGTGTCGGAGTTTTGGAGTGTTGGAGTTTTGGAGCTTTGGAGTTTTGGAGTTTTTGAGTTTTGGAGTTTTGGATTTTTGCACTTTTGGAGTTTTGGAGTTTCAGAGTTTTGGAGGTTCAGGGTTGTGGAGTTTCGGAATTTTTTAGTTTTGGAGTTTCGGAGTTTTGGAGAATTGCAGTTTTGGAGTTTTTGGGTTTTGGAGTTTCGAATTTTCAGTTTCGGATTTTTGGAGTTTTGGAGTTTCGGAGTTTCGGAGTTTTGGAGTTTCAGAGTTTTCGAGGTTCAGGGTTGTGGAGTTTCGGAATTTTTGAGTTTTGGAGTTTCGGAGTTTCGGAGTTTTGGAGTTTTGGAGTTTCGAATTTTCAGTTCCGGATTTTTGAAGTTTTGGAGTTTCGGAGATTTGGAGTTTTGGCGTTTTGGAGATTCGGAATCTTGGAGTTTCGGAATTTTGTAGTTTTGTAGTTTTGGAGTGTCAGAGTTTTGGAGTGTTGGAGTTATGGAGCTTTGGAGTTTTGGAGTTTTTGAGTTTTGGAGTTTTGGATTTTTGCACTTTTGGAGTTTTGGAGTTTTGGAGTTTCGCAGTTTCGGAGTTTTGGAGTTTCAGAGTTTTGGAGGTTCAGGGTTGTGGAGTTTCGGAATTTTTGAGTTTTGGAGTTTCGGAGTTTCGGAGTTTTGGAGTTTTGGAGTTTCGAATTTTCAGTTTCAGATTTTTGGAGTTTTGGAGTTTCGGAGATTTGGAGTTTTGGCGTTTTGGAGATACGGAATCTTGGAGTTTCGGAATTTTGTAGTTTTGTAGTTTTGGAGTGTCAGAGTTCTGGAGTGTTGGAGCTTTGAGTTTTGGAGTTTTTGAGTTTTGGAGTTTTGGATTTTTGCACTTTTGGAGTTTTGGAGTTTTGGAGTTTCGGAGTTTCGGAGTTTCGGAGTTTTGGAGTTTCAGAGTTTTGGAGGTTCAGGGTTGTGGAGTTTCGGAATTTTTGAGTTTTGGAGTTTCGGAGTTTCGGAGTATTGGAGTTTTGGAGTTTCGAATTTTCAGTTTCGGATTTTTGGAGTTTTGGAGTTTCGGAGATTTGGAGTATTGCAGTTTTGGAATTTTGGAGTTTTGGAGTTTCGAATTTTCAGAGTTTCGGATTTTTGGAGTTTTGGAGTTTCAGAGAATTGGAGTTTTAACGTTTTCGAGATTCGGAATCTTGGAGTTTCGGAATTTTGTAGTTTTGTAGTTTTGGAGTGTCGGAGTTTTGGAGTGTTGGAGTTTTGGAGCTTTGGAGCTTTGGAGTTTGGGAGTTTTTGAGTTCTTGAGTTTCGGAGTTTTGGAGTTTCAGAGTTTTGGAGGTTCAGGGTTGTGGAGTTTCGGAATTTTTGAGTTTTGGAGTTTCGGAGTTTCGGAGTTTTGGAGCATTGCAGTTTTGGAGTTCTGGAGTTTTGGAGTTTGGAATTTTCAGTTTCGGATTTTTGGAGTTTTGGAGTTTCGGAGATTAGGAGTTTTGGCCTTTTGGAGATTCGGGGTCTTGGAGTTTCGGAATTTTGTAGTTTTGCAGTTTTGGAATGTCGGAGGTTTGGAGTGTTGCAGTTTTGGTGTTTTGGAGTTCTGGAGTTTTGGAGTTTCGGAGTTTCGGAGTTTCGGAGTTTTGGAGTTTCAGAGTTTTGGAGGTTCAGGGTTGTGGAATTTCGGAATTTTTGAGTTTTGGAGTTTCGGAGTTTTGGAGTATTGCAGTTTTGGAATTTTGGAGTTTTGGAGTTTCGAATTTTCAGAGTTTCGGATTTTTGGAGTTTTGGAGTTTCGGAGATTTGGAGTTTTGGCGTTTTGGAGATTCGGAATCTTGTGCAAAAATCCAAAACTCAAAAACTCAAAAACTCCAAAGCTCCAAAACTCCAACACTCCAAAACTCTGACACTCCAAAACTACAAAACTACAAAATTCCGAAACTCCAAGATTCCGAATCTCGGAGTTTTGGAGTATTGCAGTTTTGGAATTTTGGAGTTTTGGAGTTTCGAATTTACAGAGTTTCGGATTTTTGGAGTTTTGGAGTTTCGGAGATTTGGAGTTTTGGCGTTTTGGAGATTCGGAATCTTGGAGTTTCGGAATTTTGTAGTTTTGTAGTTTTCGAGTGTCGGAGTTTTGGAGTGTTGGAGTTTTGGAGCTTTGGAGTTTTGGAGTTTTTGAGTTTTGGAGTTTTGGATTTTTGCACTTTTGGAGTTTTGGAGTTTCAGAGTTTTGGAGGTTCAGGGTTGTGGAGTTTCGGAATTTTTGAGTTTTGGAGTTTCGGAGTTTTGGAGAATTGCAGTTTTGGAGTTTTGGGGTTTTGGAGTTTCGAATTTTCAGAGGTTCGGATTTTTGGAGTTTTGGAGTTTCGGAGTTTCAGAGTTTTGGAGTTTCAGAGTTTTCGAGGTTCAGGGTTGTGGAGTTTCGGAATTTTTGAGTTTTGGAGTTTCGGAGTTTCGGAGTTTTGGAGTTTTGGAGTTTCGAATTTTCAGTTCCGGATTTTTGAAGTTTTGGAGTTTCGGAGATTTGGAGTTTTGGCGTTTTGGAGGTTCGGAACCTTGGAGTTTCGGAATTTTGTAGTTTTGTAGTTTTGGAGTGTCAGAGTTTTGGAGTGTTGGAGTTATGGAGCTTTGGAGTTTTGGAGTTTTTGAGTTTTGGAGTTTTGGATTTTTGCACTTTTGGAGTTTTGGAGTTTTGGAGTTTCGGAGTTTCGGAGTTTCGGAGTTTTGGAGTTTCAGAGTTTTGGAGGTTCAGGGTTGTGAAGTTTCGGAATTTTTGAGTTTTGGAGTTTCGGAGTTTCGGAGTTTTGGAGTTTTGGAGTTTCGAATTTTCAGTTTCGGATTTTTGGAGTTTTGGAGTTTCGGAGATTTGGAGTTTTGGCGTTTTGGAGATTCGGAATCTTGGAGTTTCGGAATTTTGTAGTTTTGTAGTTTTGGAGTGTCAGAGTTCTGGAGTGTTGGAGCTTTGAGTTTTGGAGTTTTGGAGTTTTTGAGTTTTGGAGTTTTGGATTTTTGCACTTTTGGAGTTTTGGAGTTTTGGAGTTTCGGAGTTTCGGAGTTTCGGGGTTTTGGAGTTTCAGAGTTTTGGAGGTTCAGGGTTGTGGAGTTTCGGAATTTTTGAGTTTTGGAGTTTCGGAGTTTCGGAGTTTTGGAGTTTTGGAGTTTCGAATTTTCAGTTTCGGATTTTTGGAGTTTTGGAGTTTCGGAGATTTGGAGTTTTGGCGTTTTCGAGATTCGGAATCTTGGAGTTTCGGAATTTTGTAGTTTTGTAGTTTTGGAGTGTCAGAGTTTTGGAGTGTTGGAGTTTTGGAGCTTTGGAGTTTTGGAGTTTTTGAGTTTTTGAGTTTTGGATTTTGACACTTTTGGAGTTTTGGAGTTTTGGAGTTTCGGAGTTTCGGAGTTTCGGAGCTTCGGAGTTTCGGAGTTTTGGAGTTTCAGAGTTTTGGAGGTTCAGGGTTGTGGAGTTTCGGAATTTTTGAGTTTTGGAGTTTCGGAGTTTTGGAGTTTTGGAGTTTTGGAGTTTCGGAGTTTTGGAGTTTCAGAGTTTTGGAGGTTCAGGGTTGTGGAGTTTCGGAATTTTTAAGTATTGGAGTTCCGGAGTTTCGGAGTTTTGGAGAATTGCAGTTTTGGAATTTTTGTAGTTTCGAATTTTCAGAGTTACGGATTTTTGGAGTTTTGGAGTTTCGGAGTTTCGGAGTTTTGGAGTTTCAGACTTTTCGAGGTTCAGGGTTGTGGAATTTCGGAATTTTTGAGTTTTGGAGTTTCGGAGTTCCGGAGTTTCGGAGTTTTGGAGTTTTGCAGTTTCGGAGTTTTGGAGTTTTGGAGTTTCGGAGTTTTGGAGTTTCAGAGTTTTCGAGGTTCAGGGTTGTGGAGTTTCGGAATTTTTGAGTTTTGGAGTTTCGGAGTTTTGGAGTTTTGGTGTTTTGGAGTTTCGAATTTTCAGAGTTTCGGATTTTTGGAGTTTTGGAGTTCCGGAGATTTGGAGTTTCAGAGTTTTGGAGGTTCAGGGTTGTGGAGTTTCGGAATTTTTGAGTTTTGGAGTTTCGGAGTTTTGGAGTTTTGGAGTTTCGGAGTTTCGGAGTTTCAGAGTTTTCGAGGTTCAGGGTTGTGGAGTTTCGGAATTTTTGAGTTTTGGAGTTTCGCAGTTTTGGAGTTCCGGAGATTTGGAGTTTCAGAGTTTTGGAGGTTCAGGGTTGTGGAGTTTCGGAATTTTGTAGTTTTGTAGTTTTGGAGTGTCAGAGTTTTGGAGTGTTGGAGTTATGGAGCTTTGGAGTTTTGGAGTTTTTGAGTTTTGGAGTTTTGGATTTTTGCACTTTTGGAGTTTTGGAGTTTTGGAGTTTCGGAGTTTCGGAGTTTTGGAGTTTCAGAGTTTTGGAGGTTCAGGGTTGTGGAGTTTCGGAATTTATGAGTTTTGGAGTTTCGGAGTTTCGGAGTTTTGGAGTTTTGGAGTTTCGAATTTTCAGTTTCGGATTTTTGGAGTTTTGGAGTTTCGGAATCTTGGAGTTTCGGAATTTTGTAGTTTTGTAGTTTTGGAGTGTCAGAGTTCTGGAGTGTTGGAGCTTTGAGTTTTGGAGTTTTGGAGTTTTTGAGTTTTGGAGTTTTGGATTTTTGCACTTTTGGAGTTTTGGAGTTTTGGAGTTTCGGAGTTTCGGAGTTTCGGAGTTTTGGAGTTTCAGAGTTTTGGAGGTTCAGGGTTGTGGAGTTTCGGAATTTTTGAGTTTTGGAGTTTCGGAGTTTCGGAGTTTTGGAGTTTCGAATTTTCAGTTTCGGATTTTTGGAGTTTTGGAGTTTCGGAGATTTGGAGTTCTGGCATTTTCGAGATTCGGAATCTTGGAGTTTCGGAATTTTGTAGTTTTGTAGTTTTGGAGTGTCAGAGTTTTGGACTGTTGGAGTTTTGGAGCTTTGGAGTTTTGGAGTTTTTGAGTTTTTGAGTTTTGGATTTTGACACTTTTGGAGTTTTGGAGTTTTGGAGTTTCGGAGTTTCGGAGTTTCGGAGCTTCGGAGTTTCGGAGTTTTGGAGTTTCAGAGTTTTGGAGGTTCAGGGTTGTGGAGTTTCGGAATTTTTGAGTTTTGGAGTTTCGGAGTTTTGGAGTTTTGGAGTTTTGGAGTTTCGGAGTTTTGGAGTTTCAGAGTTTTGGAGGTTCAGGGTTGTGGAGTTTCGGAATTTTTAAGTATTGGAGTTCCGGAGTTTCGGAGTTTTGGAGAATTGCAGTTTTGGAATTTTTGTAGTTTCGAATTTTCAGAGTTACGGATTTTTGGAGATTTGGAGTTTCGGAGTTTCGGAGTTTTGGAGTTTCAGACTTTTCGAGGTTCAGGGTTGTGGAATTTCGGAATTTTTGAGTTTTGGAGTTTCGGAGTTCCGGAGTTTCGGAGTTTTGGAGTTTTGCAGTTTCGGAGTTTTGGAGTTTTGGAGTTTCGGAGTTTTGGAGTTTCAGAGTTTTCGAGGTTCAGGGTTGTGGAGTTTCGGAATTTTTGAGTTTTGGAGTTTCGGAGTTTTGGAGTTTTGGTGTTTTGGAGTTTCGAATTTTCAGAGTTTCGGATTTTTGGAGTTTTGGAGTTCCGGAGATTTGGAGTTTCAGAGTTTTGGAGGTTCAGGGTTGTGGAGTTTCGGAATTTTTGAGTTTTGGAGTTTCGGAGTTTTGGAGTTTTGGAGTTTCGGAGTTTCGGAGTTTCAGAGTTTTCGAGGTTCAGGGTTGTGGAGTTTCGGAATTTTTGAGTTTTGGAGTTTCGGAGTTTCGGAGTTTTGGAGTTTTGGAGTTTCAGAGTTTTGGAGGTTCAGGGTTGTGGAGTTTCGGAATTTTTGAGTTTTGGAGTTTCGGAGTTTCGGAGTTTTGGAGCATTGCACTTTTGGAGTTCTGGAGTTTTGGAGTTTGGAATTTTCAGAGTTTCGGATTTTTGGAGTGTTGGAGTTTCGGAGATTTGGATTTTTGGCGTTTTGGAGATTCGGAATCTTGGAGTTTCGGAATTTTGTAGTTTTGTAGTTTTGAAGTGTCAGAGTTTTGGAGTGTTGGAGTTTTGGAGCTTTGGAGTTTTTGAGTTTTTGAGTTTTGGATTGTTGCACTTTTGGAGTTTTGGAGTTTTGGAGTTTCGGAGTTTCGGAGTTTTGGAGTTTCAGAGTTTTGGAGGTTCAGGGTTGTGGAGTTTCGGAATTTTTGAGTATTGGAGTTTCGGAGTTTCGGAGTTTTGGAGAATTGCAGTTTTGGAGTTTTGGAGTTTCGAATTTTCAGAGTTTCGGATTTTTGGAGTTTTGGAGTTTCGGAGTTTTGGAGTTTCAGAGTTTTCGAGGTTCAGGGTTGTGGAGTTTCGGAATTTTTGAGTTTTGGAGTTTCGGAGTTTCGGAGTTTTGGAGTTTTGGAGTTTCGGAGATTTGGAGTTTTGGCGTTTTGAAGATTCGGAATCTTGGAGTTTCGGAATTTTGCAGTTTTGTAGTTTTCGAGTGTCGGAGTTTTGGAGTGTTGGAGTTTTGGAGCTTTGGAGTTTTGGAGTTTTTGAGTTTTGGAGTTTTGGATTTTTGCACTTTTGGAGTTTTGGAGTTTCAGAGTTTTGGAGGTTCAGGGTTGTGGAGTTTCGAAATTTTTGAGTTTTGGAGTTTCGGAGTTTTGGAGAATTGCAGTTTTGGAGTTTTGGGGTTTTGGAGTTTCGAATTTTCAGAGTTTCGGATTTTTGGAGTTTTGGAGTTTCGGAGTTTCAGAGTTTTGGAGTTTCAGAGTTTTCGAGGTTCAGGGTTGTGGAGTTTCGGAATTTTTGAGTTTTGGAGTTTCGGAGTTTCGGAGTTTTGGAGTTTTGGAGTTTCGAATTTTCAGTTCCGGATTTTTGAAGTTTTGGAGTTTCGGAGATTTGGAGTTTTGGCGTTTTGGAGATTCGGAATCTTGGAGTTTCGGAATTTTGTAGTTTTGTAGTTTTGGAGTGTCAGAGTTTTGGAGTGTTGGAGTTATGGAGCTTTGGAGTTTTGGAGTTTTTGAGTTTTGGAGTTTTGGATTTTTGCACTTTTGGAGTTTTGGAGTTTTGGAGTTTCGGAGTTTCGGAGTTTCGGAGTTTTGGAGTTTCAGAGTTTTGGAGGTTCAGGGTTGTGGAGTTTCGGAATTTTTGAGTTTTGGAGTTTCGGAGTTTCGGAGTTTTGGAGTTTTGGAGTTTCGAATTTTCAGTTTCGGATTTTTGGAGTTTTGGAGTTTCGGAGATTTGGAGTTTTGGCGTTTTCGAGATTCGGAATCTTGGAGTTTCGGAATTTTGTAGTTTTGTAGTTTTGGAGTGTCAGAGTTTTGGAGTGTTGGAGTTTTGGAGCTTTGGAGTTTTGGAGTTTTTGAGTTTTTTAGTTTTGGATTTTGACACTTTTGGAGTTTTGGAGTTTTGGAGTTTCGGAGTTTCGGAGTTTCGGAGCTTCGGAGTTTCGGAGTTTTGGAGTTTCAGAGTTTTGGAGGTTCAGGGTTGTGGAGTTTCGGAATTTTTGAGTTTTGGAGTTTCGGAGTTTTGGAGTTTTGGAGTTTTGGAGTTTCGGAGTTTTGGAGTTTCAGAGTTTTGGAGGTTCAGGGTTGTGGAGTTTCGGAATTTTTAAGTATTGGAGTTCCGGAGTTTCGGAGTTTTGGAGAATTGCAGTTTTGGAATTTTTGTAGTTTCGAATTTTCAGAGTTACGGATTTTTGGAGTTTTGGAGTTTCGGAGTTTCGGAGTTTTGGAGTTTCAGACTTTTCGAGGTTCAGGGTTGTGGAATTTCGGAATTTTTGAGTTTTGGAGTTTCGGAGTTCCGGAGTTTCGGAGTTTTGGAGTTTTGCAGTTTCGGAGTTTTGGAGTTTTGGAGTTTTGGAGTTTCAGAGTTTTCGAGGTTCAGGGTTGTGGAGTTTCGGAATTTTTGAGTTTTGGAGTTTCGGAGTTTTGGAGTTTTGGTGTTTTGGAGTTTCGAATTTTCAGAGTTTCGGATTTTTGGAGTTTTGGAGTTCCGGAGATTTGGAGTTTCAGAGTTTTGGAGGTTCAGGGTTGTGGAGTTTCGGAATTTTGGAGTTTTGGAGTTTCGGAGTTTTGGAGTTTCGGAGTTTCGGAGTTTTGGAGTTTTGGAGTTTCAGAGTTTTGGAGGTTCAGGGTTGTGGAGTTTCGGAATTTTTATGTTTTGGAGTTTCGGAGTTTCGGAGCTTTGGAGTATTGCAGTTTTGGAATTTTAGAGTTTTGGAGTTTCGAATTTTCAGAGTTTCGAATTTGTGGAGTTTTGGAGTTTCAGAGAATTGGAGTTTTAACGTTTTCGAGATTCGGAATCTTGGAGTTTCGGAATTTTGTAGTTTTGTAGTTTTGGAGTGTCGGAGTTCTGGAGTGTTGGAGTTTTGGAGCTTTGGAGCTTTGGAGTTTGGGAGTTTTTGAGTTTTTGAGTTTTGGATTTTTGCACTTTTTGAAATTTGGAGTTTTGGAGTTTTGGAGTTTCGGAGTTTCGGAGTTTTGGAGTTTCAGAGTTTTGGAGGTTCAGGGTTGTGGAGTTTCGGAATTTTTGAGTTTTGGAGTTTCGGAGTTTCGGAGTTTTGGAGCATTGCAGTTTTGGAGTTCTGGAGTTTTGGAGTTTGGAATTTTCAGAGTTTCGGATTTTTGGAGTTTTGGAGTTTCGGAGATTTGGAGTTTTGGCCTTTTGGAGATTCGGGGTCTTGGAGTTTCGGAATTTTGTAGTTTTGCAGTTTTGGAATGTCGGAGGTTTGGAGTGTTGGAGTTTTGGAGTTTTGGAGTTCTGGAGTTTTTGAGTTTCGGAGTTTTGGAGTTTCGGAGTTTCGGAGTTTTGGAGTTTCAGAGTTTTGGAGGTTCAGGGTTGTGGAATTTCGGAATTTTTGAGTTTTGGAGTTTCGGAGTTTTGGAGTATTGCAGTTTTGGAATTTTGGAGTTTTGGAGTTTCGAATTTTCAGAGTTTCGGATTTTTGGAGTGTTGGAGTTTCGGAGATTTGGAGTTTTGGCGTTTTGGAGATTCGGAATCTTGGAGTTTCGGAATTTTGTAGTTTTGTAGTTTTGGAGTGTCAGAGTTTTGGAGTGTTGGAGTTTTGGAGCTTTGGAGTTTTTGAGTTTTTGAGTTTTTGAGTTTTGGATTTTTGCACTTTTGGAGTTTTGGAGTTTCGGAGTTTCGGAGTTTTGGAGTTTCAGAGTTTTGGAGGTTCAGGGTTGTGGAGTTTCGGAATTTTTGAGTATTGGAGTTTCGGAGTTTCGGAGTTTTGGAGAATTGCAGTTTTGGAGTTTTGGAGTTTCGAATTTTCAGAGTTTCGGATTTTTGGAGTTTTGGAGTTTCGGAGTTTTGGAGTTTCAGAGTTTTCGAGGTTCAGGGTAATGGAGTTTCGGAATTTTTGAGTTTTGGAGTTTCGGAGTTTCGGAGTTTTGGAGTTTTGGAGTTTCGGAGATTTGGAGTTTTGGCGTTTTGAAGATTCGGAATCTTGGAGTTTCGGAATTTTGTAGTTTTGTAGTTTTCGAGTGTCGGAGTTTTGGAGTGTTGGAGTTTTGGAGCTTTGGAGTTTTGGAGTTTTTGAGTTTTGGAGTTTTGGATTTTTGCACTTTTGGAGTTTTGGAGTTTCAGAGTTTTGGAGGTTCAGGGTTGTGGAGTTTCGGAATTTTTGAGTTTTGGAGTTTCGGAATTTTGGAGAATTGCAGTTATGGAGTTTTGGGGTTTTGGAGTTTCGAATTTTCAGAGTTTCGGATTTTTGGAGTTTTGGAGTTTCGGAGTTTCAGAGTTTTGGAGTTTCAGAGTTTTCGAGGTTCAGGGTTGTGGAGTTTTGGAATTTTTGAGTTTTGGAGTTTCGGAGTTTCGGAGTTTTGGAGTTTTGGAGTTTCGAATTTTCAGTTCCGGATTTTTGAAGTTTTGGAGTTTCGAAGATTTGGAGTTTTGGCGTTTTGGAGATTCGGAATCTTGGAGTTTCGGAATTTTGTAGTTTTGTAGTTTTGGAGTGTCAGAGTTTTGGAGTGTTGGAGTTATGGAGCTTTGGAGTTTTGGAGTTTTTGAGTTTTGGAGTTTTGGATTTTTGCACTTTTGGAGTTTTGGAGTTTCGGAGTTTCAGAGTTTCGGAGTTTTGGAGTTTCAGAGTTTTGGAGGTTCAGGGTTGTGGAGTTTCGGAATTTTTGAGTTTTGGAGTTTCGGAGTTTCGGAGTTTTGGAGTTTTGGAGTTTAGAATTTTCAGTTTCGGATTTTTGGAGTTTTGGAGTTTCGGAGATTTGGAGTTTTGGCGTTTTGGAGATTCGGAATCTTGGAGTTTCGGAATTTTGTAGTTTTGTAGTTTTGGAGTGTCAGAGTTCTGGAGTGTTGGAGCTTTGAGTTTTGGAGTTTTGGAGTTTTTGAGTTTTGGAGTTTTGGATTTTTGCACTTTTGGAGTTTTGGAGTTTTGGAGTTTCGGAGTTTCGGAGTTTCGGAGTTTTGGAGTTTCAGAGTTTTGGAGGTTCAGGGTTGTGGAGTTTCGGAATTTTTGAGTTTTGGAGTTTCGGAGTTTCGGAGTTTTGGAGTTTTGGAGTTTCGAATTTTCAGTTTCGGATTTTTGGAGTTTTGGAGTTTCGGAGATTTGGAGTTTTGGCGTTTTCGAGATTCGGAATCTTGGAGTTTCGGAATTTTGTAGTTTTGTAGTTTTGGAGTGTCAGAGTTTTGGAGTGTTGGAGTTTTGGAGCTTTGGAGTTTTGGAGTTTTTGAGTTTTTGAGTTTTGGATTTTGACACTTTTGGAGTTTTGGAGTTTTGGAGTTTCGGAGTTTCGGAGTTTCGGAGCTTCGGAGTTTCGGAGTTTTGGAGTTTCAGAGTTTTGGAGGTTCAGGGTTGTGGAGTTTCGGAATTTTTGAGTTTTGGAGTTTCGGAGTTTTGGAGTTTTGGAGTTTTGGAGTTTCGGAGTTTTGGAGTTTCAGAGTTTTGGAGGTTCAGGGTTGTGGAGTTTCGGAATTTTTAAGTATTGGAGTTCCGGAGTTTCGGAGTTTTGGAGAATTGCAGTTTTGGAATTTTTGTAGTTTCGAATTTTCAGAGTTACGGATTTTTGGAGTTTTGGAGTTTCGGAGTTTCGGAGTTTTGGAGTTTCAGACTTTTCGAGGTTCAGGGTTGTGGAATTTCGGAATTTTTGAGTTTTGGAGTTTCGGAGTTCCGGAGTTTCGGAGTTTTGGAGTTTTGCAGTTTCGGAGTTTTGGAGTTTTGGAGTTTCGGAGTTTTGGAGTTTCAGAGTTTTCGAGGTTCAGGGTTGTGGAGTTTCGGAATTTTTGAGTTTTGGAGTTTCGGAGTTTTGGAGTTTTGGAGTTTCGGAGTTTCGGAGTTTCAGAGTTTTCGAGGTTCAGGGTTGTGGAGTTTCGGAATTTTTGAGTTTTGGAGTTTCGGAGTTTCGGAGTTTTGGAGTTTTGGAGTTTCAGAGTTTTGGAGGTTCAGGGTTGTGGAGTTTCGGAATTTTTGTGTTTTGGAGTTTCGGAGTTTCGGAGCTTTGGAGTATTGCAGTTTTGGAATTTTGGAGTTTTGGAGTTTCGAATTTTCAGAGTTTCGGATTTTTGGAGTTTTGGAGTTTCAGAGAATTGGAGTTTTAACGTTTTCGAGATTCGGAATCTTGGAGTTTCGGAATTTTGTAGTTTTGTAGTTTTGGAGTGTCGGAGTTTTGGAGTGTTGGAGTTTTGGAGCTTTGGAGCTTTGGAGTTTGGGAGTTTTTGAGTTTTTGAGTTTCGGAGTTTTGGAGTTTCAGAGTTTTGGAGGTTCAGGGTTGTGGAGTTTCGGAATTTTTGAGTTTTGGAGTTTCGGAGTTTCGGAGTTTTGGAGCATTGCAGTTTTGGAGTTCTGGAGTTTTGGAGTTTGGAATTTTCAGTTTCGGATTTTTGGAGTTTTGGAGTTTCGGAGATTTGGAGTTTTGGCGTTTTGGAGATTCGGAATCTTGGAGTTTCGGAATTTTGTAGTTTTGTAGTTTTGGAGTGTCAGAGTTTTGGAGTGTTGGAGTTTTGGAGCTTTGGAGTTTTTGAGTTTTTGAGTTTTTGAGTTTTGGATTTTTGCACTTTTGGAGTTTTGGAGTTTCGAATTTTCAGAGTTTCGGATTTTTGGAGTTTTGGAGTTTCGGAGTTTTGGAGTTTCGGAGTTTTGGAGTTTCAGAGTTTTCGAGGTTCAGGGTTGTGGAGTTTCGGATTTTTTGAGTTTTGGAGTTTCGGAGTTTCGGAGTTTTGGAGTTTTGGAGTTTCGAATTTTCAGTTCCGGATTTTTGCAGTTTTGGAGTTTCGGAGTTTCGGAGTTTTGGAGTTTTGGAGTTTCGGAGATTTGGAGTTTTGGCGTTTTGAAGATTCGGAATCTTGGAGTTTCGGAATTTTGTAGTTTTGTAGTTTTCGAGTGTCGGAGTTTTGGAGTGTTGGAGTTTTGGAGCTTTGGAGTTTTGGAGTTTTTGAGTTTTGGAGTTTTGGATTTTTGCACTTTTGGAGTTTTGGAGTTTCAGAGTTTTGGAGGTTCAGGGTTGTGGAGTTTCGGAATTTTTGAGTTTTGGAGTTTCGGAGTTTTGGAGAATTGCAGTTTTGGAGTTTTGGGGTTTTGGAGTTTCGAATTTTCAGTTTCGGATTTTTGGAGTTTTGGAGTTTCGGAGTTTCGGAGTTTTGGAGTTTCAGAGTTTTCGAGGTTCAGGGTTGTGGAGTTTCGGAATTTTTGAGTTTTGGAGTTTCGGAGTTTCGGAGTTTTGGAGTTTTGGAGTTTCGAATTTTCAGTTCCGGATTTTTGAAGTTTTGGAGTTTCGGAGATTTGGAGTTTTGGCGTTTTGGAGATTCGGAATCTTGGAGTTTCGGAATTTTGTAGTTTTGTAGTTTTGGAGTGTCAGAGTTTTGGAGTGTTGGAGTTATGGAGCTTTGGAGTTTTGGAGTTTTTGAGTTTTGGAGTTTTGGATTTTTGCACTTTTGGAGTTTTGGAGTTTTGGAGTTTCGGAGTTTCGGAGTTTCGGAGTTTTGGAGTTTCAGAGTTTTGGAGGTTCAGGGTTGTGGAGTTTCGGAATTTTTGAGTTTTGGAGTTTCGGAGTTTCGGAGTTTTGGAGTTTTGGAGTTTCGAATTTTCAGTTTCGGATTTTTGGAGTTTTGGAGTTTTGGAGATTTGGAGTTTTGGCGTTTTGGAGATTCGGAATCTTGGAGTTTCGGAATTTTGTAGTTTTGTAGTTTTGGAGTGTCAGAGTTCTGGAGTGTTGGAGCTTTGAGTTTTGGAGTTTTGGAGTTTTTGAGTTTTGGAGTTTTGGATTTTTGCACTTTTGGAGTTTTGGAGTTTTGGAGTTTCGGAGTTTCGGAGTTTCGGAGTTTTGGAGTTTCAGAGTTTTGGAGGTTCAGGGTTGTGGAGTTTCGGAATTTTTGAGTTTTGGAGTTTCGGAGTTTCGGAGTTTTGGAGTTTTGGAGTTTCGAATTTTCAGTTTCGGATTTTTGGAGTTTTGGAGTTTCGGAGATTTGGAGTTTTGGCGTTTTCGAGATTCGGAATCTTGGAGTTTCGGAATTTTGTAGTTTTGTAGTTTTGGAGTGTCAGAGTTTTGGAGTGTTGGAGTTTTGGAGCTTTGGAGTTTTGGAGTTTTTGAGTTTTTTAGTTTTGGATTTTGACACTTTTGGAGTTTTGGAGTTTTGGAGTTTCGGAGTTTCGGAGTTTCGGAGCTTCGGAGTTTCGGAGTTTTGGAGTTTCAGAGTTTTGGAGGTTCAGGGTTGTGGAGTTTCGGAATTTTTGAGTTTTGGAGTTTCGGAGTTTTGGAGTTTTGGAGTTTTGGAGTTTCGGAGTTTTGGAGTTTCAGAGTTTTGGAGGTTCAGTGTTGTGGAGTTTCGGAATTTTTAAGTATTGGAGTTCCGGAGTTTCGGAGTTTTGGAGAATTGCAGTTTTGGAATTTTTGTAGTTTCGAATTTTCAGAGTTACGGATTTTTGGAGTTTTGGAGTTTCGGAGTTTCGGAGTTTTGGAGTTTCAGACTTTTCGAGGTTCAGGGTTGTGGAATTTCGGAATTTTTGAGTTTTGGAGTTTCGGAGTTCCGGAGTTTCGGAGTTTTGGAGTTTTGCAGTTTCGGAGTTTTGGAGTTTTGGAGTTTCGGAGTTTTGGAGTTTCAGAGTTTTCGAGGTTCAGGGTTGTGGAGTTTCGGAATTTTTGAGTTTTGGAGTTTCGGAGTTTTGGAGTTTTGGTGTTTTGGAGTTTCGAATTTTCAGAGTTTCGGATTTTTGGAGTTTTGGAGTTCCGGAGATTTGGAGTTTCAGAGTTTTGGAGGTTCAGGGTTGTGGAGTTTCGGAATTTTGGAGTTTTGGAGTTTCGGAGTTTTGGAGTTTCGGAGTTTCGGAGTTTTGGAGTTTTGGAGTTTCAGAGTTTTGGAGGTTCAGGGTTGTGGAGTTTCGGAATTTTTGTGTTTTGGAGTTTCGGAGTTTCGGAGCTTTGGAGTATTGCAGTTTTGGAATTTTAGAGTTTTGGAGTTTCGAATTTTCAGAGTTTCGGATTTGTGGAGTTTTGGAGTTTCAGAGAATTGGAGTTTTAACGTTTTCGAGATTCGGAATCTTGGAGTTTCGGAATTTTGTAGTTTTGTAGTTTTGGAGTGTCGGAGTTCTGGAGTGTTGGAGTTTTGGAGCTTTGGAGCTTTGGAGTTTGGGAGTTTTTGAGTTTTTGAGTTTTGGATTTTTGCACTTTTTGAAATTTGGAGTTTTGGAGTTTTGGAGTTTCGGAGTTTCGGAGTTTTGGAGTTTCAGAGTTTTGGAGGTTCAGGGTTGTGGAGTTTCGGAATTTTTGAGTTTTGGAGTTTCGGAGTTTCGGAGTTTTGGAGCATTGCAGTTTTGGAGTTCTGGAGTTTTGGAGTTTGGAATTTTCAGAGTTTCGGATTTTTGGAGTTTTGGAGTTTCGGAGATTTGGAGTTTTGGCCTTTTGGAGATTCGGGGTCTTGGAGTTTCGGAATTTTGTAGTTTTGCAGTTTTGGAATGTCGGAGGTTTGGAGTGTTGGAGTTTTGGAGTTTTGGAGTTCTGGAGTTTTGCAGTTTCGGAGTTTTGGAGTTTTGGAGTTTCGGAGTTTTGGAGTTTCAGAGTTTTCGAGGTTCAGGGTTGTGGAGTTTCGGAATTTTTGAGTTTTGGAGTTTCGGAGTTTTGGAGTTTTGGAGTTTCGGAGTTTCGGAGTTTCAGAGTTTTCGAGGTTCAGGGTTGTGGAGTTTCGGAATTTTTGAGTTTTGGAGTTTCGGAGTTTCGGAGTTTTGGAGTTTTGGAGTTTCAGAGTTTTGGAGGTTCAGGGTTGTGGAGTTTCGGAATTTTTGTGTTTTGGAGTTTCGGAGTTTCGGAGCTTTGGAGTATTGCAGTTTTGGAATTTTGGAGTTTTGGAGTTTCGAATTTTCAGAGTTTCGGATTTTTGGAGTTTTGGAGTTTCAGAGAATTGGAGTTTTAACGTTTTCGAGATTCGGAATCTTGGAGTTTCGGAATTTTGTAGTTTTGTAGTTTTGGAGTGTCGGAGTTTTGGAGTGTTGGAGTTTTGGAGCTTTGGAGCTTTGGAGTTTGGGAGTTTTTGAGTTTTTGAGTTTCGGAGTTTTGGAGTTTCAGAGTTTTGGAGGTTCAGGGTTGTGGAGTTTCGGAATTTTTGAGTTTTGGAGTTTCGGAGTTTCGGAGTTTTGGAGCATTGCAGTTTTGGAGTTCTGGAGTTTTGGAGTTTGGAATTTTCAGTTTCGGATTTTTGGAGTTTTGGAGTTTCGGAGATTTGGAGTTTTGGCGTTTTGGAGATTCGGAATCTTGGAGTTTCGGAATTTTGTAGTTTTGTAGTTTTGGAGTGTCAGAGTTTTGGAGTGTTGGAGTTTTGGAGCTTTGGAGTTTTTGAGTTTTTGAGTTTTTGAGTTTTGGATTTTTGCACTTTTGGAGTTTTGGAGTTTCGAATTTTCAGAGTTTCGGATTTTTGGAGTTTTGGAGTTTCGGAGTTTTGGAGTTTCGGAGTTTTGGAGTTTCAGAGTTTTCGAGGTTCAGGGTTGTGGAGTTTCGGATTTTTTGAGTTTTGGAGTTTCGGAGTTTCGGAGTTTTGGAGTTTTGGAGTTTCGAATTTTCAGTTCCGGATTTTTGCAGTTTTGGAGTTTCGGAGTTTCGGAGTTTTGGAGTTTTGGAGTTTCGGAGATTTGGAGTTTTGGCGTTTTGAAGATTCGGAATCTTGGAGTTTCGGAATTTTGTAGTTTTGTAGTTTTCGAGTGTCGGAGTTTTGGAGTGTTGGAGTTTTGGAGCTTTGGAGTTTTGGAGTTTTTGAGTTTTGGAGTTTTGGATTTTTGCACTTTTGGAGTTTTGGAGTTTCAGAGTTTTGGAAGTTCAGGGTTGTGGAGTTTCGGAATTTTTGAGTTTTGGAGTTTCGGAGTTTTGGAGAATTGCAGTTTTGGAGTTTTGGGGTTTTGGAGTTTCGAATTTTCAGTTTCGGATTTTTGGAGTTTTGGAGTTTCGGAGTTTCGGAGTTTTGGAGTTTCAGAGTTTTCGAGGTTCAGGGTTGTGGAGTTTCGGAATTTTTGAGTTTTGGAGTTTCGGAGTTTCGGAGTTTTGGAGTTTTGGAGTTTCGAATTTTCAGTTCCGGATTTTTGAAGTTTTGGAGTTTCGGAGATTTGGAGTTTTGGCGTTTTGGAGATTCGGAATCTTGGAGTTTCGGAATTTTGTAGTTTTGTAGTTTTGGAGTGTCAGAGTTTTGGAGTGTTGGAGTTATGGAGCTTTGGAGTTTTGGAGTTTTTGAGTTTTGGAGTTTTGGATTTTTGCACTTTTGGAGTTTTGGAGTTTTGGAGTTTCGGAGTTTCGGAGTTTCGGAGTTTTGGAGTTTCAGAGTTTTGGAGGTTCAGGGTTGTGGAGTTTCGGAATTTTTGAGTTTTGGAGTTTCGGAGTTTCGGAGTTTTGGAGTTTTGGAGTTTCGAATTTTCAGTTTCGGATTTTTGGAGTTTTGGAGTTTTGGAGATTTGGAGTTTTGGCGTTTTGGAGATTCGGAATCTTGGAGTTTCGGAATTTTGTAGTTTTGTAGTTTTGGAGTGTCAGAGTTCTGGAGTGTTGGAGCTTTGAGTTTTGGAGTTTTGGAGTTTTTGAGTTTTGGAGTTTTGGATTTTTGCACTTTTGGAGTTTTGGAGTTTTGGAGTTTCGGAGTTTCGGAGTTTCGGAGTTTTGGAGTTTCAGAGTTTTGGAGGTTCAGGGTTGTGGAGTTTCGGAATTTTTGAGTTTTGGAGTTTCGGAGTTTCGGAGTTTTGGAGTTTTGGAGTTTCGAATTTTCAGTTTCGGATTTTTGGAGTTTTGGAGTTTCGGAGATTTGGAGTTTTGGCGTTTTCGAGATTCGGAATCTTGGAGTTTCGGAATTTTGTAGTTTTGTAGTTTTGGAGTGTCAGAGTTTTGGAGTGTTGGAGTTTTGGAGCTTTGGAGTTTTGGAGTTTTTGAGTTTTTTAGTTTTGGATTTTGACACTTTTGGAGTTTTGGAGTTTTGGAGTTTCGGAGTTTCGGAGTTTCGGAGCTTCGGAGTTTCGGAGTTTTGGAGTTTCAGAGTTTTGGAGGTTCAGGGTTGTGGAGTTTCGGAATTTTTGAGTTTTGGAGTTTCGGAGTTTTGGAGTTTTGGAGTTTTGGAGTTTCGGAGTTTTGGAGTTTCAGAGTTTTGGAGGTTCAGTGTTGTGGAGTTTCGGAATTTTTAAGTATTGGAGTTCCGGAGTTTCGGAGTTTTGGAGAATTGCAGTTTTGGAATTTTTGTAGTTTCGAATTTTCAGAGTTACGGATTTTTGGAGTTTTGGAGTTTCGGAGTTTCGGAGTTTTGGAGTTTCAGACTTTTCGAGGTTCAGGGTTGTGGAATTTCGGAATTTTTGAGTTTTGGAGTTTCGGAGTTCCGGAGTTTCGGAGTTTTGGAGTTTTGCAGTTTCGGAGTTTTGGAGTTTTGGAGTTTCGGAGTTTTGGAGTTTCAGAGTTTTCGAGGTTCAGGGTTGTGGAGTTTCGGAATTTTTGAGTTTTGGAGTTTCGGAGTTTTGGAGTTTTGGTGTTTTGGAGTTTCGAATTTTCAGAGTTTCGGATTTTTGGAGTTTTGGAGTTCCGGAGATTTGGAGTTTCAGAGTTTTGGAGGTTCAGGGTTGTGGAGTTTCGGAATTTTGGAGTTTTGGAGTTTCGGAGTTTTGGAGTTTCGGAGTTTCGGAGTTTTGGAGTTTTGGAGTTTCAGAGTTTTGGAGGTTCAGGGTTGTGGAGTTTCGGAATTTTTGTGTTTTGGAGTTTCGGAGTTTCGGAGCTTTGGAGTATTGCAGTTTTGGAATTTTAGAGTTTTGGAGTTTCGAATTTTCAGAGTTTCGGATTTGTGGAGTTTTGGAGTTTCAGAGAATTGGAGTTTTAACGTTTTCGAGATTCGGAATCTTGGAGTTTCGGAATTTTGTAGTTTTGTAGTTTTGGAGTGTCGGAGTTCTGGAGTGTTGGAGTTTTGGAGCTTTGGAGCTTTGGAGTTTGGGAGTTTTTGAGTTTTTGAGTTTTGGATTTTTGCACTTTTTGAAATTTGGAGTTTTGGAGTTTTGGAGTTTCGGAGTTTCGGAGTTTTGGAGTTTCAGAGTTTTGGAGGTTCAGGGTTGTGGAGTTTCGGAATTTTTGAGTTTTGGAGTTTCGGAGTTTCGGAGTTTTGGAGCATTGCAGTTTTGGAGTTCTGGAGTTTTGGAGTTTGGAATTTTCAGAGTTTCGGATTTTTGGAGTTTTGGAGTTTCGGAGATTTGGAGTTTTGGCCTTTTGGAGATTCGGGGTCTTGGAGTTTCGGAATTTTGTAGTTTTGCAGTTTTGGAATGTCGGAGGTTTGGAGTGTTGGAGTTTTGGAGTTTTGGAGTTCTGGAGTTTTTGAGTTTCGGAGTTTTGGAGTTTCGGAGTTTCGGAGTTTTGGAGTTTCAGAGTTTTGGAGGTTCAGGGTTGTGGAATTTCGGAATTTTTGAGTTTTGGAGTTTCGGAGTTTTGGAGTATTGCAGTTTTGGAATTTTGGAGTTTTGGAGTTTCGAATTTTCAGAGTTTCGGATTTTTGGAGTGTTGGAGTTTCGGAGATTTGGAGTTTTGGCGTTTTGGAGATTCGGAATCTTGGAGTTTCGGAATTTTGTAGTTTTGTAGTTTTGGAGTGTCAGGGTTTTGGAGTGTTGGAGTTTTGGAGCTTTGGAGTTTTTGAGTTTTTGAGTTTTTGAGTTTTGGATTTTTGCACTTTTGGAGTTTTGGAGTTTCGGAGTTTCGGAGTTTTGGAGTTTCAGAGTTTTGGAGGTTCAGGGTTGTGGAGTTTCGGAATTTTTGAGTATTGGAGTTTCGGAGTTTCGGAGTTTTGGAGAATTGCAGTTTTGGAGTTTTGGAGTTTCGAATTTTCAGAGTTTCGGATTTTTGGAGTTTTGGAGTTTCGGAGTTTTGGAGTTTCAGAGTTTTCGAGGTTCAGGGTTGTGGAGTTTCGGAATTTTTGAGTTTTGGAGTTTCGGAGTTTCGGAGTTTTGGAGTTTTGGAGTTTCGGAGATTTGGAGTTTTGGCGTTTTGAAGATTCGGAATCTTGGAGTTTCGGAATTTTGTAGTTTTGTAGTTTTCGAGTGTCGGAGTTTTGGAGTGTTGGAGTTTTGGAGCTTTGGAGTTTTGGAGTTTTTGAGTTTTGGAGTTTTGGATTTTTGCACTTTTGGAGTTTTGGAGTTTCAGAGTTTTGGAGGTTCAGGGTTGTGGAGTTTCGGAATTTTTGAGTTTTGGAGTTTCGGAATTTTGGAGAATTGCAGTTATGGAGTTTTGGGGTTTTGGAGTTTCGAATTTTCAGAGTTTCGGATTTTTGGAGTTTTGGAGTTTCGGAGTTTCAGAGTTTTGGAGTTTCAGAGTTTTCGAGGTTCAGGGTTGTGGAGTTTCGGAATTTTTGAGTTTTGGAGTTTCGGAGTTTCGGAGTTTTGGAGTTTTGGAGTTTCGAATTTTCAGTTCCGGATTTTTGAAGTTTTGGAGTTTCGGAGATTAGGAGTTTTGGCGTTTTGGAGATTCGGAATCTTGGAGTTTCGGAATTTTGTAGTTTTGTAGTTTTGGAGTGTCAGAGTTTTGGAGTGTTGGAGTTATGGAGCTTTGGAGTTTTGGAGTTTTTGAGTTTTGGAGTTTTGGATTTTTGCACTTTTGGAGTTTTGGAGTTTCGGAGTTTCGGAGTTTCGGAGTTTTGGAGTTTCAGAGTTTTGGAGGTTCAGGGTTGTGGAGTTTCGGAATTTTTGAGTTTTGGAGTTTCGGAGTTTCGGAGTTTTGGAGTTTTGGAGTTTAGAATTTTCAGTTTCGGATTTTTGGAGTTTTGGAGTTTCGGAGATTTGGAGTTTTGGCGTTTTGGAGATTCGGAATCTTGGAGTTTCGGAATTTTGTAGTTTTGTAGTTTTGGAGTGTCAGAGTTCTGGAGTGTTGGAGCTTTGAGTTTTGGAGTTTTGGAGTTTTTGAGTTTTGGAGTTTTGGATTTTTGCACTTTTGGAGTTTTGGAGTTTTGGAGTTTCGGAGTTTCGGAGTTTCGGAGTTTTGGAGTTTCAGAGTTTTGGAGGTTCAGGGTTGTGGAGTTTCGGAATTTTTGAGTTTTGGAGTTTCGGAGTTTCGGAGTTTTGGAGTTTTGGAGTTTCGAATTTTCAGTTTCGGATTTTTGGAGTTTTCGAGTTTCGGAGATTTGGAGTTTTGGCGTTTTCGAGATTCGGAATCTTGGAGTTTCGGAATTTTGTAGTTTTGTAGTTTTGGAGTGTCAGAGTTTTGGAGTGTTGGAGTTTTGGAGCTTTGGAGTTTTGGAGTTTTTGAGTTTTTGAGTTTTGGATTTTGACACTTTTGGAGTTTTGGAGTTTTGGAGTTTCGGAGTTTCGGAGTTTCGGAGCTTCGGAGTTTCGGAGTTTTGGAGTTTCAGAGTTTTGGAGGTTCAGGGTTGTGGAGTTTCGGAATTTTTGAGTTTTGGAGTTTCGGAGTTTTGGAGTTTTGGAGTTTTGGAGTTTCGGAGTTTTGGATTTTCAGAGTTTTGGAGGTTCAGGGTTGTGGAGTTTCGGAATTTTTAAGTATTGGAGTTCCGGAGTTTCGGAGTTTTGGAGAATTGCAGTTTTGGAATTTTTGTAGTTTCGAATTTTCAGAGTTACGGATTTTTGGAGTTTTGGAGTTTCGGAGTTTCGGAGTTTTGGAGTTTCAGACTTTTCGAGGTTCAGGGTTGTGGAATTTCGGAATTTTTGAGTTTTGGAGTTTCGGAGTTCCGGAGTTTCGGAGTTTTGGAGTTTTGCAGTTTCGGAGTTTTGGAGTTTTGGAGTTTCGGAGTTTTGGAGTTTCAGAGTTTTCGAGGTTCAGGGTTGTGGAGTTTCGGAATTTTTGAGTTTTGGAGTTTCGGAGTTTTGGAGTTTTGGAGTTTCGGAGTTTCGGAGTTTCAGAGTTTTCGAGGTTCAGGGTTGTGGAGTTTCGGAATTTTTGAGTTTTGGAGTTTCGGAGTTTCGGAGTTTTGGAGTTTTGGAGTTTCAGAGTTTTGGAGGTTCAGGGTTGTGGAGTTTCGGAATTTTTGTGTTTTGGAGTTTCGGAGTTTCGGAGCTTTGGAGTATTGCAGTTTTGGAATTTTGGAGTTTTGGAGTTTCGAATTTTCAGAGTTTCGGATTTTTGGAGTTTTGGAGTTTCAGAGAATTGGAGTTTTAACGTTTTCGAGATTCGGAATCTTGGAGTTTCGGAATTTTGTAGTTTTGTAGTTTTGGAGTGTCGGAGTTTTGGAGTGTTGGAGTTTTGGAGCTTTGGAGCTTTGGAGTTTGGGAGTTTTTGAGTTTTTGAGTTTCGGAGTTTTGGAGTTTCAGAGTTTTGGAGGTTCAGGGTTGTGGAGTTTCGGAATTTTTGAGTTTTGGAGTTTCGGAGTTTCGGAGTTTTGGAGCATTGCAGTTTTGGAGTTCTGGAGTTTTGGAGTTTGGAATTTTCAGTTTCGGATTTTTGGAGTTTTGGAGTTTCGGAGATTTGGAGTTTTGGCGTTTTGGAGATTCGGAATCTTGGAGTTTCGGAATTTTGTAGTTTTGTAGTTTTGGAGTGTCAGAGTTTTGGAGTGTTGGAGTTTTGGAGCTTTGGAGTTTTTGAGTTTTTGAGTTTTTGAGTTTTGGATTTTTGCACTTTTGGAGTTTTGGAGTTTCGAATTTTCAGAGTTTCGGATTTTTGGAGTTTTGGAGTTTCGGAGTTTTGGAGTTTCGGAGTTTTGGAGTTTCAGAGTTTTCGAGGTTCAGGGTTGTGGAGTTTCGGATTTTTTGAGTTTTGGAGTTTCGGAGTTTCGGAGTTTCGGAGTTTCGGAGTTTTGGAGTTTTGGAGTTTCAGAGTTTTGGAGGTTCAGGGTTGTGGAGTTTCGGAATTTTTGTGTTTTGGAGTTTCGGAGTTTCGGAGCTTTGGAGTATTGCAGTTTTGGAATTTTGGAGTTTTGGAGTTTCGAATTTTCAGAGTTTCGGATTTTTGGAGTTTTGGAGTTTCAGAGAATTGGAGTTTTAACGTTTTCGAGATTCGGAATCTTGGAGTTTCGGAATTTTGTAGTTTTGTAGTTTTGGAGTGTCGGAGTTTTGGAGTGTTGGAGTTTTGGAGCTTTGGAGCTTTGGAGTTTGGGAGTTTTTGAGTTTTTGAGTTTCGGAGTTTTGGAGTTTCAGAGTTTTGGAGGTTCAGGGTTGTGGAGTTTCGGAATTTTTGAGTTTTGGAGTTTCGGAGTTTCGGAGTTTTGGAGCATTGCAGTTTTGGAGTTCTGGAGTTTTGGAGTTTGGAATTTTCAGTTTCGGATTTTTGGAGTTTTGGAGTTTCGGAGATTTGGAGTTTTGGCGTTTTGGAGATTCGGAATCTTGGAGTTTCGGAATTTTGTAGTTTTGTAGTTTTGGAGTGTCAGAGTTTTGGAGTGTTGGAGTTTTGGAGCTTTGGAGTTTTTGAGTTTTTGAGTTTTTGAGTTTTGGATTTTTGCACTTTTGGAGTTTTGGAGTTTCGAATTTTCAGAGTTTCGGATTTTTGGAGTTTTGGAGTTTCGGAGTTTTGGAGTTTCGGAGTTTTGGAGTTTCAGAGTTTTCGAGGTTCAGGGTTGTGGAGTTTCGGATTTTTTGAGTTTTGGAGTTTCGGAGTTTCGGAGTTTTGGAGTTTTGGAGTTTCGAATTTTCAGTTCCGGATTTTTGCAGTTTTGGAGTTTCGGAGTTTCGGAGTTTTGGAGTTTTGGAGTTTCGGAGATTTGGAGTTTTGGCGTTTTGAAGATTCGGAATCTTGGAGTTTCGGAATTTTGTAGTTTTGTAGTTTTCGAGTGTCGGAGTTTTGGAGTGTTGGAGTTTTGGAGCTTTGGAGTTTTGGAGTTTTTGAGTTTTGGAGTTTTGGATTTTTGCACTTTTGGAGTTTTGGAGTTTCAGAGTTTTGGAGGTTCAGGGTTGTGGAGTTTCGGAATTTTTTAGTTTTGGAGTTTCGGAGTTTTGGAGAATTGCAGTTTTGGAGTTTTGGGGTTTTGGAGTTTCGAATTTTCAGTTTCGGATTTTTGGAGTTTTGGAGTTTCGGAGTTTCGGAGTTTTGGAGTTTCAGAGTTTTCGAGGTTCAGGGTTGTGGAGTTTCGGAATTTTTGAGTTTTGGAGTTTCGGAGTTTCGGAGTTTTGGAGTTTTGGAGTTTCGAATTTTCAGTTCCGGATTTTTGAAGTTTTGGAGTTTCGGAGATTTGGAGTTTTGGCGTTTTGGAGATTCGGAATCTTGGAGTTTCGGAATTTTGTAGTTTTGTAGTTTTGGAGTGTCAGAGTTTTGGAGTGTTGGAGTTATGGAGCTTTGGAGTTTTGGAGTTTTTGAGTTTTTGAGTTTTGGATTTTTGCACTTTTGGAGTTTTGGAGTTTTGGAGTTTTGGAGTTTCGGAGTTTCGGAGTTTTGGAGTTTCAGAGTTTTGGAGGTTCAGGGTTGTGGAGCTTCGGAATTTTGGAGTTTTGGAGTTTCGGAGTTTCGGAGTTTTGGAGTTTTGGAGTTTCGAATTTTCAGTTTCGGATTTTTGGAGTTTTGGAGTTTCGGAGATTTGGAGTTTTGGCGTTTTGGAGATTCGGAATCTTGGAGTTTCGGAATTTTGTAGTTTTGTAGTTTTGGAGTGTCAGAGTTCTGGAGTGTTGGAGCTTTGAGTTTTGGAGTTTTTGAGTTTTGGAGTTTTGGATTTTTGCACTTTTGGAGTTTTGGAGTTTTGGAGTTTCGGAGTTTCGGAGTTTCGGAGTTTTGGAGTTTCAGAGTTTTGGAGGTTCAGGGTTGTGGAGTTTCGGAATTTTTGAGTTTTGGAGTTTCGGAGTTTCGGAGTATTGGAGTTTTGGAGTTTCGAATTTTCAGTTTGGGATTTTTGGAGTTTTGGAGTTTCGGAGATTTGGAGTTTTGGCGTTTTCGAGATTCGGAATCTTGGAGTTTCGGAATTTTGTAGTTTTGTAGTTTTGGAGTGTCAGAGTTTTGGAGTGTTGGAGTTTTGGAGCTTTGGAGTTTTGGAGTTTTTGAGTTTTTGAGTTTTGGATTTTGACAGTTTTGGAGTTTTGGAGTTTTGGAGTTTCGGAGTTTCGGAGTTTCGGAGCTTCGGAGTTTCTGAGTTTTGGAGTTTCAGAGTTTTGGAGGTTCAGGGTTGTGGAGTTTCGGAATTTTTGAGTTTTGGAGTTTCGGAGTTTTGGAGTTTTGGAGTTTTGGAGTTTCGGAGTTTTGGAGTTTCAGAGTTTTGGAGGTTCAGGGTTGTGGAGTTTCGGAATTTTTAAGTATTGGAGTTCCGGAGTTTCGGAGTTTTGGAGAATTGCAGTTTTGGAATTTTTGTAGTTTCGAATTTTCAGAGTTACGGATTTTTGGAGTTTTGGAGTTTCGGAGTTTCGGAGTTTTGGAGTTTCAGACTTTTCGAGGTTCAGGGTTGTGGAATTTCGGAATTTTTGAGTTTTGGAGTTTCGGAGTTCCGGAGTTTCGGAGTTTTGGAGTTTTGCAGTTTCGGAGTTTTGGAGTTTTGGATTTTCGGAGTTTTGGAGTTTTGGAGTGTCAGAGTTCTGGAGTGTTGGAGCTTTGAGTTTTGGAGTTTTGGAGTTTTTGAGTTTTGGAGTTTTGGATTTTTGCACTTTTGGAGTTTTGGAGTTTTGGAGTTTCGGAGTTTCGGAGTTTCGGAGTTTTGGAGTTTCAGAGTTTTGGAGGTTCAGGGTTGTGGAGTTTCGGAATTTTTGAGTTTTGGAGTTTCGGAGTTTTGGAGTTTTGGAGTTTCGAATTTTCAGTTTCGGATTTTTGGAGTTTTGGAGTTTCGGAGATTTGGAGTTTTGGCGTTTTCGAGATTCGGAATCTTGGAGTTTCGGAATTTTGTAGTTTTGTAGTTTTGGAGTGTCAGAGTTTTGGAGTGTTGGAGTTTTGGAGCTTTGGAGTTTTGGAGTTTTTGAGTTTTTGAGTTTTGGATTTTGACACTTTTGGAGTTTTGGAGTTTTGGAGTTTCGGAGTTTCGGAGTTTCGGAGCTTCGGAGTTTCGGAGTTTTGGAGTTTCAGAGTTTTGGAGGTTCAGGGTTGTGGAGTTTCGGAATTTTTGAGTTTTGGAGTTTCGGAGTTTTGGAGTTTTGGAGTTTTGGAGTTTCGGAGTTTTGGATTTTCAGAGTTTTGGAGGTTCAGGGTTGTGGAGTTTCGGAATTTTTAAGTATTGGAGTTCCGGAGTTTCGGAGTTTTGGAGAATTGCAGTTTTGGAATTTTTGTAGTTTCGAATTTTCAGAGTTACGGATTTTTGGAGTTTTGGAGTTTCGGAGTTTCGGAGTTTTGGAGTTTCAGACTTTTCGAGGTTCAGGGTTGTGGAATTTCGGAATTTTTGAGTTTTGGAGTTTCGGAGTTCCGGAGTTTCGGAGTTTTGGAGTTTTGCAGTTTCGGAGTTTTGGAGTTTTGGAGTTTCGGAGTTTTGGAGTTTCAGAGTTTTCGAGGTTCAGGGTTGTGGAGTTTCGGAATTTTTGAGTTTTGGAGTTTCGGAGTTTTGGAGTTTTGGAGTTTCGGAGTTTCGGAGTTTCAGAGTTTTCGAGGTTCAGGGTTGTGGAGTTTCGGAATTTTTGAGTTTTGGAGTTTCGGAGTTTCGGAGTTTTGGAGTTTTGGAGTTTCAGAGTTTTGGAGGTTCAGGGTTGTGGAGTTTCGGAATTTTTGTGTTTTGGAGTTTCGGAGTTTCGGAGCTTTGGAGTATTGCAGTTTTGGAATTTTGGAGTTTTGGAGTTTCGAATTTTCAGAGTTTCGGATTTTTGGAGTTTTGGAGTTTCAGAGAATTGGAGTTTTAACGTTTTCGAGATTCGGAATCTTGGAGTTTCGGAATTTTGTAGTTTTGTAGTTTTGGAGTGTCGGAGTTTTGGAGTGTTGGAGTTTTGGAGCTTTGGAGCTTTGGAGTTTGGGAGTTTTTGAGTTTTTGAGTTTCGGAGTTTTGGAGTTTCAGAGTTTTGGAGGTTCAGGGTTGTGGAGTTTCGGAATTTTTGAGTTTTGGAGTTTCGGAGTTTCGGAGTTTTGGAGCATTGCAGTTTTGGAGTTCTGGAGTTTTGGAGTTTGGAATTTTCAGTTTCGGATTTTTGGAGTTTTGGAGTTTCGGAGATTTGGAGTTTTGGCGTTTTGGAGATTCGGAATCTTGGAGTTTCGGAATTTTGTAGTTTTGTAGTTTTGGAGTGTCAGAGTTTTGGAGTGTTGGAGTTTTGGAGCTTTGGAGTTTTTGAGTTTTTGAGTTTTTGAGTTTTGGATTTTTGCACTTTTGGAGTTTTGGAGTTTCGAATTTTCAGAGTTTCGGATTTTTGGAGTTTTGGAGTTTCGGAGTTTTGGAGTTTCGGAGTTTTGGAGTTTCAGAGTTTTCGAGGTTCAGGGTTGTGGAGTTTCGGATTTTTTGAGTTTTGGAGTTTCGGAGTTTCGGAGTTTCGGAGTTTTGGAGTTTTGGAGTTTCAGAGTTTTGGAGGTTCAGGGTTGTGGAGTTTCGGAATTTTTGTGTTTTGGAGTTTCGGAGTTTCGGAGCTTTGGAGTATTGCAGTTTTGGAATTTTGGAGTTTTGGAGTTTCGAATTTTCAGAGTTTCGGATTTTTGGAGTTTTGGAGTTTCAGAGAATTGGAGTTTTAACGTTTTCGAGATTCGGAATCTTGGAGTTTCGGAATTTTGTAGTTTTGTAGTTTTGGAGTGTCGGAGTTTTGGAGTGTTGGAGTTTTGGAGCTTTGGAGCTTTGGAGTTTGGGAGTTTTTGAGTTTTTGAGTTTCGGAGTTTTGGAGTTTCAGAGTTTTGGAGGTTCAGGGTTGTGGAGTTTCGGAATTTTTGAGTTTTGGAGTTTCGGAGTTTCGGAGTTTTGGAGCATTGCAGTTTTGGAGTTCTGGAGTTTTGGAGTTTGGAATTTTCAGTTTCGGATTTTTGTAGTTTTGGAGTTTCGGAGATTTGGAGTTTTGGCGTTTTGGAGATTCGGAATCTTGGAGTTTCGGAATTTTGTAGTTTTGTAGTTTTGGAGTGTCAGAGTTTTGGAGTGTTGGAGTTTTGGAGCTTTGGAGTTTTTGAGTTTTTGAGTTTTTGAGTTTTGGATTTTTGCACTTTTGGAGTTTTGGAGTTTCGAATTTTCAGAGTTTCGGATTTTTGGAGTTTTGGAGTTTCGGAGTTTTGGAGTTTCGGAGTTTTGGAGTTTCAGAGTTTTCGAGGTTCAGGGTTGTGGAGTTTCGGATTTTTTGAGTTTTGGAGTTTCGGAGTTTCGGAGTTTTGGAGTTTTGGAGTTTCGAATTTTCAGTTCCGGATTTTTGCAGTTTTGGAGTTTCGGAGTTTCGGAGTTTTGGAGTTTTGGAGTTTCGGAGATTTGGAGTTTTGGCGTTTTGAAGATTCGGAATCTTGGAGTTTCGGAATTTTGTAGTTTTGTAGTTTTCGAGTGTCGGAGTTTTGGAGTGTTGGAGTTTTGGAGCTTTGGAGTTTTGGAGTTTTTGAGTTTTGGAGTTTTGGATTTTTGCACTTTTGGAGTTTTGGAGTTTCAGAGTTTTGGAGGTTCAGGGTTGTGGAGTTTCGGAATTTTTTAGTTTTGGAGTTTCGGAGTTTTGGAGAATTGCAGTTTTGGAGTTTTGGGGTTTTGGAGTTTCGAATTTTCAGTTTCGGATTTTTGGAGTTTTGGAGTTTCGGAGTTTCGGAGTTTTGGAGTTTCAGAGTTTTCGAGGTTCAGGGTTGTGGAGTTTCGGAATTTTTGAGTTTTGGAGTTTCGGAGTTTCGGAGTTTTGGAGTTTTGGAGTTTCGAATTTTCAGTTCCGGATTTTTGAAGTTTTGGAGTTTCGGAGATTTGGAGTTTTGGCGTTTTGGAGATTCGGAATCTTGGAGTTTCGGAATTTTGTAGTTTTGTAGTTTTGGAGTGTCAGAGTTTTGGAGTGTTGGAGTTATGGAGCTTTGGAGTTTTGGAGTTTTTGAGTTTTTGAGTTTTGGATTTTTGCACTTTTGGAGTTTTGGAGTTTTGGAGTTTTGGAGTTTCGGAGTTTCGGAGTTTTGGAGTTTCAGAGTTTTGGAGGTTCAGGGTTGTGGAGCTTCGGAATTTTGGAGTTTTGGAGTTTCGGAGTTTCGGAGTTTTGGAGTTTTGGAGTTTCGAATTTTCAGTTTCGGATTTTTGGAGTTTTGGAGTTTCGGAGATTTGGAGTTTTGGCGTTTTGGAGATTCGGAATCTTGGAGTTTCGGAATTTTGTAGTTTTGTAGTTTTGGAGTGTCAGAGTTCTGGAGTGTTGGAGCTTTGAGTTTTGGAGTTTTTGAGTTTTGGAGTTTTGGATTTTTGCACTTTTGGAGTTTTGGAGTTTTGGAGTTTCGGAGTTTCGGAGTTTCGGAGTTTTGGAGTTTCAGAGTTTTGGAGGTTCAGGGTTGTGGAGTTTCGGAATTTTTGAGTTTTGGAGTTTCGGAGTTTCGGAGTATTGGAGTTTTGGAGTTTCGAATTTTCAGTTTCGGATTTTTGGAGTTTTGGAGTTTCGGAGATTTGGAGTTTTGGCGTTTTCGAGATTCGGAATCTTGGAGTTTCGGAATTTTGTAGTTTTGTAGTTTTGGAGTGTCAGAGTTTTGGAGTGTTGGAGTTTTGGAGCTTTGGAGTTTTGGAGTTTTTGAGTTTTTGAGTTTTGGATTTTGACAGTTTTGGAGTTTTGGAGTTTTGGAGTTTCGGAGTTTCGGAGTTTCGGAGCTTCGGAGTTTCTGAGTTTTGGAGTTTCAGAGTTTTGGAGGTTCAGGGTCGTGGAGTTTCGGAATTTTTGAGTTTTGGAGTTTCGGAGTTTTGGAGTTTTGGAGTTTTGGAGTTTCGGAGTTTTGGAGTTTCAGAGTTTTGGAGGTTCAGGGTTGTGGAGTTTCGGAATTTTCAAGTATTGGAGTTCCGGAGTTTCGGAGTTTTGGAGAATTGCAGTTTTGGAATTTTTGTAGTTTCGAATTTTCAGAGTTACGGATTTTTGGAGTTTTGGAGTTTCGGAGTTTCGGAGTTTTGGAGTTTCAGACTTTTCGAGGTTCAGGGTTGTGGAATTTCGGAATTTTTGAGTTTTGGAGTTTCGGAGTTCCGGAGTTTCGGAGTTTTGGAGTTTTGCAGTTTCGGAGTTTTGGAGTTTTGGAGTTTCGGAGTTTTGGAGTTTCAGAGTTTTCGAGGTTCAGGGTTGTGGAGTTTCGGAATTTTTGAGTTTTGGAGTTTCGGAGTTTTGGAGTTTTGGTGTTTTGGAGTTTCGAATTTTCAGAGTTTCGGATTTTTGGAGTTTTGGAGTTCCGGAGATTTGGAGTTTCAGAGTTTTGGAGGTTCAGGGTTGTGGAGTTTCGGAATTTTTGAGTTTTGGAGTTTCGGAGTTTTGGAGTTTTGGAGTTTCGGAGTTTCGGAGTTTCAGAGTTTTCGAGGTTCAGGGTTGTGGAGTTTCGGAATTTTTGAGTTTTGGAGTTTCGGAGTTTCGGAGTTTTGGAGTTTTGGAGTTTCAGAGTTTTGGAGGTTCAGGGTTGTGGAGTTTCGGAATTTTTGTGTTTTGGAGTTTCGGAGTTTCGGAGCTTTGGAGTATTGCAGTTTTGGAATTTTGGAGTTTTGGAGTTTCGAATTTTCAGAGTTTCGGATTTTTGGAGTTTTGGAGTTTCAGAGAATTGGAGTTTTAACGTTTTCGAGATTCGGAATCTTGGAGTTTCGGAATTTTGTAGTTTTGTAGTTTTGGAGTGTCGGAGTTTTGGAGTGTTGGAGTTTTGGAGCTTTGGAGCTTTGGAGTTTGGGAGTTTTTGAGTTTTTGAGTTTCGGAGTTTTGGAGTTTCAGAGTTTTGGAGGTTCAGGGTTGTGGAGTTTCGGAATTTTTGAGTTTTGGAGTTTCGGAGTTTCGGAGTTTTGGAGCATTGCAGTTTTGGAGTTCTGGAGTTTTGGAGTTTGGAATTTTCAGTTTCGGATTTTTGGAGTTTTGGAGTTTCGGAGATTTGGAGTTTTGGCGTTTTGGAGATTCGGAATCTTGGAGTTTCGGAATTTTGTAGTTTTGTAGTTTTGGAGTGTCAGAGTTTTGGAGTGTTGGAGTTTTGGACCTTTGGAGTTTTTGAGTTTTTGAGTTTTTGAGTTTTGGATTTTTGCACTTTTGGAGTTTTGGAGTTTTGGAGTTTCGGAGTTTCGGAGTTTTGGAGTTTCAGAGTTTTGGAGGTTCAGGGTTGTGGAGTTTCGGAATTTTTGAGTATTGGAGTTTCGGAGTTTCGGAGTTTTGGAGAATTGCAGTTTTGGAGTTTTGGAGTTTCGAATTTTCAGAGTTTCGGATTTTTGGAGTTTTGGAGTTTCGGAGTTTTGGAGTTTTGGAGTTTCGGAGATTTGGAGTTTTGGCGTTTTGAAGATTCGGAATCTTGGAGTTTCGGAATTTTGTAGTTTTGTAGTTTTCGAGTGTCGGAGTTTTGGAGTGTTGGAGTTTTTTAGTTTTGGAGTTTTGGATTTTTGCACTTTTGGAGTTTTGGAGTTTCAGAGTTTTGGAGGTTCAGGGTTGTGGAGTTTCGGAATTTTTGAGTTTTGGAGTTTCGGAGTTTTGGAGAATTGCAGTTTTGGAGTTTTGGGGTTTTGGAGTTTCGAATTTTCAGTTTCGGATTTTTGGAGTTTCAGAGTTTTCGAGGTTCAGGGTTGTGGAGTTTCGGATTTTTTGAGTTTTGGAGTTTCGGAGTTTCGGAGTTTTGGAGTTTTGGAGTTTCGAATTTTCAGTTCCGGATTTTTGAAGTTTTGGAGTTTCGGAGTTTCGGAGTTTTGGAGTTTTGGAGTTTCGGAGATTTGGAGTTTTGGCGTTTTGAAGATTCGGAATCTTGGAGTTTCGGAATTTTGTAGTTTTGTAGTTTTCGAGTGTCGGAGTTTTGGAGTGTTGGAGTTTTTGAGTTTTGGAGTTTTGGATTTTTGCACTTTTGGAGTTTTGGAGTTTCAGAGTTTTGGAGGTTCAGGGTTGTGGAGTTTCGGAATTTTTGAGTTTTGGAGTTTCGGAGTTTTGGAGAATTGCAGTTTTGGAGTTTTGGGGTTTTGGAGTTTCGAATTTTCAGTTTCGGATTTTTGGAGTTTTGGAGTTTCGGAGTTTCGGAGTTTTGGAGTTTCAGAGTTTTCGAGGTTCAGGGTTGTGGAGTTTCGGAATTTTTGAGTTTTGGAGTTTCGGAGTTTCGGAGTTTTGGAGTTTTGGAGTTTCGAATTTTCAGTTCCGGATTTTTGAAGTTTTGGAGTTTCGGAGATTTGGAGTTTTGGCGTTTTGGAGATTCGGAATCTTGGAGTTTCGGAATTTTGTAGTTTTGTAGTTTTGGAGCGTCAGAGTTTTGGAGTGTTGGAGTTATGGAGCTTTGGAGTTTTGGAGTTTTTGAGTTTTGGAGTTTTGGATTTTTGCACTTTTGGAGTTTTGGAGTTTTGGAGTTTTGGAGTTTCGGAGTTTCGGAGTTTTGGAGTTTCAGAGTTTTGGAGGTTCAGGGTTGTGGAGTTTCGGAATTTTTGAGTTTTGGGGTTTCGGAGTTTCGGAGTTTTGGAGTTTTGGAGTTTCGAATTTTCAGTTTCGGATTTTTGGAGTTTTGGAGTTTCGGAGATTTGGAGTTTTGGCGTTTTGGAGATTCGGAATCTTGGAGTTTCGGAATTTTGTAGTTTTGTAGTTTTGGAGTGTCAGAGTTCTGGAGTGTTGGAGCTTTGAGTTTTGGAGTTTTTGAGTTTTGGAGTTTTGGATTTTTGCACTTTTGGAGTTTTGGAGTTTTGGAGTTTCGGAGTTTCGGAGTTTCGGAGTTTTGGAGTTTCAGAGTTTTGGAGGTTCAGGGTTGTGGAGTTTCGGAATTTTTGAGTTTTGGAGTTTCGGAGTTTCGGAGTTTCGGAGTATTGGAGTTTTGGAGTTTCGAATTTTCAGTTTCGGATTTTTGGAGTTTTGGAGTTTCAGAGAATTGGAGTTTTAACGTTTTCGAGATTCGGAATCTTGGAGTTTTGGAATTTTGTAGTTTTGTAGTTTTGGAGTGTCGGAGTTTTGGAGTGTTGGAGTTTTGGAGCTTTGGAGCTTTGGAGTTTGGGAGTTTTTGAGTTTTTGAGTTTCGGAGTTTTGGAGTTTCAGAGTTTTGGAGGTTCAGGGTTGTGGAGTTTCGGAATTTTTGAGTTTTGGAGTTTCGGAGTTTCGGAGTTTTGGAGTTTTGGAGTTTCGAATTTTCAGTTCCGGATTTTTGAAGTTTTGGAGTTTCGGAGATTTGGAGTTTTGGCGTTTTGGAGATTCGGAATATTGGAGTTTCGGAATTTTAGTTTTGTAGTTTTGGAGTGTCAGAGTTTTGGAGTGTTGGAGTTATGGAGCTTTGGAGTTTTGGAGTTTTTGAGTTTTGGAGTTTTGGATTTTTGCACTTTTGGAGTTTTGGAGTTTTGGAGTTTCGGAGTTTCGGAGTTTCGGAGTTTTGGAGTTTCAGAGTTTTGGAGGTTCAGGGTTGTGGAGTTTCGGAATTTTTGAGTTTTGGAGTTTCGGAGTTTCGGAGTTTTGGAGTTTTGGAGTTTCGAATTTTCAGTTTCGGATTTTTGGAGTTTTGGAGTTTCGGAGATTTGGAGTTTTGGCGTTTTGGAGATTCGGAATCTTGGAGTTTCGGAATTTTGTAGTTTTGTAGTTTTGGAGTGTCAGAGTTCTGGAGTGTTGGAGCTTTGAGTTTTGGAGTTTTTGAGTTTTGGAGTTTTGGATTTTTGCACTTTTGGAGTTTTGGAGTTTTGGAGTTTTGGAGTTTCGGAGTTTCGGAGTTTCGGAGTTTCGGAGTTTTGGAGTTTCAGAGTTTTGGAGGTTCAGGGTTGTGGAGTTTCGGAATTTTTGAGTTTTGGAGTTTCGGAGTTTCGGAGTATTGGAGTTTTGGAGTTTCGAATTTTCAGTTTCGGATTTTTGGAGTTTTGGAGTTTCGGAGCTTTGGAGTATTGCAGTTTTGGAATTTTGGAGTTTTGGAGTTTCGAATTTTCAGAGTTTCGGATTTTTGGAGTTTTGGAGTTTCAGAGAATTGGAGTTTTAACGTTTTCGAGATTCGGAATCTTGGAGTTTCGGAATTTTGTAGTTTTGTAGTTTTGGAGTGTCGGAGTTTTGGAGTGTTGGAGTTTTGGAGCTTTGGAGCTTTGGAGTTTGGGAGTTTTTGAGTTTTTGAGTTTCGGAGTTTTGGAGTTTCAGAGTTTTGGAGCTTCAGGGTTGTGGAGTTTCGGAATTTTTGAGTTTTGGAGTTTCGGAGTTTCTGAGTTTTGGAGCATTGCAGTTTTGGAGTTCTGGAGTTTTGGAGTTTGGAATTTTCAGTTTCGGATTTTTGGAGTTTTGGAGTTTCGGAGATTTGGAGTTTTGGCCTTTTGGAGATTCGGGGTCTTGGAGTTTCGGAATTTTGTAGTTTTGCAGTTTTGGAATGTCGGAGGTTTGGAGTGTTGCAGTTTTGGAGTTTTGGAGTTCTGGAGTTTTGGAGTTTCGGAGTTTCGGAGTTTCGGAGTTTTGGAGTTTCAGAGTTTTGGAGGTTCAGGGTTGTGGAATTTCGGAATTTTTGAGTTTTGGAGTTTCGGAGTTTTGGAGTATTGCAGTTTTGGAATTTTGGAGTTTTGGAGTTTCGAATTTTCAGAGTTTCGGATTTTTGGAGTTTTGGAGTTTCGGAGATTTGGAGTTTTGGCGTTTTGGAGATTCGGAATCTTGAGCAAAAATCCAAAACTCAAAAACTCAAAAACTCCAAAGCTCCAAAACTCCAACACTCCAAAACTCTGACACTCCAAAACTACAAAACTACAAAATTCCGAAACTCCAAGATTCCGAATCTCGGAGTTTTGGAGTATTGCAGTTTTGGAATTTTGGAGTTTTGGAGTTTCGAATTTTCAGAGTTTCGGATTTTTGGAGTTTTGGAGTTTCGGAGATTTGGAGTTTTGGCGTTTTGGAGATTCGGAATCTTGGAGTTTCGGAATTTTGTAGTTTTGTAGTTTTGGAGTGTCAGAGTTTTGGAGTGTTGGAGTTTTGGAGCTTTGGAGTTTTTGAGTTTTTGAGTTTTTGAGTTTTGGATTTTTGCACTTTTGGAGTTTTGGAGTTTTGGAGTTTCGGAGTTTCGGAGTTTTGGAGTTTCAGAGTATTGGAGGTTCAGGGTTGTGGAGTTTCGGAATTTTTGAGTATTGGAGTTTCGGAGTTTCGGAGTTTTGGGGAATTGCAGTTTTGGAGTTTTGGAGTTTCGAATTTTCAGAGTTTCGGATTTTTGGAGTTTTGGAGTTTCGGAGTTTTGGAGTTTCGGAGTTTTGGAGCTTCAGAGTTTTCGAGGTTCAGGGTTGTGGAGTTTCGGAATTTTTGAGTTTTGGAGTTTCGGAGTTTCGGAGTTTTGGAGTTTTGGAGTTTCGAATTTTCAGTTCCGGATTTTTGAAGTTTTGGAGTTTCGGAGTTTCGGAGTTTTGGAGTTTTGGAGTTTCGGAGATTTGGAGTTTTGGCGTTTTGAAGATTCGGAATCTTGGAGTTTCGGAATTTTGTAGTTTTGTAGTTTTGGAGTGTCAGAGTTTTGGAGTGTTGGAGTTATGGAGCTTTGGAGTTTTGGAGTTTTTGAGTTTTGGAGTTTTGGATTTTTGCACTTTTGGAGTTTTGGAGTTTTGGAGTTTCGGAGTTTCGGAGTTTCGGAGTTTTGGAGTTTCAGAGTTTTGGAGGTTCAGGGTTGTGGAGTTTCGGAATTTTTGAGTTTTGGAGTTTCGGAGTTTCGGAGTTTTGGAGTTTTGGAGTTTCGAATTTTCAGTTTCGGATTTTTGGAGTTTTGGAGTTTCGGAGATTTGGAGTTTTGGCGTTTTGGAGATTCGGAATCTTGGAGTTTCGGAATTTTGTAGTTTTGTAGTTTTGGAGTGTCAGAGTTCTGGAGTGTTGGAGCTTTGAGTTTTGGAGTTTTTGAGTTTTGGAGTTTTGGATTTTTGCACTTTTGGAGTTTTGGAGTTTTGGAGTTTCGGAGTTTCGGAGTTTCGGAGTTTTGGAGTTTCAGAGTTTTGGAGGTTCAGGGTTGTGGAGTTTCGGAATTTTTGAGTTTTGGAGTTTCGGAGTTTCGGAGTATTGGAGTTTTGGAGTTTCGAATTTTCAGTTTCGGATTTTTGGAGTTTTGGAGTTTCGGAGATTTGGAGTTTTGGCGTTTTGGAGATTCGGAATCTTGGAGTTTCGGAATTTTGTAGTTTTGTAGTTTTGGAGTGTCAGAGTTTTGGAGTGTTGGAGTTTTGGAGCTTTGGAGTTTTTGAGTTTTTGAGTTTTTGAGTTTTGGATTTTTGCACTTTTGGAGTTTTGGAGTTTTGGAGTTTCAGAGTTTTGGAGGTTCAGGGTTGTGGAGTTTCGGAATTTTTGAGTATTGGAGTTTCGGAGTTTCGGAGTTTTGGAGAATTGCAGTTTTGGAGTTTTGGAGTTTCGAATTTTCAGAGTTTCGGATTTTTGGAGTTTTGGAGTTTCGGAGTTTTGGAGTTTCAGAGTTTTCGAGGTTCAGGGTTGTGAAGTTTCGGAATTTTTGAGTTTTGGAGTTTCGGAGTTTCGGAGTTTCGGAGTTTTGGAGGTTCAGGGTTGTGGAGTTTCGGAATTTTTGAGTTTTGGAGTTTCGGAGTTTCGGAGTATTGGAGTTTTGGAGTTTCGAATTTTCAGTTTCGGATTTTTGGAGTTTTGGAGTTTCGGAGATTTGGAGTTTTGGCGTTTTGAAGATTCGGAATCTTGGAGTTTCGGAATTTTGTAGTTTTGTAGTTTTCGAGTGTTGGAGTTTTGGAGTGTTGGAGTTTTGGAGCTTTGGAGTTTTGGAGTTTTTGAGTTTTGGAGTTTTGGATTTTTGCACTTTTGGAGTTTTGGAGTTTCAGAGTTTTGGAGGTTCAGGGTTGTGGAGTTTCGGAATTTTTGAGTTTTGGAGTTTCGGAGTTTTGGAGAATTGCAGTTTTGGAGTTTTGGGGTTTTCGAGTTTCGAATTTTCAGAGTTTCGGATTTTTGGAGTTTTGGAGTTTCGGAGTTTCGGAGTTTTGGAGTTTCAGAGTTTTCGAGGTTCAGGGTTGTGGAGTTTCGGAATTTTTGAGTTTTGGAGTTTCGGAGTTTCGGAGTTTTGGAGTTTCGAATTTTCAGTTCCGGATTTTTGAAGTTTTGGAGTTTCGGAGATTTGGAGTTTTGGCGTTTTGGAGATTCGGAATCTTGGAGTTTCGGAATTTTGTAGTTTTGTAGTTTTGGAGTGTCAGAGTTTTGGAGTGTTGGAGTTATGGAGCTTTGGAGTTTTGGAGTTTTGGAGTTTTTGAGTTTTGGAGTTTTGGATTTTTGCACTTTTGGAGTTTTGGAGTTTTGGAGTTTCGGAGTTTCGGAGTTTCGGAGTTTTGGAGTTTCAGAGTTTTGGAGGTTCAGGGTTGTGGAGTTTCGGAATTTTTGAGTTTTGGAGTTTCGGAGTTTTGGAGTTTTGGAGTTTCGAATTTTCAGTTTCGGATTTTTGGAGTTTTGGAGTTTCGGAGATTTGGAGTTTTGGCGTTTTGGAGATTCGGAATCTTGGAGTTTCGGAATTTTGTAGTTTTGTAGTTTTGGAGTGTCAGAGTTCTGGAGTGTTGGAGCTTTGAGTTTTGGAGTTTTTGAGTTTTGGAGTTTTGGATTTTTGCACTTTTGGAGTTTTGGAGTTTTGGAGTTTCGGAGTTTCGGAGTTTTGGAGTTTTGGAGTTTCGGAGTTTCGGAGTTTCGGAGTTTCGGAGTTTTGGAGTTTCAGAGTTTTGGAGGTTCAGGGTTGTGGAGTTTCGGAATTTTTGAGTTTTGGAGTTTCGGAGTTTTGGAGTTTTGGAGTTTTGGAGTTTCGGAGTTTTGGAGTTTCAGAGTTTTGGAGGTTCAGGGTTGTGGAGTTTCGGAATTTTTGGAGTTTTGGAGTTTCGGAGTTTCGGAGTTTTGGAGTTTCAGACTTTTCGAGGTTCAGGGTTGTGGAATTTCGGAATTTTTGAGTTTTGGAGTTTCGGAGTTCCGGAGTTTCGGAGTTTTGGAGTTTTGCAGTTTCGGAGTTTTGGAGTTTTGGAGTTTCGGAGTTTTGGAGTTTCAGAGTTTTCGAGGTTCAGGGTTGTGGAGTTTCGGAATTTTTGAGTTTTGGAGTTTCGGAGTTTTGGAGTTTTGGTGTTTTGGAGTTTCGAATTTTCAGAGTTTCGGATTTTTGGAGTTTTGGAGTTCCGGAGATTTGGAGTTTCACAGTTTTGGAGGTTCAGGGTTGTGGAGTTTCGGAATTTTTGAGTTTTGGAGTTTCGGAGTTTTGGAGTTTCGGAGTTTCGGAGTTTCAGAGTTTTCGAGGTTCAGGGTTGTGGAGTTTCGGAATTTTTGAGTTTTGGAGTTTCGGAGTTTCGGAATTTTTGAGTTTTGGAGTTTCGGAGCTTTGGAGCATTGCAGTTTTGGAGTTCTGGAGTTTTGGAGTTTGGAATTTTCAGAGTTTCGGATTTTTTGAGTTTTGGAGTTTCGGAGATTTGGAGTTTTGGCCTTATGGAGATTCGGGGTCTTGGAGTTTCGGAATTTTGTAGTTTCGCAGTTTTGGAGTGTCGGAGGTTTGGAGTGTTGGAGTTTTGGAGTTTTGGAGTTCTGGAGTTTTGGAGTTTCGGAGTTTCGGAGTTTCGGAGTTTTGGAGTTTCAGAGTTTTGGAGGTTCAGGGTTGTGGAATTTCGGAATTTTTGAGTTTTGGAGTTTCGGAGTTTTGGAGTATTGCAGTTTTGGAATTTTGGAGTTTTGGAGTTTCGAATTTTCAGTTTCGGATTTTTGGAGTTTTGGAGTTTCGGAGATTTGGAGTTTTGGCGTTTTGGAGATTCGGAATCTTGGAGTTTCGGAATTTTGTTGTTTTGTAGTTTTGGAGTGTCAGAGTTTTGGAGTGTTGGAGTTTTGGAGCTTTGGAGTTTTGGAGTTTTTGAGTTTTGGAGTTTTGGATTTTCGGACTTTTGGAGTTTTGGAGTTTCAGAGTTTTGGAGGTTCAGGGTTGTGGAGTTTCGGAATTTTTGAGTTTTGGAGTTTCGGAGTTTTGGAGTTTCAGAGTTTTGGAGGTTCAGGGTTGTGGAGTTTCGGAATTTTTGAGTATTGGAGTTTCGGAGTTTCGGAGTTTTGGAGAATTGCAGTTTTGGAGTTCTGGAGTTTCGAATTTTCAGAGTTTCGGATTTTTGGAGTTTTGGAGTTTCGGAGTTTTGGAGTTTCAGAGTTTTCGAGGTTCAGGGTTGTGGAGTTTCGGAATTTTTGAGTTTTGGAGTTTCGGAGTTTCGGAGTTTTGGAGTTTTGGAGTTTCGGAGATTTGGAGTTTTGGCGTTTTGGAGATTCGGAATCTTGGAGTTTCGGAATTTTGTAGTTTTGTAGTTTTCGAGTGTCGGAGTTTTGGAGTGTTGGAGATTTGGAGCTTTGGAGTTTTGGAGTTTTTGAGTTTTGGAGTTTTGGATTTTTGCACTTTTGGAGTTTTGGAGTTTCAGAGTTTTGGAGGTTCAGGGTTGTGGAGTTTCCGAATTTTTGAGTTTTGGAGTTTCGGAGTTTCGAAGTTTTGGAGAATTGCAGTTTTGGAGTTTTGGGGTTTTGGAGTTTCGAATTTTCAGAGTTTCGGATTTTTGGAGTTTTGGAGTTTCGGAGTTTCGGAGTTTTGGAGTTTCAGATTTTTCGAGGTTCAGGGTTGTGGAGTTTCGGAATTTTTGAGTTTTGGAGTTTCGGAGTTTCGGAGTTTTGGAGTTTTGGAGTTTCGAATTTTCAGTTCCGGATTTTTGGAGTTTTGGAGTTTCGGAGATTTGGAGTTTTGGCGTTTTGGAGATTCGGAATCTTGGAGTTTCGGAATTTTGTAGTTTTGGAGTGTCAGAGTTCTGGAGTGTTTGAGCTTTGGAGTTTTGGAGTTTATGAGTTTTTGAGTTTTGGATTTTTGCACTTTTGGAGTTTTGGAGTTTTGGAGGTTCAGGGTTGTGGAGTTTCGGAATTTTTGAGTATTGGAGTTCCGGAGTTTCGGAGTTTTGGAGAATTGCAGTTTTGGAATTTTTGTAGTTTCGAATTTTCAGAGTTGGATTTTTGGAGTTTTGGAGTTTCGGAGTTTCGGAGTTTTGGAGTTTCAGACTTTTCGAGGTTCAGGGTTGTGGAATTTCGGAATTTTTGAGTTTTGGAGTTTCGGAATTTTTAAGTTTTGGAGTTTCGGAGTTTTGGAGTTTTGGAGTTTTGGAGTTTCGGAGTTTCGGAGTTTCAGAGTTTTCGAGGTTCAGGGTTGTGGAGTTTCGGAATATTTGAGTTTTGGAGTTTCGGAGTTTCGGAGTTTTGGAGTTTTGGAGTTTCAGAGTTTTGGAGGTTCAGGGTTGTGGAGTTTCGGAATTTTTGAGTTTTGGAGTTTCGGAGTTTTGGAGTATTGCAGTTTTGGAATTTTGGAGTTTTGGAGTTTCGAATTTTCAGAGTTTCGGATTTTTGGAGTTTTGGAGTTTCAGAGAATTGGAGTTTTGGCGTTTTCGAGATTCGGAATTTTGGAGTTTCGGAATTTTGTAGTTTTGTAGTTTTGGAGTGTCGGAGTTTTGGAGTGTTGGAGTTTTGGAGCTTTGGAGCTTTGGAGTTTTGGAGTTTTTGAGTTTTGGATTTTTGCACTTTTTGAAATTTGGAGTATTGGAGTTTTGGAGTTTTTGAGTTTCGGAGTTTCGGAGTTTTGGAGTTTCAGAGTTTTGGAGGTTCAGGGTTGTGGAGTTTCGGAATTTTTGAGTTTTGGAGTTTCGGAGTTTCGGAGTTTTGGAGCATTGCAGTTTTGGAGTTCTGGAGTTTTGGAGTTTGGAATTTTCAGAGTTTCGGATTTTTGGAGTTTTGGAGTTTCGGAGATATGGAGTTTTGCCCTTTTGGAGATTCGGGGTCTTGGAGTTTCGGAATTTTGTAGTTTTGCAGTTTTGGAGTGTCGGAGGTTTGGAGTGTTGGAGTTTTGGAGTTTTGGAGTTTCGGAGTTTCGGAGTTTCGGAGTTTTGGAGTTTCAGAGTTTTGGAGGTTCAGGGTTGTGGAATTTCGGAAATTTTGAGTTTTGGAGTTTCGGAGTTTCGGAGTTTTGGAGTTTCAGAGTTTTGGAGGTTCAGGGTTGTGGAGTTTCGGAATTTTTGAGTTTTGGAGTTTCGGAGTTTTGGAGCATTGCAGTTTTGGAGTTCTGGAGTTTTGGAGTTTGGAATTTTCAGAGTTTCGGATTTTTGGAGTTTTGGAGTTTCGGAGATTTGGAGTTTTGGCCTTTTGGAGATTCTTGGTCTTGGAGTTTCGGAATTTTGTAGTTTTGCAGTTTTGGAGTGTCGGAGGTTTGGAGTGTTGGAGTTTTGGAGTTCTGGAGTTTTGGAGTTTCGGAGTTTCGGAGTTTTGGAGTTTCAGAGTTTTGGAGGTTCAGGGTTGTGGAATTCCGGAATTTTTGAGTTTTGGAGTTTCGGAGTTTTGGAGTATTGCAGTTTTGGAATTTTGGAGTTTTGGAGTTTTGGAGTGTCAGAGTTTTGGAGTGTTGGAGTTTTGGAGCTTTGGAGTTTTTGAGTTTTTGAGTTTTTGAGTTTTGGATTTTTGCTCTTTTGGAGTTTTGGAGTTTCGGAGTTTTGGAGTTTCAGAGTTTTGGAGGTTCAGGGTTGTGGAGTTTCGGAATTTTTGAGTATTGGAGTTTCGGAGTTTCGGAGTTGTGGAGAATTGCAGTTTTGGAGTTTTGGAGTTTCGAATTTTCAGAGTTTCGGATTTTTGGAGTTTTGGAGTTTCGGAGTTTTGGAGTTTCAGAGTTTTCGAGGTTCAGGGTTGTGGAGTTTCGGAATTTTTGAGTTTTGGAGTTTCGGAGTTTCGGAGTTTTGGAGTTTTGGAGTTTCGGAGATTTGGAGTTTTGGCGTTTTGGAGATTCGGAATCTTGGAGTTTCGGAATTTTGTAGTTTTGTAGTTTTCGAGTGTCGGAGTTTTGGAGTGTTGGAGATTTGGAGCTTTGGAGTTTTGGAGTTTTTGAGTTTTGGAGTTTTGGATTTTTGCACTTTTGGAGTTTTGGAGTTTCAGAGTTTTGGAGGTTCAGGGTTGTGGAGTTTCCGAATTTTTGAGTTTTGGAGTTTCGGAGTTTCGAAGTTTTGGAGAATTGCAGTTTTGGAGTTTTGGGGTTTTGGAGTTTCGAATTTTCAGAGTTTCGGATTTTTGGAGTTTTGGAGTTTCGGAGTTTCGGAGTTTTGGAGTTTTGGAGTTTCGAATTTTCAGTTCCGGATTTTTGGAGTTTTGGAGTTTCGGAGATTTGGAGTTTTGGCGTTTTGGAGATTCGGAATCTTGGAGTTTCGGAATTTTGTAGTTTTGGAGTGTCAGAGTTCTGGAGTGTTTGAGCTTTGGAGTTTTGGAGTTTATGAGTTTTTGAGTTTTGGATTTTTGCACTTTTGGAGTTTTGGAGTTTTGGAGGTTCAGGGTTGTGGAGTTTCGGAATTTTTGAGTATTGGAGTTCCGGAGTTTCGGAGTTTTGGAGAATTGCAGTTTTGGAATTTTTGTAGTTTCGAATTTTCAGAGTTGGATTTTTGGAGTTTTGGAGTTTCGGAGTTTCGGAGTTTTGGAGTTTCAGACTTTTCGAGGTTCAGGGTTGTGGAATTTCGGAATTTTTGAGTTTTGGAGTTTCGGAATTTTTAAGTTTTGGAGTTTCGGAGTTTTGGAGTTTTGGAGTTTTGGAGTTTCGGAGTTTCGGAGTTTCAGAGTTTTCGAGGTTCAGGGTTGTGGAGTTTCGGAATATTTGAGTTTTGGAGTTTCGGAGTTTCGGAGTTTTGGAGTTTTGGAGTTTCAGAGTTTTGGAGGTTCAGGGTTGTGGAGTTTCGGAATTTTTGAGTTTTGGAGTTTCGGAGTTTTGGAGTATTGCAGTTTTGGAATTTTGGAGTTTTGGAGTTTCGAATTTTCAGAGTTTCGGATTTTTGGAGTTTTGGAGTTTCAGAGAATTGGAGTTTTGGCGTTTTCGAGATTCGGAATTTTGGAGTTTCGGAATTTTGTAGTTTTGTAGTTTTGGAGTGTCGGAGTTTTGGAGTGTTGGAGTTTTGGAGCTTTGGAGCTTTGGAGTTTTGGAGTTTTTGAGTTTTGGATTTTTGCACTTTTTGAAATTTGGAGTATTGGAGTTTTGGAGTTTTTGAGTTTCGGAGTTTCGGAGTTTTGGAGTTTCAGAGTTTTGGAGGTTCAGGGTTGTGGAGTTTCGGAATTTTTGAGTTTTGGAGTTTCGGAGTTTCGGAGTTTTGGAGCATTGCAGTTTTGGTGTTCTGGAGTTTTGGAGTTTGGAATTTTCAGAGTTTCGGATTTTTGGAGTTTTGGAGTTTCGGAGATATGGAGTTTTGCCCTTTTGGAGATTCGGGGTCTTGGAGTTTCGGAATTTTGTAGTTTTGCAGTTTTGGAGTGTCGGAGGTTTGGAGTGTTGGAGTTTTGGAGTTTTTGAGTTTCGGAGTTTCGGAGTTTCGGAGTTTTGGAGTTTCGGAGTTTTGGAGTTTCAGAGTTTTGGAGGTTCAGGGTTGTGGAGTTTCGGAATTTTTGAGTATTGGAGTTTCGGAGTTTCGGAGTTGTGGAGAATTGCAGTTTTGGAGTTTTGGAGTTTCGAATTTTCAGAGTTTCGGATTTTTGGAGTTTTGGAGTTTCGGAGTTTTGGAGTTTCAGAGTTTTCGAGGTTCAGGGTTGTGGAGTTTCGGAATTTTTGAGTTTTGGAGTTTCGGAGTTTCGGAGTTTTGGAGTTTTGGAGTTTCGGAGATTTGGAGTTTTGGCGTTTTGGAGATTCGGAATCTTGGAGTTTCGGAATTTTGTAGTTTTGTAGTTTTCGAGTGTCGGAGTTTTGGAGTGTTGGAGTTTTGGAGCTTTGGAGTTTTGGAGTTTTTGAGTTTTTGAGTTTTGGATTTTTGCACTTTTGGAGTTTTGGAGTTTCAGAGTTTTGGAGGTTCAGGGTTGTGGAGTTTCCGAATTTTTGAGTTTTGGAGTTTCGGAGTTTTGGAGAATTGCAGTTTTGGAGTTTTGGGGTTTTGGAGTTTCGAATTTTCAGAGTTTCGGATTTTTGGAGTTTTGGAGTTTCGGAGTTTCGGAGTTTTGGAGTTTCAGATTTTTCGAGGTTCAGGGTTGTGGAATTTCGGAATTTTTGAGTTTTGGAGTTTCGGAGTTCCGGAGTTTCGGAGTTTTGGAGTTTTGCAGTTTCGGAGTTTCGGAGTTTCGGAATTTTGTAGTTTTGTAGTTTTGGAGTGTCAGAGTTCTGGAGTGTTTGAGCTTTGGAGTTTTGGAGTTTATGAGTTTTTGAGTTTGGATTTTTGCACTTTTGGAGTTTTGGAGTTTTGGAGTTTCGGAGTTTTGGAGTTTTGGAGTTTCAGAGTTTTGGAGGTTCAGGGTTGTGGAGTTTCGGAATTTTTGAGTATTGGAGTTCCGGAGTTTCGGAGTTTTGGAGAATTGCAGTTTTGGAATTTTTGTAGTTTCGAATTTTCAGAGTTTTGGATTTTTGGAGTTTTGGAGTTTCGAAGTTTCGGAGTTTTGGAGTTTCAGACTTTTCGAGGTTCAGGGTTGTGGAATTTCGGAATTTTTGAGTTTTGGAGTTTCGGAGTTCCGGAGTTTCGGAGTTTTGGAGTTTTGCAGTTTCGGAGTTTCGGAGTTTTGGAGTTTTGGAGTTTCAGAGTTTTCGAGGTACAGGGTTGTGGAGTTTCGGAATTTTTGAGTTTTGGAGTTTCGGAGTTTTGGAGTTTTGGTGTTTTGGAGTTTCGAATTTTCAGAGTTTCGGAATTTTTGAGTTTTGGAGTTTCGGAGTTTTGGAGTTTTGGAGTTTTGGAGTTTCGGAGTTTCGGAGTTTCAGAGTTTCCGAGGTTCAGGGTTGTGGAGTTTCGGAATTTTTGAGTTTTGGAGTTTCGGAGTTTCGGAGTTTTGGAGTTTCAGAGTTTTGGAGGTTCAGGGTTGTGGAGTTTCGGAATTTTTGAGTTTTGGAGTTTCGGAGTTTTGGAGTATTGCAGTTTTGGAATTTTGGAGTTTTGGAGTTTCGAATTTTCAGAGTTTCGGATTTTTGGAGTTTTGGAGTTTCAGAGAATTGGAGTTTTGGCGTTTTCGAGATTCGGAATCTTGGAGTTTCGGAATTTTGTAGTTTTGTAGTTTTGGAGTGTCGGAGTTTTGGAGTGTTGGAGTTTTGGAGCTTTGGAGCTTTGGAGTTTTGGAGTTTTTGAGTTTTTGAGTTTTGGATTTTTGCACTTTTTGAAATTTGGAGTATTGGAGTTTTGGAGTTTCGGAGTTTCGGAGTTTTGGAGTTTCAGAGTTTTGGAGGTTCAGGGTTGTGGAGTTTCGGAATTTTTGAGTTTTGGAGTTTCGGAGTTTCGGAGTTTTGGAGCATTGCAGTTTTGGAGTTTTGGAGTTTCGAATTTTCAGAGTTTCGGATTTTTGGAGTTTTGGAGTTTCGGAGTTTTGGAGTTTCAGAGTTTTCGAGGTTCAGGGTTGTGGAGTTTCGGAATTTTTGAGTTTTGGAGTTTCGGAGTTTCGGAGTTTTGGAGTTTTGGAGTTTCGGAGATTTGGAGTTTTGGCGTTTTGAAGATTCGGAATCTTGGAGCTTCGGAATTTTGTAGTTTTGTAGTTTTCGAGCGTCAGAGTTTTGGAGTGTTGGAGTTTTGGAGCTTTGGAGTTTTGGAGTTTTTGAGTTTTGGAGTTTTGGATTTTTGCACTTTTGGAGTTTTGGAGTTTCAGAGTTTTGGAGGTTCAGGGTTGTGGAGTTTCGGAATTTTTGAGTTTTGGAGTTTCGGAGTTTTGGAGAATTGCAGTTTTGGAGTTTTGGGGTTTTGGAGTTTCGAATTTTCAGAGTTTCGGATTTTTGGAGTTTTGGAGTTTCGGAGTTTCGGAGTTTTGGAGTTTCAGAGTTTTCGAGGTTCAGGGTTGTGGAGTTTCGGAATTTTTGAGTTTTGGAGTTTCGGAGTTTCGGAGTTTTGGAGTTTTGGAGTTTCGAATTTTCAGTTCCGGATTTTTGAAGTTTTGGAGTTTCGGAGATTTGGAGTTTTGGCGTTTTGGAGATTCGGAATCTTGGAGTTTCGGAATTTTGTAGTTTTGTAGTTTTGGAGTGTCAGAGTTCTGGAGTGTTGGAGCTTTGAGTTTTGGAGTTTTGGAGTTTTTGAGTTTTGGAGTTTTGGATTTTTGCACTTTTGGAGTTTTGGAGTTTTGGAGTTTCGGAGTTTCGGAGTTTTGGAGTTTCAGAGTTTTGGAGGTTCAGGGTTGTGGAGTTTCGGAATTTTTGAGTTTTGGAGTTTCGGAGTTTCGGAGTTTCGGAGTTTTGGAGTTTTGGAGTTTCGAATTTTCAGTTTCGGATTTTTGGAGTTTTGGAGTTTCGGAGATTTGGAGTTTTGGCGTTTTGGAGATTCGGAATCTTGGAGTTTCGGAATTTTGTAGTTTTGTAGTTTTGGAGTGTCAGAGTTCTGGAGTGTTGGAGCTTTGAGTTTTGGAGTTTTTGAGTTTTGGTGTTTTGGAGTTTTGGATTTTTGCACTTTTGGAGTTTTGGAGTTTTGGAGTTTCAGAGTTTTGGAGTTTCGGAGTTTTGGAGTTTCAGAGTTTTGGAGGTTCAGGGTTGTGGAGTTTCGGAATTTTTGAGTTTTGGAGTTTCGGAGTTTCGGAGTTTTGGAGTATTGCAGTTTTGGAATTTTGGAGTTTTGGAGTTTCGAATTTTCAGAGTTTCGGATTTTTGGAGTTTTGGAGTTTCGGAGATTTGGAGTTTTGGCGTTTTCGAGATTCGGAATCTTGGAGTTTCGGAATTTTCTAGTTTTGTAGTTTTGGAGTGTCAGAGTTTTGGAGTGTTGGAGCTTTGGAGTTTTGGAGTTTTTGAGTTTTTGAGTTTTGGATTTTGACACTTTTGGAGTTTTGGAGTTTTGGAGTTTTGGAGTTTCGGAGTTTCGGAGTTTCGGAGTTTTGGAGTTTCGGAGTTTTGGAGTTTCAGAGTTTTGGAGGTTCAGGGTTGTGGAGTTTCGGAATTTTTGAGTTTTGGAGTTTCGGAGTTTCGGAGTTTTGGAGTATTGCAGTTTTGGAATTTTGGAGTTTCGGAGTTTCGAATTTTCAGAGTTTCTGATTTTTGGAGTTTTGGAGTTTCGGAGATTTGGAGTTTTGGCGTTTTCGAGTTTCGGAATCTTGGAGTTTCGGAATTTTGTAGTTTTGTAGTTTTGGAGTGTCGGAGTTTTGGAGTTTTGGCGTTTTGAAGATTCGGAATCTTGGAGCTTCGGAATTTTGTAGTTTTGTAGTTTTCGAGTGTCAGAGTTTTGGAGTGTTGGAGTTTTGGAGCTTTGGAGTTTTGGAGTTTTTGAGTTTTGGAGTTTTGGATTTTTGCACTTTTGGAGTTTTGGAGTTTCAGAGTTTTGGAGGTTCAGGGTTGTGGAGTTTCGGAATTTTTGAGTTTTGGAGTTTCGGAGTTTTGGAGAATTGCAGTTTTGGAGTTTTGGGGTTTTGGAGTTTCGAATTTTCAGAGTTTCGGATTTTTGGAGTTTTGGAGTTTCGGAGTTTCGGAGTTTTGGAGTTTCAGAGTTTTCGAGGTTCAGGGTTGTGGAGTTTCGGAATTTTTGAGTTTTGGAGTTTCGGAGTTTCGGAGTTTTGGAGTTTTGGAGTTTCGAATTTTCAGTTCCGGATTTTTGAAGTTTTGGAGTTTCGGAGATTTGGAGTTTTGGCGTTTTGGAGATTCGGAATCTTGGAGTTTCGGAATTTTGTAGTTTTGTAGTTTTGGAGTGTCAGAGTTCTGGAGTGTTGGAGCTTTGAGTTTTGGAGTTTTGGAGTTTTTGAGTTTTGGAGTTTTGGATTTTTGCACTTTTGGAGTTTTGGAGTTTCGGAGTTTCGGAGTTTTGGAGTTTCAGAGTTTTGGAGGTTCAGGGTTGTGGAGTTTCGGAATTTTTGAGTTTTGGAGTTTCGGAGTTTCGGAGTTTCGGAGTTTTGGAGTTTTGGAGTTTCGAATTTTCAGTTTCGGATTTTTGGAGTTTTGGAGTTTCGGAGATTTGGAGTTTTGGCGTTTTGGAGATTCGGAATCTTGGAGTTTCGGAATTTTGTAGTTTTGTAGTTTTGGAGTGTCAGAGTTCTGGAGTGTTGGAGCTTTGAGTTTTGGAGTTTTTGAGTTTTTGAGTTTTGGAGTTTTGGATTTTTGCACTTTTGGAGTTTTGGAGTTTTGGAGTTTTGGAGTTTCAGAGTTTTGGAGTTTCGGAGTTTTGGAGTTTCAGAGTTTTGGAGGTTCAGGGTTGTGGAGTTTCGGAATTTTTGAGTTTTGGAGTTTCGGAGTTTCGGAGTTTTGGAGTATTGCAGTTTTGGAATTTTGGAGTTTTGGAGTTTCGAATTTTCAGAGTTTCGGATTTTTGGAGTTTTGGAGTTTCGGAGATTTGGAGTTTTGGCGTTTTCGAGATTCGGAATCTTGGAGTTTCGGAATTTTCTAGTTTTGTAGTTTTGGAGTGTCAGAGTTTTGGAGTGTTGGAGTTTTGGAGCTTTGGAGTTTTGGAGTTTTTGAGTTTTTGAGTTTTGGATTTTGACACTTTTGGAGTTTTGGAGTTTTGGAGTTTCGGAGTTTCGGAGTTTCGGAGTTTTGGAGTTTCGGAGTTTTGGAGTTTCAGAGTTTTGGAGGTTCAGGGTTGTGGAGTTTCGGAATTTTTGAGTTTTGGAGTTTCGGAGTTTCGGAGTTTTGGAGTATTGCAGTTTTGGAATTTTGGAGTTTTGGAGTTTCGAATTTTCAGAGTTTCGGATTTTTGGAGTTTTGGAGTTTCGGAGATTTGGAGTTTTGGCGTTTTCGAGATTCGGAATCTTGGAGTTTCGGAATTTTCTAGTTTTGTAGTTTTGGAGTGTCAGAGTTTTGGAGTGTTGGAGTTTTGGAGCTTTGGAGTTTTTGAGTTTTTGAGTTTTTGAGTTTTTGAGTTTTTGAGTTTTGGATTTTGACACTTTTGGAGTTTTGGAGTTTTGGAGTTTCGGAGTTTCGGAGTTTCGGAGTTTCGGAGTTTCAGAGTTTTGGAGGTTCAGGGTTGTGGAGTTTCGGAATTTTTGAGTTTTGGCGTTTTCGAGTTTCGGAATCTTGGAGTTTCGGAATTTTGTAGTTTTGTAGTTTTGGAGTGTCGGAGTTTTGGAGTTTTGGCGTTTTGAAGATTCGGAATCTTGGAGCTTCGGAATTTTGTAGTTTTGTAGTTTTCGAGTGTCAGAGTTTTGGAGTGTTGGAGTTTTGGAGCTTTGGAGTTTTGGAGTTTTTGAGTTTTGGAGTTTTGGATTTTTGCACTTTTGGAGTTTTGGAGTTTCAGAGTTTTGGAGGTTCAGGGTTATGGAGTTTCGGAATTTTTGAGTTTTGGAGTTTCGGAGTTTTGGAGAATTGCAGTTTTGGAGTTTTGGGGTTTTGGAGTTTCGAATTTTCAGAGTTTCGGATTTTTGGAGTTTTGGAGTTTCGGAGTTTCGGAGTTTTGGAGTTTCAGAGTTTTCGAGGTTCAGGGTTGTGGAGTTTCGGAATTTTTGAGTTTTGGAGTTTCGGAGTTTCGGAGTTTTCGAGTTTTGGAGTTTCGAATTTTCAGTTCCGGATTTTTGAAGTTTTGGAGTTTCGGAGATTTGGAGTTTTGGCGTTTTGGAGATTCGGAATCTTGGAGTTTCGGAATTTTGTAGTTTTGTAGTTTTGGAGTGTCAGAGTTCTGGAGTGTTGGAGCTTTGAGTTTTGGAGTTTTGGAGTTTTTGAGTTTTGGAGTTTTGGATTTTTGCACTTTTGGAGTTTTGGAGTTTCGGAGTTTCGGAGTTTTGGAGTTTCAGAGTTTTGGAGGTTCAGGGTTGTGGAGTTTCGGAATTTTTGAGTTTTGGAGTTTCGGAGTTTCGGAGTTTCGGAGTTTTGGAGTTTTGGAGTTTCGAATTTTCAGTTTCGGATTTTTGGAGTTTTGGAGTTTCGGAGATTTGGAGTTTTGGCGTTTTGGAGATTCGGAATCTTGGAGTTTCGGAATTTTGTAGTTTTGTAGTTTTGGAGTGTCAGAGTTCTGGAGTGTTGGAGCTTTGAGTTTTGGAGTTTTTGAGTTTTTGAGTTTTGGAGTTTTGGATTTTTGCACTTTTGGAGTTTTGGAGTTTTGGAGTTTTGGAGTTTCAGAGTTTTGGAGTTTCGGAGTTTTGGAGTTTCAGAGTTTTGGAGGTTCAGGGTTGTGGAGTTTCGGAATTTTTGAGTTTTGGAGTTTCGGAGTTTCGGAGTTTTGGAGTATTGCAGTTTTGGAATTTTGGAGTTTTGGAGTTTCGAATTTTCAGAGTTTCGGATTTTTGGAGTTTTGGAGTTTCGGAGATTTGGAGTTTTGGCGTTTTCGAGATTCGGAATCTTGGAGTTTCGGAATTTTCTAGTTTTGTAGTTTTTGAGTGTCAGAGTTTTGGAGTGTTGGAGTTTTGGAGCTTTGGAGTTTTGGAGTTTTTGAGTTTTTGAGTTTTGGATTTTGACACTTTTGGAGTTTTGGAGTTTTGGAGTTTCGGAGTTTCGGAGTTTCGGAGTTTTGGAGTTTCGGAGTTTTGGAGTTTCAGAGTTTTGGAGGTTCTGGGTTGTGGAGTTTCGGAATTTTTGAGTTTTTGAGTTTCGGAGTTTCGGAGTTTTGGAGTATTGCAGTTTTGGAATTTTGGAGTTTTGGAGTTTCGAATTTTCAGAGTTTCGGATTTTTGGAGTTTTGGAGTTTCGGAGATTTGGAGTTTTGGCGTTTTCGAGATTCGGAATCTTGGAGTTTCGGAATTTTCTAGTTTTGTAGTTTTGGAGTGTCAGAGTTTTGGAGTGTTGGAGTTTTGGAGCTTTGGAGTTTTTGAGTTTTTGAGTTTTTGAGTTTTGGATTTTGACACTTTTGGAGTTTTGGAGTTTTGGAGTTTCGGAGTTTCGGAGTTTCGGAGTTTCGGAGTTTTGGAGTTTCAGAGTTTTGGAGGTTCAGGGTTGTGGAGTTTCGGAATTTTTGAGTTTTGGAGTTTCGGAGTTTTGGAGTTTTGGAGTTTTGGAGTTTCGGAGTTTTGGAGTTTCAGAGTTTTGGAGGTTCAGGGTTGTGGAGTTTCGGAATTTTTGAGTATTGGAGTTCCGGAGTTTCGGAGTTTTGGAGAATTGCAGTTTTGGAATTTTTGTAGTCTCGAATTTTCAGTTTCGGATTTTTGGAGTTTTGGAGTTTCGGAGTTTCGGAGTTTTGGAGTTTCAGACTTTTCGAGGTTCCGGGTTGTGGAATTTCGGAATTTTTGAGTTTTGGAGTTTCGGAGTTCCGGAGTTTCGGAGTTTTGGAGTTTTGCAGTTTCGGAGTTTTGGAGTTTTGGAGTTTCGGAGTTTTGGAGTTTCAGAGTTTTCGAGGTTCAGGGTTGTGGAGTTTCGGAATTTTTGAGTTTTGGAGTTTCGGAGTTTTGGAGTTTTGGTGTTTTGGAGTTTCGAATTTTCAGAGTTTCGGATTTTTGGAGTTTTGGAGTTTCAGAGAATTGGAGTTTTGGCGTTTTCGAGATTCGGAATCTTGGAGTTTCGGAATTTTGTAGTTTTGTAGTTTTGGAGTGTCGGAGTTTTGGAGTGTTGGAGTTTTGGAGCTTTGGAGCTTTGGAGTTTTTGAGTTTTTGAGTTTTTGAGTTTTGGATTTTTGCACTTTTTGAAATTTGGAGTATTGGAGTTTTGGAGTTTTGGAGTTTCGGAGTTTCGGAGTTTTGGAGTTTCAGAGTTTTGGAGGTTCAGGGTTGTGGAGTTTCGGAATTTTTGAGTTTTGGAGTTTCGGAGTTTCGGAGTTTTGGAGCATTGCAGTTTTGGAGTTCTGGAGTTTGGAATTTTCAGAGTTTCGGATTGTTGGAGTTTTGGAGTTTCGGAGATTTGGAGTTTTGCCCTTTTGGAGATTCGGGGTCTTGGAGTTTCGGAATTTTGTAGTTTTGCAGTTTTGGAGTGTCGGAGGTTTGGAGTGTTGGAGTTTTGTAGTTTTGGAGTTTCGGAGTTTCGGAGTTTTGGAGTTTCAGAGTTTTGGAGGTTCAGGGTTGTGGAATTTCGGAATTTTTGAGTTTTGGAGTTTCGGAGTTTCGGAGTTTTGGAGTTTCAGAGTTTTGGAGGTTCAGGGTTGTGGAGTTTCGGAATTTTTGAGTTTTGGAGTTTCGGAGTTTTGGAGCATTGCAGTTTTGGAGTTCTGGAGTTTTGGAGTTTGGAATTTTCAGAGTTTCGGATTTTTGGAGTTTTGGAGTTTCGGAGATTTGGAGTTTTGGCCTTTTGGAGATTCTTGGTCTTGGAGTTTCGGAATTTTGTAGTTTTGCAGTTTTGGAGTGTCGGAGGTTTGGAGTGTTGGAGTTTTGGAGTTTAGGAGTTCTGGAGTTTTGGAGTTTCGGAGTTTCGGAGTTTCGGAGTTTCGGAGTTTTGGAGTTTCGGAGTTTTGGAGTTTCAGAGTTTTGGAGGTTCAGGGTTGTGGAGTTTCGGAATTTTTGAGTTTTGGAGTTTCGGAGTTTCGGAGTTTTGGAGTATTGCAGTTTTGGAATTTTGGAGTTTTGGAGTTTCGAATTTTCAGAGTTTCGGATTTTTGGAGTTTTGGAGTTTCGGAGATTTGGAGTTTTGGCGTTTTCGAGATTCGGAATCTTGGAGTTTCGGAATTTTCTAGTTTTGTAGTTTTGGAGTGTCAGAGTTTTGGAGTGTTGGAGTTTTGGAGCTTTGGAGTTTTTGAGTTTTTGAGTTTTTGAGTTTTTGAGTTTTTGAGTTTTGGATTTTGACACTTTTGGAGTTTTGGAGTTTTGGAGTTTCGGAGTTTCGGAGTTTCGGAGTTTCGGAGTTTTGGAGTTTCAGAGTTTTGGAGGTTCAGGGTTGTGGAGTTTCGGAATTTTTGAGTTTTGGCGTTTTCGAGTTTCGGAATCTTGGAGTTTCGGAATTTTGTAGTTTTGTAGTTTTGGAGTGTCGGAGTTTTCGAGTTTTGGCGTTTTGAAGATTCGGAATCTTGGAGCTTCGGAATTTTGTAGTTTTGTAGTTTTCGAGTGTCAGAGTTTTGGAGTGTTGGAGTTTTGGAGCTTTGGAGTTTTGGAGTTTTTGAGTTTTGGAGTTTTGGATTTTTGCACTTTTGGAGTTTTGGAGTTTCAGAGTTTTGGAGGTTCAGGGTTGTGGAGTTTCGGAATTTTTGAGTTTTGGAGTTTCGGAGTTTTGGAGAATTGCAGTTTTGGAGTTTTGGGGTTTTGGAGTTTCGAATTTTCAGAGTTTCGGATTTTTGGAGTTTTGGAGTTTCGGAGTTTCGGAGTTTTGGAGTTTCAGAGTTTTCGAGGTTCAGGGTTGTGGAGTTTCGGAATTTTTGAGTTTTGGAGTTTCGGAGTTTCGGAGTTTTGGAGTTTTGGAGTTTCGAATTTTCAGTTCCGGATTTTTGAAGTTTTGGAGTTTCGGAGATTTGGAGTTTTGGCGTTTTGGAGATTCGGAATCTTGGAGTTTCGGAATTTTGTAGTTTTGTAGTTTTGGAGTGTCAGAGTTCTGGAGTGTTGGAGCTTTGAGTTTTGGAGTTTTGGAGTTTTTGAGTTTTGGAGTTTTGGATTTTTGCACTTTTGGAGTTTTGGAGTTTCGGAGTTTCGGAGTTTTGGAGTTTCAGAGTTTTGGAGGTTCAGGGTTGTGGAGTTTCGGAATTTTTGAGTTTTGGAGTTTCGGAGTTTCGGAGTTTCGGAGTTTTGGAGTTTTGGAGTTTCGAATTTTCAGTTTCGGATTTTTGGAGTTTTGGAGTTTCGGAGATTTGGAGTTTTGGCGTTTTGGAGATTCGGAATCTTGGAGTTTCGGAATTTTGTAGTTTTGTAGTTTTGGAGTGTCAGAGTTCTGGAGTGTTGGAGCTTTGAGTTTTGGAGTTTTTGAGTTTTTGAGTTTTGGAGTTTTGGATTTTTGCACTTTTGGAGTTTTGGAGTTTTGGAGTTTTGGAGTTTCAGAGTTTTGGAGTTTCGGAGTTTTGGAGTTTCAGAGTTTTGGAGGTTCAGGGTTGTGGAGTTTCGGAATTTTTGAGTTTTGGAGTTTCGGAGTTTCGGAGTTTTGGAGTATTGCAGTTTTGGAATTTTGGAGTTTTGGAGTTTCGAATTTTCAGAGTTTCGGATTTTTGGAGTTTTGGGGTTTCGGAGATTTGGAGTTTTGGCGTTTTCGAGATTCGGAATCTTGGAGTTTCGGAATTTTCTAGTTTTGTAGTTTTGGAGTGTCAGAGTTTTGGAGTGTTGGAGTTTTGGAGCTTTGGAGTTTTGGAGTTTTTGAGTTTTTGAGTTTTGGATTTTGACACTTTTGGAGTTTTGGAGTTTTGGAGTTTCGGAGTTTCGGAGTTTCGGAGTTTTGGAGTTTCGGAGTTTTGGAGTTTCAGAGTTTTGGAGGTTCAGGGTTGTGGAGTTTCGGAATTTTTGAGTTTTGGAGTTTCGGAGTTTCGGAGTTTTGGAGTATTGCAGTTTTGGAATTTTGGAGTTTTGGAGTTTCGAATTTTCAGAGTTTCGGATTTTTGGAGTTTTGGAGTTTCGGAGATTTGGAGTTTTGGCGTTTTCGAGATTCGGAATCTTGGAGTTTCGGAATTTTCTAGTTTTGTAGTTTTGGAGTGTCAGAGTTTTGGAGTGTTGGAGTTTTGGAGCTTTGGAGTTTTTGAGTTTTTGAGTTTTTGAGTTTTTGAGTTTTTGAGTTTTGGATTTTGACACTTTTGGAGTTTTGGAGTTTCGGAGTTTCGGAGTTTCGGAGTTTCGGAGTTTTGGAGTTTCAGAGTTTTGGAGGTTCAGGGTTGTGGAGTTTCGGAATTTTTGAGTTTTGGAGTTTCGGAGTTTTGGAGTTTTGGAGTTTTGGAGTTTCGGAGTTTTGGAGTTTCAGAGTTTTGGAGGTTCAGGGTTGTGGAGTTTCGGAATTTTTGAGTATTGGAGTTCCGGAGTTTCGGAGTTTTGGAGAATTGCAGTTTTGGAATTTTTGTAGTCTCGAATTTTCAGTTTCGGATTTTTGGAGTTTTGGAGTTTCGGAGTTTCGGAGTTTTGGAGTTTCAGACTTTTCGAGGTTCAGGGTTGTGGAATTTCGGAATTTTTGAGTTTTGGAGTTTCGGAGTTCCGGAGTTTCGGAGTTTTGGAGTTTTGCAGTTTCGGAGTTTTGGAGTTTTGGAGTTTCGGAGTTTTGGAGTTTCAGAGTTTTCGAGGTTCAGGGTTGTGGAGTTTCGGAATTTTTGAGTTTTGGAGTTTCGGAGTTTTGGAGTTTTGGTGTTTTGGAGTTTCGAATTTTCAGAGTTTCGGATTTTTGGAGTTTTGGAGTTTCAGAGAATTGGAGTTTTGGCGTTTTCGAGATTCGGAATCTTGGAGTTTCGGAATTTTGTAGTTTTGTAGTTTTGGAGTGTCGGAGTTTTGGAGTGTTGGAGTTTTGGAGCTTTGGAGCTTTGGAGTTTTTGAGTTTTTGAGTTTTTGAGTTTTGGATTTTTGCACTTTTTGAAATTTGGAGTATTGGAGTTTTGGAGTTTTGGAGTTTCGGAGTTTCGGAGTTTTGGAGTTTCAGAGTTTTGGAGGTTCAGGGTTGTGGAGTTTCGGAATTTTTGAGTTTTGGAGTTTCGGAGTTTCGGAGTTTTGGAGCATTGCAGTTTTGGAGTTCTGGAGTTTGGAATTTTCAGAGTTTCGGATTGTTGGAGTTTTGGAGTTTCGGAGATTTGGAGTTTTGCCCTTTTGGAGATTCGGGGTCTTGGAGTTTCGGAATTTTGTAGTTTTGCAGTTTTGGAGTGTCGGAGGTTTGGAGTGTTGGAGTTTTGTAGTTTTGGAGTTTCGGAGTTTCGGAGTTTTGGAGTTTCAGAGTTTTGGAGGTTCAGGGTTGTGGAATTTCGGAATTTTTGAGTTTTGGAGTTTCGGAGTTTCGGAGTTTTGGAGTTTCAGAGTTTTGGAGGTTCAGGGTTGTGGAGTTTCGGAATTTTTGAGTTTTGGAGTTTCGGAGTTTTGGAGCATTGCAGTTTTGGAGTTCTGGAGTTTTGGAGTTTGGAATTTTCAGAGTTTCGGATTTTTGGAGTTTTGGAGTTTCGGAGATTTGGAGTTTTGGCCTTTTGGAGATTCTTGGTCTTGGAGTTTCGGAATTTTGTAGTTTTGCAGTTTTGGAGTGTCGGAGGTTTGGAGTGTTGGAGTTTTGGAGTTTAGGAGTTCTGGAGTTTTGGAGTTTCGGAGTTTCGGAGTTTCGGAGTTTTGGAGTTTCAGAGTTTTGGAGGTTCAGGGTTGTGGAATTCCGGAATTTTTAGTTTTGGAGTTTCGGAGTTTTGGAGTATTGCAGTTTTGGAATTTTGGAGTTTTGGAGTTTCGAATTTTCAGAGTTTCGGATTTTTGGAGTTTTGGAGTTTCGGAGATTTGGAGTTTTGGCGTTTTGGAGATTCGGAATCTTGGAGTTTCGGAATTTTGTAGTTTTGTAGTTTTGGAGTGTCAGAGTTTTGGAGTGTTGGAGTTTTGGAGCTTTGGAGTTTTTGAGTTTTTGAGTTTTTGAGTTTTGGATTTTAGCACTTTTGGAGTTTTGGAGTTTCGGAGTTTCGGAGTTTTGGAGTTTCAGAGTTTTGGAGGTTCAGGGTTGTGGAGTTTCGGAATTTTTGAGTATTGGAGTTTCGGAGTTTCGGAGTTTTGGAGAATTGCAGTTTTGGAGTTTTGGAGTTTGGAATTTTCAGAGTTTCGGATTTTTGGAGTTTTGGAGTTTCGGAGATTTGGAGTTTTGGCGTTTTCGAGATTCGGAATCTTGGAGTTTCGGAATTTTCTAGTTTTGTAGTTTTGGAGTGTCAGAGTTTTGGAGTGTTGGAGTTTTGGAGCTTTGGAGTTTTTGAGTTTTGGATTTTGACACTTTTGGAGTTTTGGAGTTTTGGAGTTTCGGAGTTTCGGAGTTTCGGAGTTTCGGAGTTTCGGAGTTTTGGAGTTTCAGAGTTTTGGAGGTTCAGGGTTGTGGAGTTTCGGAATTTTTGAGTTTTGGAGTTTCGGAGTTTTGGAGTTTTGGAGTTTCGGAGTTTTGGAGTTTCAGAGTTTTGGAGGTTCAGGGTTGTGGAGTTTCGGAATTTTTGAGTATTGGAGTTCCGGAGTTTCGGAGTTTTGGAGAATTGCAGTTTTGGAATTTTTGTAGTCTCGAATTTTCAGTTTCGGATTTTTGGAGTTTTGGAGTTTCGGAGTTTCGGAGTTTTGGAGTTTCAGACTTTTCGAGGTTCAGGGTTGTGGAATTTCGGAATTTTTGAGTTTTGGAGTTTCGGAGTTCCGGAGTTTCGGAGTTTTGGAGTTTTGCAGTTTCGGAGTTTTGGAGTTTTGGAGTTTCGGAGTTTTGGAGTTTCAGAGTTTTCGAGGTTCAGGGTTGTGGAGTTTCGGAATTTTTGAGTTTTGGAGTTTCGGAGTTTTGGAGTTTTGGTGTTTTGGAGTTTCGAATTTTCAGAGTTTCGGATTTTTGGAGTTTTGGAGTTTCAGAGAATTGGAGTTTTGGCGTTTTCGAGATTCGGAATCTTGGAGTTTCGGAATTTTGTAGTTTTGTAGTTTTGGAGTGTCGGAGTTTTGGAGTGTTGGAGTTTTGGAGCTTTGGAGCTTTGGAGTTTTTGAGTTTTTGAGTTTTGGATTTTTGCACTTTTTGAAATTTGGAGTATTGGAGTTTTGGAGTTTTGGAGTTTCGGAGTTTCGGAGTTTTGGAGTTTCAGAGTTTTGGAGGTTCAGGGTTGTGGAGTTTCGGAATTTTTGAGTTTTGGAGTTTCGGAGTTTCGGAGTTTTGGAGCATTGCAGTTTTGGAGTTCTGGAGTTTGGAATTTTCAGAGTTTCGGATTTTTGGAGTTTTGGAGTTTCGGAGATTTGGAGTTTTGCCCTTTTGGAGATTCGGGGTCTTGGAGTTTCGGAATTTTGTAGTTTTGCAGTTTTGGAGTGTCGGAGGTTTGGAGTGTTGGAGTTTTGTAGTTTTGGAGTTTCGGAGTTTCGGAGTTTTGGAGTTTCAGAGTTTTGGAGGTTCAGGGTTGTGGAATTTCGGAATTTTTGAGTTTTGGAGTGTCGGAGTTTCGGAGTTTTGGAGTTTCAGAGTTTTGGAGGTTCAGGGTTGTGGAGTTTCGGAATTTTTGAGTTTTGGAGTTTCGGAGTTTTGGAGCATTGCAGTTTTGGAGTTCTGGAGTTTTGGAGTTTGGAATTTTCAGAGTTTCGGATTTTTGGAGTTTTGGAGTTTCGGAGATTTGGAGTTTTGGCCTTTTGGAGATTCTTGGTCTTGGAGTTTCGGAATTTTGTAGTTTTGCAGTTTTGGAGTGTCGGAGGTTTGGAGTGTTGGAGTTTTGGAGTTTAGGAGTTCTGGAGTTTTGGAGTTTCGGAGTTTCGGAGTTTCGGAGTTTTGGAGTTTCAGAGTTTTGGAGGTTCAGGGTTGTGGAATTCCGGAATTTTTAGTTTTGGAGTTTCGGAGTTTTGGAGTATTGCAGTTTTGGAATTTTGGAGTTTCGAATTTTCAGAGTTTCGGATTTTTGGAGTTTTGGAGTTTCGGAGATTTGGAGTTTTGGCGTTTTGGAGATTCGGAATCTTGGAGTTTCGGAATTTTGTAGTTTTGTAGTTTTGGAGTGTCAGAGTTTTGGAGTGTTGGAGTTTTGGAGCTTTGGAGTTTTTGAGTTTTTGAGTTTTTGAGTTTTGGATTTTAGCACTTTTGGAGTTTTGGAGTTTCGGAGTTTCGGAGTTTTGGAGTTTCAGAGTTTTGGAGGTTCAGGGTTGTGGAGTTTCGGAATTTTTGAGTATTGGAGTTTCGGAGTTTCGGAGTTTTGGAGAATTGCAGTTTTGGAGTTTTGGAGTTTGGAATTTTCAGAGTTTCGGATTTTTGGAGTTTTGGAGTTTCGGAGTTTTGGAGTTTCAGAGTTTTCGAGGTTCAGGGTTGTGGAGTTTCGGAATTTTTGAGTTTTGGAGTTTCGGAGTTTCGGAGTTTTGGAGCATTGCAGTTTTGGAGTTCTGGAGGTTTGGAGTTTGGAATTTTCAGAGTTTCGGATTTTTGGAGTTTTGGAGTTTCGGAGATTTGGAGTTTTGCCCTTTTGGAGATTCGGGGTCTTGGAGTTTCGGAATTTTGTAGTTTTGCAATTCTGGAGTGTCGGAGTTTTGGAGTTTCGGAGTTTCGGAGTTTTGGAGTTTTGGATTTTTGCACTTTTGGAGTTTTGGAGTTTTGGAGTTTCAGAGTTTTGGAGTTTCGGAGTTTTGGAGTTTCAGAGTTTTGGAGGTTCAGGGTTGTGGAGTTTCGGAATTTTTGAGTTTTGGAGTTTCGAAGTTTCGGAGTTTTGGAGTATTGCAGTTTTGGAATTTTGGAGTTTTGGAGTTTCGAATTTTCAGAGTTTCGGATTTTTGGAGTTTTGGAGTTTCGGAGATTTGGAGTTTTGGCGTTTTCGAGATTCGGAATCTTGGAGTTTCGGAATTTTGTAGTTTTGTAGTTTTGGAGTGTCAGAGTTTTGGAGTGTTGGAGTTTTGGAGCTTTGGAGTTTTGGAGTTTTTGAGTTTTTGAGTTTTGGATTTTGACACTTTTGGAGTTTTGGAGTTTTGGAGTTTCGGAGTTTCGGAGTTTCGGAGTTTTGGAGTTTTGGAGTTTTGGAGTTTCGGAGTTTTGGAGTTTCAGAGTTTTGGAGGTTCAGGGTTGTGGAGTTTCGGAATTTTTGAGTATTGGAGTTACGGAGTTTCGGAGTTTTGGAGAATTGCAGTTTTGGAATTTTTGTAGTTTCGAATTTTCAGAGTTTCGGATTTTTGGAGTTTTGGAGTTTCGGAATTTTGCAGTTTTGTAGTTTTGGAGTGTCGGAGTTTTGGAGTGTTGGAGTTTTGGAGTTTCGGAGTTTCGGAGTTTCGGAGTTTTGGAGTTTCAGAGTTTCAGAGTTCTGGAGGTTCAGGGTTGTGGAGTTTCGGAATTTTTGAGTTTTGGAGTTTCGGAGTTTCGGTGTTTTGGAGTTTTGCGGTTTTGGAGTTTAGGAGTTTCGAATTTTCAGTTTCGGATTTTTGGAGTTTTGGAGTTTTCGAGATTTGGAGTTTCGGCGTTTTGGAGATTCGGAGTCTTGGAGTGTCGGAATTTTGTAGTTTTGTAGTTTTGGAGTGTCGGAGTTTTGGAGTGTTGGAGGTTTGGAGCTTTGGAGTTTTGGAGTTTTTGAGATTTTAGTTTTGGATTTTTGCACTTTTGGAGTTTTGGAGTTTTGGAGTTTCGGAGTTTCGGAGTTTTGGAGTTTCAGAGTTTTGGAGGTTCAGGCTTGTGGAGTTTCGGAATTTTTGAGTTTTGGAGTTTCGAATTTTCAGAGTTTCGGATTTTTGGAGTTTTGGAGTTTCGGAGTTTCGGAGTTTTGGAGTTTCAGAGTTTTCGAGGTTCAGGGTTGTGGAGTTTCGGAATTTTTGAGTTTTGGAGTTTTGGAGTTTCGAATTTTCAGTTTCGGATTTTTGGAGTTTTGGAGTTTCGGAGATTTGGAGTTTTGGAGATTCGGAATCTTGGAGTTTCGGAATTTTGTAGTTTTGTAGTTTTGGAGTGTCAGAGTTCTGGAGTGTTGGAGCTTTGGAGTTTTGGAGTTTATGAGTTTTTGAGTTTTGGATTTTTGCACTTTTGGAGTTTTGGAGTTTTGGAGTTTCGGAGTTTCGGAGTTTTGGAGTTTCAGAGTTTTGGAGGTTCAGGGTTGTGGAATTTCGGAATTTTTGAGTATTGGAGTTTCGGAGTTTTAGAGTTTTAGAGTTTTGGAGTTTTGAAATTTTTGAGTTTCGGATTTTTGGAGTTTGGAGTTTTTAAGTTTTGGATTTTTGAGTTTTGGATTTTTGGATTTTTGGAGTTTTTGTGTTTTTGAGTTTTGGAGTTTTGGATTTTTGAACTTTTGGAGGTTTGGAGTTTTGGAGTTTTGGATTTTTGGAGCTTTGGAGGTATGGATTTTTGGATATTCAGGGTTTTGTTCCTGAATTTTGTAGTTTTGGAGTTTTGGAGTGTCGGAGTTTCGAATTATTGGAGTTTTCGAGTTTTGGAATTTTTGATTTTTGGAGGTATGGATTTTTGGAGTTTCGGAGTTGTGGAGATTCGGAGTTTTGGAGATTCAGGGTTGTGGAGTTTCGGAATTTTTGAGTTTTGGAGTTTTGGAGTTTCGGAGTTCCGGAGTTTCGGAGTTTTGGAGTTTTGCAGTTTCGGAGTTTTGGAGTTTTGGAGTTTCGGAGTTTCGGAGTTTTGGAGTTTCAGAGTTTTCGAGGTTCAGGGTTGTGGAGTTTCTGAATTTTTGAATTTTGGAGTTTCGGAGTTTCGGAGTTTTGGAGTTTTGGAGTTTCGAATTTACAGTTTCGGATTTTCGGAGTTTTGGAGTTTCAGAGATTTGGAGTTTTGGCGTTTTGGAGATTCGGGGTCCTGGAGTTTCGGAATTTTGCAGTTTTGTAGTTTTGGAGTGTCGGAGTTTTGGAGTGTTGGAGTTTTGGAGTTTCGGAGTTTCGGAGTTTCGGAGTTTTGGAGTTTCAGAGTTTCAGAGTTCTGGAGGTTCAGGGTTGTGGAGTGTCGGAATTTTTGAGTTTTGGAGTTTCGGAGTTTTGGAGTTTTGCGGTTTTGGAGTTTTGGAGTTTCGAATTTTCAGTTTCGGATTTTTGGAGTTTTGGATTTTTCGAGATTTGGAGTTTCGGCGTTTTGGAGATTCGGAGTCTTGGAGTGTCGGAATTTTGTAGTTTTGTAGTTTTGGAGTGTTGGAGTTTTGTAGTTTTGGAGTGTCGGAGTTTTGGAGTGTTGGAGTTTTGGAGTTTTGGAGTTTCGGAGTTTCGGAGTTTCGGAGTTTTGGAGTTTCAGAGTTTCAGAGTTCTGGAGGTTCAGGGTTGTGGAGTTTCGGAATTTTGGAGTTTTGGAGTTTCGGAGTTTCGGAGTTTTGGAGTTTTGCAGTTTTGGAGTTGTGGAGTTTCGAATTTTCAGTTTCGGATTTTTGGAGTTTTGGAGTTTCGGAGATTTGGAGTTTCGGCGTTTTGGAGATTCGGAGTCTTGGAGTATCGGAATTTTGTAGTTTTGTAGTTTTGGAGTGTTGGAGTTTTGGAGCTTAGGAGTTTTGGAGTTTTTTAGTTTTTTAGTTTTGGATTTTTGCACTTTTGGAGTTTTGGAGTTATGGAGTTTCGGAGTTTCGGAGTTTTTGGAGTTTCAGAGTTTTGGAGGTTCAGGGTTGTGGAGTTTCGGAATTTTTGAGTTTTGGAGTTTCGGAGTTTTGGAGTTTTGGAGTTTTGGAGTTTCAGAGTTTTGGAGGTTCAGGGTTGTGGAGTTTCGGAATTTTTGAGTATTGGAGTTCCGGAGTTTCGGAGTTTTGGAGAATTGCAGTTTTGGAATTTTTGTAGTTTCGAATTTTCAGAGTTTCGGATTTTTGGAGTTTTGGAGTTTCGGAATTTTGCAGTTTTGTAGTTTTGGAGTGTCGGAGTTTTGGAGTGTTGGAGTTTTGGAGTTTCGGAGTTTCGGAGTTTTGGAGTTTCAGAGTTTCAGAGTTCTGGAGGTTCAGGGTTGTGGAGTTTCGGAATTTTTGAGTTTTGGAGTTTCGGAGTTTCGGAGTTTTGGAGTTTTGCGGTTTTGGAGTTTTGGAGTTTCGAATTTTCAGTTTCGGATTTTTGGAGTTTTGGAGTTTTCGAGATTTGGAGTTTCGGCGTTTTGGAGATTCGGAGTCTTGGAGTGTCGGAATTTTGTAGTTTTGTAGTTTTGGAGTGTCGGAGTTTTGGAGTGTTGGAGTTTTGGAGCTTTGGAGTTTTGGAGTTTTTCAGTTTTTTAGTTTTGGATTTTTGCACTTTTGGAGTTTTGGAGTTTTGGAGTTTCGGAGTTTCGGAGTTTTGGAGTTTCAGAGTTTTGGAGGTTCAGGGTTGTGGAGTTTCGGAATTTTTGAGTTTTGGAGTTTCGGAGTTTCGGAGTTTTGGAGAATTGCAGTTTTGGAGTTTTGGGGTTTTGGAGTTTCGAATTTTCAGAGTTTCGGATTTTTGGAGTTTTGGAGTTTCGGAGTTTCGGAGTTTTGGAGTTTCAGAGTTTTCGAGGTTCAGGGTTGTGGAGTTTCGGAATTTTTGAGTTTTGGAGTTTCGGAGTTTCGGAGTTTTGGAGTTTTGGAGTTTCGAATTTTCAGTTTCGGATTTTTGGAGTTTTGGAGTTTCGGAGATTTGGAGTTTTGGCGTTTTGGAGATTCGGAATCTTGGAGTTTCGGAATTTTGTAGTTTTGTAGTTTTGGAGTGTCAGAGTTCTGAAGTGTTGGAGCTTTGGAGTTTTGGAGTTTATGAGTTTTTGAGTTTTGGATTTTTGCACTTTTGGAGTTTTGGAGTTTTGGAGTTTTGGAGTTTCGGAGTTTCGGAGTTTTGGAGTTTCAGAGTTTTGGAGGTTCAGGGTTGTGGAGTTTCGGAATTTTTGAGTATTGGAGTTCCGGAGTTTCGGAGTTTTGGAGAATTGCAGTTTTGGAATTTTTGTAGTTTTGAATTTTCAGAGTTTCGGATTTTCGGAGTTTTGGAGTTTTGGAGTTTGCAGAGTTTTGGAGTTTCAGAGTTTTCGAGGTTCAGGGTAGTGGAGTTTCGGAATTTTTGAGTTTTGGAGTTTCGGAGTTTTGGAGTTTTGGTGTTTTGGAGTTTCGAATTTTCAGAGTTTCGGATTTTTGGAGTTTTGGAGTTCCGGAGATTTGGAGTTTCAGAGTTTTGGATGTTCAGGGTTGTGGAGTTTCGGAATTTTTGAGTTTTGGAGTTTCGGAGTTTTGGAGTTTCGGAGTTTCGGAGTTTTGGAGTTTCATAGTTTGCGAGGTTCAGGGTTGTGGAGTTTCGGAATTTTTGAGTTTCGGAGTTTTGGAGTTTCGAATTTTCAGTTTCGGATTTTTGGAGTTTTGGAGTTTCGGAGATTTGGAGTTTTGGCGTTTTGGAGATTCGGAATCTTGGAGTTTCGGAATTTTGTAGTTTTGTAGTTTTCGAGTGTCGGAGTTTTGGAGTGTTGGAGTTTTGGAGCTTTGGAGTTTTGGAGTTTTTGAGTTTTAGAGTTTTGGATTTTTGCACTTTTGGAGTTTTGGAGTTTCAGAGTTTTGGAGGTTCAGGGTTGTGGAGTTTCGGAATTTTTGAGTTTTGGAGTTTCGGAGTTTCGGAGGTTTGGAGTATTGCAGTTTTGGAGTTTTGGAGTTTTGGAGTTTCAGAGATTTGGAGTTTTGGCGTTTTGAAGCTTCGGAATCTTGGAGTTTCGGAATTTTGTAGTTTTGTAGTTTTGGAGTGTTGGAGCTTTGGAGCTTTGGAGTTTCGGAATTTTGTAGTTTTGTAGTTTTGGAGTGTCAGAGTTCTGGAGTGTTGGAGCTTTGAGTTTTGGAGTTTTTGAGTTTTTGAGTTTTGGAGTTTTGGATTTTTGCACTTTTGGAGTTTTGGAGTTTTGGAGTTTTGGAGTTTCAGAGTTTTGGAGTTTCGGAGTTTTGGAGTTTCAGAGTTTTGGAGGTTCAGGGTTGTGGAGTTTCGGAATTTTTGAGTTTTGGAGTTTCGGAGTTTCGGAGTTTTGGAGTATTGCAGTTTTGGAATTTTGGAGTTTTGGAGTTTCGAATTTTCAGAGTTTCGGATTTTTGGAGTTTTGGGGTTTCGGAGATTTGGAGTTTTGGCGTTTTCGAGATTCGGAATCTTGGAGTTTCGGAATTTTCTAGTTTTGTAGTTTTGGAGTGTCAGAGTTTTGGAGTGTTGGAGTTTTGGAGCTTTGGAGTTTTGGAGTTTTTGAGTTTTTGAGTTTTGGATTTTGACACTTTTGGAGTTTTGGAGTTTTGGAGTTTCGGAGTTTCGGAGTTTCGGAGTTTTGGAGTTTCGGAGTTTTGGAGTTTCAGAGTTTTGGAGGTTCAGGGTTGTGGAGTTTCGGAATTTTTGAGTTTTGGAGTTTCGGAGTTTCGGAGTTTTGGAGTATTGCAGTTTTGGAATTTTGGAGTTTTGGAGTTTCGAATTTTCAGAGTTTCGGATTTTTGGAGTTTTGGAGTTTCGGAGATTTGGAGTTTTGGCGTTTTCGAGATTCGGAATCTTGGAGTTTCGGAATTTTCTAGTTTTGTAGTTTTGGAGTGTCAGAGTTTTGGAGTGTTGGAGTTTTGGAGCTTTGGAGTTTTTGAGTTTTTGAGTTTTTGAGTTTTTGAGTTTTTGAGTTTTGGATTTTGACACTTTTGGAGTTTTGGAGTTTCGGAGTTTCGGAGTTTCGGAGTTTCGGAGTTTTGGAGTTTCAGAGTTTTGGAGGTTCAGGGTTGTGGAGTTTCGGAATTTTTGAGTTTTGGAGTTTCGGAGTTTTGGAGTTTTGGAGTTTTGGAGTTTCGGAGTTTTGGAGTTTCAGAGTTTTGGAGGTTCAGGGTTGTGGAGTTTCGGAATTTTTGAGTATTGGAGTTCCGGAGTTTCGGAGTTTTGGAGAATTGCAGTTTTGGAATTTTTGTAGTCTCGAATTTTCAGTTTCGGATTTTTGGAGTTTTGGAGTTTCGGAGTTTCGGAGTTTTGGAGTTTCAGACTTTTCGAGGTTCAGGGTTGTGGAATTTCGGAATTTTTGAGTTTTGGAGTTTCGGAGTTCCGGAGTTTCGGAGTTTTGGAGTTTTGCAGTTTCGGAGTTTTGGAGTTTTGGAGTTTCGGAGTTTTGGAGTTTCAGAGTTTTCGAGGTTCAGGGTTGTGGAGTTTCGGAATTTTTGAGTTTTGGAGTTTCGGAGTTTTGGAGTTTTGGTGTTTTGGAGTTTCGAATTTTCAGAGTTTCGGATTTTTGGAGTTTTGGAGTTTCAGAGAATTGGAGTTTTGGCGTTTTCGAGATTCGGAATCTTGGAGTTTCGGAATTTTGTAGTTTTGTAGTTTTGGAGTGTCGGAGTTTTGGAGTGTTGGAGTTTTGGAGCTTTGGAGCTTTGGAGTTTTTGAGTTTTTGAGTTTTTGAGTTTTGGATTTTTGCACTTTTTGAAATTTGGAGTATTGGAGTTTTGGAGTTTTGGAGTTTCGGAGTTTCGGAGTTTTGGAGTTTCAGAGTTTTGGAGGTTCAGGGTTGTGGAGTTTCGGAATTTTTGAGTTTTGGAGTTTCGGAGTTTCGGAGTTTTGGAGCATTGCAGTTTTGGAGTTCTGGAGTTTGGAATTTTCAGAGTTTCGGATTGTTGGAGTTTTGGAGTTTCGGAGATTTGGAGTTTTGCCCTTTTGGAGATTCGGGGTCTTGGAGTTTCGGAATTTTGTAGTTTTGCAGTTTTGGAGTGTCGGAGGTTTGGAGTGTTGGAGTTTTGTAGTTTTGGAGTTTCGGAGTTTCGGAGTTTTGGAGTTTCAGAGTTTTGGAGGTTCAGGGTTGTGGAATTTCGGAATTTTTGAGTTTTGGAGTTTCGGAGTTTCGGAGTTTTGGAGTTTCAGAGTTTTGGAGGTTCAGGGTTGTGGAGTTTCGGAATTTTTGAGTTTTGGAGTTTCGGAGTTTTGGAGCATTGCAGTTTTGGAGTTCTGGAGTTTTGGAGTTTGGAATTTTCAGAGTTTCGGATTTTTGGAGTTTTGGAGTTTCGGAGATTTGGAGTTTTGGCCTTTTGGAGATTCTTGGTCTTGGAGTTTCGGAATTTTGTAGTTTTGCAGTTTTGGAGTGTCGGAGGTTTGGAGTGTTGGAGTTTTGGAGTTTAGGAGTTCTGGAGTTTTGGAGTTTCGGAGTTTCGGAGTTTCGGAGTTTTGGAGTTTCAGAGTTTTGGAGGTTCAGGGTTGTGGAATTCCGGAATTTTTAGTTTTGGAGTTTCGGAGTTTTGGAGTATTGCAGTTTTGGAATTTTGGAGTTTTGGAGTTTCGAATTTTCAGAGTTTCGGATTTTTGGAGTTTTGGAGTTTCGGAGATTTGGAGTTTTGGCGTTTTGGAGATTCGGAATCTTGGAGTTTCGGAATTTTGTAGTTTTGTAGTTTTGGAGTGTCAGAGTTTTGGAGTGTTGGAGTTTTGGAGCTTTGGAGTTTTTGAGTTTTTGAGTTTTTGAGTTTTGGATTTTAGCACTTTTGGAGTTTTGGAGTTTCGGAGTTTCGGAGTTTTGGAGTTTCAGAGTTTTGGAGGTTCAGGGTTGTGGAGTTTCGGAATTTTTGAGTATTGGAGTTTCGGAGTTTCGGAGTTTTGGAGAATTGCAGTTTTGGAGTTTTGGAGTTTGGAATTTTCAGAGTTTCGGATTTTTGGAGTTTTGGAGTTTCGGAGATTTGGAGTTTTGGCGTTTTCGAGATTCGGAATCTTGGAGTTTCGGAATTTTCTAGTTTTGTAGTTTTGGAGTGTCAGAGTTTTGGAGTGTTGGAGTTTTGGAGCTTTGGAGTTTTTGAGTTTTGGATTTTGACACTTTTGGAGTTTTGGAGTTTTGGAGTTTCGGAGTTTCGGAGTTTCGGAGTTTCGGAGTTTCGGAGTTTTGGAGTTTCAGAGTTTTGGAGGTTCAGGGTTGTGGAGTTTCGGAATTTTTGAGTTTTGGAGTTTCGGAGTTTTGGAGTTTTGGAGTTTCGGAGTTTTGGAGTTTCAGAGTTTTGGAGGTTCAGGGTTGTGGAGTTTCGGAATTTTTGAGTATTGGAGTTCCGGAGTTTCGGAGTTTTGGAGAATTGCAGTTTTGGAATTTTTGTAGTCTCGAATTTTCAGTTTCGGATTTTTGGAGTTTTGGAGTTTCGGAGTTTCGGAGTTTTGGAGTTTCAGACTTTTCGAGGTTCAGGGTTGTGGAATTTCGGAATTTTTGAGTTTTGGAGTTTCGGAGTTCCGGAGTTTCGGAGTTTTGGAGTTTTGCAGTTTCGGAGTTTTGGAGTTTTGGAGTTTCGGAGTTTTGGAGTTTCAGAGTTTTCGAGGTTCAGGGTTGTGGAGTTTCGGAATTTTTGAGTTTTGGAGTTTCGGAGTTTTGGAGTTTTGGTGTTTTGGAGTTTCGAATTTTCAGAGTTTCGGATTTTTGGAGTTTTGGAGTTTCAGAGAATTGGAGTTTTGGCGTTTTCGAGATTCGGAATCTTGGAGTTTCGGAATTTTGTAGTTTTGTAGTTTTGGAGTGTCGGAGTTTTGGAGTGTTGGAGTTTTGGAGCTTTGGAGCTTTGGAGTTTTTGAGTTTTTGAGTTTTGGATTTTTGCACTTTTTGAAATTTGGAGTATTGGAGTTTTGGAGTTTTGGAGTTTCGGAGTTTCGGAGTTTTGGAGTTTCAGAGTTTTGGAGGTTCAGGGTTGTGGAGTTTCGGAATTTTTGAGTTTTGGAGTTTCGGAGTTTCGGAGTTTTGGAGCATTGCAGTTTTGGAGTTCTGGAGTTTGGAATTTTCAGAGTTTCGGATTTTTGGAGTTTTGGAGTTTCGGAGATTTGGAGTTTTGCCCTTTTGGAGATTCGGGGTCTTGGAGTTTCGGAATTTTGTAGTTTTGCAGTTTTGGAGTGTCGGAGGTTTGGAGTGTTGGAGTTTTGTAGTTTTGGAGTTTCGGAGTTTCGGAGTTTTGGAGTTTCAGAGTTTTGGAGGTTCAGGGTTGTGGAATTTCGGAATTTTTGAGTTTTGGAGTGTCGGAGTTTCGGAGTTTTGGAGTTTCAGAGTTTTGGAGGTTCAGGGTTGTGGAGTTTCGGAATTTTTGAGTTTTGGAGTTTCGGAGTTTTGGAGCATTGCAGTTTTGGAGTTCTGGAGTTTTGGAGTTTGGAATTTTCAGAGTTTCGGATTTTTGGAGTTTTGGAGTTTCGGAGATTTGGAGTTTTGGCCTTTTGGAGATTCTTGGTCTTGGAGTTTCGGAATTTTGTAGTTTTGCAGTTTTGGAGTGTCGGAGGTTTGGAGTGTTGGAGTTTTGGAGTTTAGGAGTTCTGGAGTTTTGGAGTTTCGGAGTTTCGGAGTTTCGGAGTTTTGGAGTTTCAGAGTTTTGGAGGTTCAGGGTTGTGGAATTCCGGAATTTTTAGTTTTGGAGTTTCGGAGTTTTGGAGTATTGCAGTTTTGGAATTTTGGAGTTTCGAATTTTCAGAGTTTCGGATTTTTGGAGTTTTGGAGTTTCGGAGATTTGGAGTTTTGGCGTTTTGGAGATTCGGAATCTTGGAGTTTCGGAATTTTGTAGTTTTGTAGTTTTGGAGTGTCAGAGTTTTGGAGTGTTGGAGTTTTGGAGCTTTGGAGTTTTTGAGTTTTTGAGTTTTTGAGTTTTGGATTTTAGCACTTTTGGAGTTTTGGAGTTTCGGAGTTTCGGAGTTTTGGAGTTTCAGAGTTTTGGAGGTTCAGGGTTGTGGAGTTTCGGAATTTTTGAGTATTGGAGTTTCGGAGTTTCGGAGTTTTGGAGAATTGCAGTTTTGGAGTTTTGGAGTTTGGAATTTTCAGAGTTTCGGATTTTTGGAGTTTTGGAGTTTCGGAGTTTTGGAGTTTCAGAGTTTTCGAGGTTCAGGGTTGTGGAGTTTCGGAATTTTTGAGTTTTGGAGTTTCGGAGTTTCGGAGTTTTGGAGCATTGCAGTTTTGGAGTTCTGGAGGTTTGGAGTTTGGAATTTTCAGAGTTTCGGATTTTTGGAGTTTTGGAGTTTCGGAGATTTGGAGTTTTGCCCTTTTGGAGATTCGGGGTCTTGGAGTTTCGGAATTTTGTAGTTTTGCAATTCTGGAGTGTCGGAGTTTTGGAGTTTCGGAGTTTCGGAGTTTTGGAGTTTTGGATTTTTGCACTTTTGGAGTTTTGGAGTTTTGGAGTTTCAGAGTTTTGGAGTTTCGGAGTTTTGGAGTTTCAGAGTTTTGGAGGTTCAGGGTTGTGGAGTTTCGGAATTTTTGAGTTTTGGAGTTTCGAAGTTTCGGAGTTTTGGAGTATTGCAGTTTTGGAATTTTGGAGTTTTGGAGTTTCGAATTTTCAGAGTTTCGGATTTTTGGAGTTTTGGAGTTTCGGAGATTTGGAGTTTTGGCGTTTTCGAGATTCGGAATCTTGGAGTTTCGGAATTTTGTAGTTTTGTAGTTTTGGAGTGTCAGAGTTTTGGAGTGTTGGAGTTTTGGAGCTTTGGAGTTTTGGAGTTTTTGAGTTTTTGAGTTTTGGATTTTGACACTTTTGGAGTTTTGGAGTTTTGGAGTTTCGGAGTTTCGGAGTTTCGGAGTTTTGGAGTTTTGGAGTTTTGGAGTTTCGGAGTTTTGGAGTTTCAGAGTTTTGGAGGTTCAGGGTTGTGGAGTTTCGGAATTTTTGAGTATTGGAGTTACGGAGTTTCGGAGTTTTGGAGAATTGCAGTTTTGGAATTTTTGTAGTTTCGAATTTTCAGAGTTTCGGATTTTTGGAGTTTTGGAGTTTCGGAATTTTGCAGTTTTGTAGTTTTGGAGTGTCGGAGTTTTGGAGTGTTGGAGTTTTGGAGTTTCGGAGTTTCGGAGTTTCGGAGTTTTGGAGTTTCAGAGTTTCAGAGTTCTGGAGGTTCAGGGTTGTGGAGTTTCGGAATTTTTGAGTTTTGGAGTTTCGGAGTTTCGGTGTTTTGGAGTTTTGCGGTTTTGGAGTTTAGGAGTTTCGAATTTTCAGTTTCGGATTTTTGGAGTTTTGGAGTTTTCGAGATTTGGAGTTTCGGCGTTTTGGAGATTCGGAGTCTTGGAGTGTCGGAATTTTGTAGTTTTGTAGTTTTGGAGTGTCGGAGTTTTGGAGTGTTGGAGGTTTGGAGCTTTGGAGTTTTGGAGTTTTTGAGATTTTAGTTTTGGATTTTTGCACTTTTGGAGTTTTGGAGTTTTGGAGTTTCGGAGTTTCGGAGTTTTGGAGTTTCAGAGTTTTGGAGGTTCAGGCTTGTGGAGTTTCGGAATTTTTGAGTTTTGGAGTTTCGAATTTTCAGAGTTTCGGATTTTTGGAGTTTTGGAGTTTCGGAGTTTCGGAGTTTTGGAGTTTCAGAGTTTTCGAGGTTCAGGGTTGTGGAGTTTCGGAATTTTTGAGTTTTGGAGTTTTGGAGTTTCGAATTTTCAGTTTCGGATTTTTGGAGTTTTGGAGTTTCGGAGATTTGGAGTTTTGGAGATTCGGAATCTTGGAGTTTCGGAATTTTGTAGTTTTGTAGTTTTGGAGTGTCAGAGTTCTGGAGTGTTGGAGCTTTGGAGTTTTGGAGTTTATGAGTTTTTGAGTTTTGGATTTTTGCACTTTTGGAGTTTTGGAGTTTTGGAGTTTCGGAGTTTCGGAGTTTTGGAGTTTCAGAGTTTTGGAGGTTCAGGGTTGTGGAATTTCGGAATTTTTGAGTATTGGAGTTTCGGAGTTTTAGAGTTTTAGAGTTTTGGAGTTTTGAAATTTTTGAGTTTCGGATTTTTGGAGTTTGGAGTTTTTAAGTTTTGGATTTTTGAGTTTTGGATTTTTGGATTTTTGGAGTTTTTGTGTTTTTGAGTTTTGGAGTTTTGGATTTTTGAACTTTTGGAGGTTTGGAGTTTTGGAGTTTTGGATTTTTGGAGCTTTGGAGGTATGGATTTTTGGATATTCAGGGTTTTGTTCCTGAATTTTGTAGTTTTGGAGTTTTGGAGTGTCGGAGTTTCGAATTATTGGAGTTTTCGAGTTTTGGAATTTTTGATTTTTGGAGGTATGGATTTTTGGAGTTTCGGAGTTGTGGAGATTCGGAGTTTTGGAGATTCAGGGTTGTGGAGTTTCGGAATTTTTGAGTTTTGGAGTTTTGGAGTTTCGGAGTTCCGGAGTTTCGGAGTTTTGGAGTTTTGCAGTTTCGGAGTTTTGGAGTTTTGGAGTTTCGGAGTTTCGGAGTTTTGGAGTTTCAGAGTTTTCGAGGTTCAGGGTTGTGGAGTTTCTGAATTTTTGAATTTTGGAGTTTCGGAGTTTCGGAGTTTTGGAGTTTTGGAGTTTCGAATTTACAGTTTCGGATTTTCGGAGTTTTGGAGTTTCAGAGATTTGGAGTTTTGGCGTTTTGGAGATTCGGGGTCCTGGAGTTTCGGAATTTTGCAGTTTTGTAGTTTTGGAGTGTCGGAGTTTTGGAGTGTTGGAGTTTTGGAGTTTCGGAGTTTCGGAGTTTCGGAGTTTTGGAGTTTCAGAGTTTCAGAGTTCTGGAGGTTCAGGGTTGTGGAGTGTCGGAATTTTTGAGTTTTGGAGTTTCGGAGTTTTGGAGTTTTGCGGTTTTGGAGTTTTGGAGTTTCGAATTTTCAGTTTCGGATTTTTGGAGTTTTGGATTTTTCGAGATTTGGAGTTTCGGCGTTTTGGAGATTCGGAGTCTTGGAGTGTCGGAATTTTGTAGTTTTGTAGTTTTGGAGTGTTGGAGTTTTGTAGTTTTGGAGTGTCGGAGTTTTGGAGTGTTGGAGTTTTGGAGTTTTGGAGTTTCGGAGTTTCGGAGTTTCGGAGTTTTGGAGTTTCAGAGTTTCAGAGTTCTGGAGGTTCAGGGTTGTGGAGTTTCGGAATTTTGGAGTTTTGGAGTTTCGGAGTTTCGGAGTTTTGGAGTTTTGCAGTTTTGGAGTTGTGGAGTTTCGAATTTTCAGTTTCGGATTTTTGGAGTTTTGGAGTTTCGGAGATTTGGAGTTTCGGCGTTTTGGAGATTCGGAGTCTTGGAGTATCGGAATTTTGTAGTTTTGTAGTTTTGGAGTGTTGGAGTTTTGGAGCTTAGGAGTTTTGGAGTTTTTTAGTTTTTTAGTTTTGGATTTTTGCACTTTTGGAGTTTTGGAGTTATGGAGTTTCGGAGTTTCGGAGTTTTTGGAGTTTCAGAGTTTTGGAGGTTCAGGGTTGTGGAGTTTCGGAATTTTTGAGTTTTGGAGTTTCGGAGTTTTGGAGTTTTGGAGTTTTGGAGTTTCAGAGTTTTGGAGGTTCAGGGTTGTGGAGTTTCGGAATTTTTGAGTATTGGAGTTCCGGAGTTTCGGAGTTTTGGAGAATTGCAGTTTTGGAATTTTTGTAGTTTCGAATTTTCAGAGTTTCGGATTTTTGGAGTTTTGGAGTTTCGGAATTTTGCAGTTTTGTAGTTTTGGAGTGTCGGAGTTTTGGAGTGTTGGAGTTTTGGAGTTTCGGAGTTTCGGAGTTTTGGAGTTTCAGAGTTTCAGAGTTCTGGAGGTTCAGGGTTGTGGAGTTTCGGAATTTTTGAGTTTTGGAGTTTCGGAGTTTCGGAGTTTTGGAGTTTTGCGGTTTTGGAGTTTTGGAGTTTCGAATTTTCAGTTTCGGATTTTTGGAGTTTTGGAGTTTTCGAGATTTGGAGTTTCGGCGTTTTGGAGATTCGGAGTCTTGGAGTGTCGGAATTTTGTAGTTTTGTAGTTTTGGAGTGTCGGAGTTTTGGAGTGTTGGAGTTTTGGAGCTTTGGAGTTTTGGAGTTTTTCAGTTTTTTAGTTTTGGATTTTTGCACTTTTGGAGTTTTGGAGTTTTGGAGTTTCGGAGTTTCGGAGTTTTGGAGTTTCAGAGTTTTGGAGGTTCAGGGTTGTGGAGTTTCGGAATTTTTGAGTTTTGGAGTTTCGGAGTTTCGGAGTTTTGGAGAATTGCAGTTTTGGAGTTTTGGGGTTTTGGAGTTTCGAATTTTCAGAGTTTCGGATTTTTGGAGTTTTGGAGTTTCGGAGTTTCGGAGTTTTGGAGTTTCAGAGTTTTCGAGGTTCAGGGTTGTGGAGTTTCGGAATTTTTGAGTTTTGGAGTTTCGGAGTTTCGGAGTTTTGGAGTTTTGGAGTTTCGAATTTTCAGTTTCGGATTTTTGGAGTTTTGGAGTTTCGGAGATTTGGAGTTTTGGCGTTTTGGAGATTCGGAATCTTGGAGTTTCGGAATTTTGTAGTTTTGTAGTTTTGGAGTGTCAGAGTTCTGAAGTGTTGGAGCTTTGGAGTTTTGGAGTTTATGAGTTTTTGAGTTTTGGATTTTTGCACTTTTGGAGTTTTGGAGTTTTGGAGTTTTGGAGTTTCGGAGTTTCGGAGTTTTGGAGTTTCAGAGTTTTGGAGGTTCAGGGTTGTGGAGTTTCGGAATTTTTGAGTATTGGAGTTCCGGAGTTTCGGAGTTTTGGAGAATTGCAGTTTTGGAATTTTTGTAGTTTTGAATTTTCAGAGTTTCGGATTTTCGGAGTTTTGGAGTTTTGGAGTTTGCAGAGTTTTGGAGTTTCAGAGTTTTCGAGGTTCAGGGTAGTGGAGTTTCGGAATTTTTGAGTTTTGGAGTTTCGGAGTTTTGGAGTTTTGGTGTTTTGGAGTTTCGAATTTTCAGAGTTTCGGATTTTTGGAGTTTTGGAGTTCCGGAGATTTGGAGTTTCAGAGTTTTGGATGTTCAGGGTTGTGGAGTTTCGGAATTTTTGAGTTTTGGAGTTTCGGAGTTTTGGAGTTTCGGAGTTTCGGAGTTTTGGAGTTTCATAGTTTGCGAGGTTCAGGGTTGTGGAGTTTCGGAATTTTTGAGTTTCGGAGTTTTGGAGTTTCGAATTTTCAGTTTCGGATTTTTGGAGTTTTGGAGTTTCGGAGATTTGGAGTTTTGGCGTTTTGGAGATTCGGAATCTTGGAGTTTCGGAATTTTGTAGTTTTGTAGTTTTCGAGTGTCGGAGTTTTGGAGTGTTGGAGTTTTGGAGCTTTGGAGTTTTGGAGTTTTTGAGTTTTAGAGTTTTGGATTTTTGCACTTTTGGAGTTTTGGAGTTTCAGAGTTTTGGAGGTTCAGGGTTGTGGAGTTTCGGAATTTTTGAGTTTTGGAGTTTCGGAGTTTCGGAGGTTTGGAGTATTGCAGTTTTGGAGTTTTGGAGTTTTGGAGTTTCAGAGATTTGGAGTTTTGGCGTTTTGAAGCTTCGGAATCTTGGAGTTTCGGAATTTTGTAGTTTTGTAGTTTTGGAGTGTTGGAGCTTTGGAGCTTTGGAGTTTTGGAGTTTATGAGTTTTTGAGTTTTGGATTTTTGCACTTTTGGAGTTTTGGAGTTTTGGAGTTTCGGAGTTTCGGAGTTTTGGAGTTTCAGAGTTTTGGAGGTTCAGGGTTGTGGAATTTCGGAATTTTTGAGTATTGGAGTTTCGGAGTATCGGAGTTTTGGAGAATTGCAGTTTTGGAATTTTTGGAGTTTCGAATTTTCAGAGTTTCGGATTTTTGGAGTTTTGGAGTTTCAGAGTTTTCGAGGTTCAGGGTAGTGGAGTTTCGGAATTTTTGAGTTTTGGAGTTTCAAAGTTTTGGAGTTTTGGAGTTTTGGAGTTTCGAATTTTCAGAGTTTGGGATTTTTGGAGTTATGGAGTTTCAGAGATTTGGAGTTTTGGCGTTTTGGAGATTCGGAATCTTGGAGTTTCGGAATTTTGTAGTTTTGTAGTTTTGGAGTGTCAGAGTTTTGGAGTGTTGGAGTTTTGGAGCTTTGGAGTTTTGGAGTTTTTGAGTTTTGGAGTTTTGGATTTTTGCACTTTTGGAGTTTTGGAGTTTTGGAGTTTCGGAGTTTCGGAGTTTCGGAGTTTTGGAGTTTCAGAGTTTTGGAGGTTCAGGGTTGTGGAGTTTCGGAATTTTTGAGTTTTGGAGTTTCGGAGTTTCGCAGTTTTGGAGTATTGCAGTTTTGGAATTTTGGAGTTTCGAATTTTCAGAGTTTCGGATTTTTGGAGTTTTGGAGTTTCGGAGGTTTGGAGTTTTGGCGTTTTTGAGATTCGGAATCTTGGAGTTTCGGAATTTTGTAGTTTTGTAGTTTTGGAGTGTCACAGTTTTGGAGTGTTGGAGTTTTGGAGCTTTGGAGTTTCGTAGTTTCGGAGTTTTGGAGTTTCAGAGTTTTGGAGGTTCAGTGTTGTGGAGTTTCGGCATTTTTGAATATTGGAGTTTCGGAGTTTCGGAGTTTTGGAGAATTGCAGTTTTGGAGTTTTGGAGTTTCGAATTTTCAGAGTTTCGGATTTTTGGAGTTTTGGAGTTTTGGAGTTTCGGAGTTTCGGAGTTTTGGAGTATTGCAGTTTTGGAGTTTTGGAGTTTTGGAGAATTGGAGTTTTGGAGTGTCGGAGTTTCGGAGTGTTGGAGTTTTGGAGTTTTAGAGTTTTAGAGTTTTGGAGTTTTGAAATTTTTGAGTTTCGGATTTTTGGAGTTTGGAGTTTTTAAGTTTTGGATTTTTGAGTTTTGGATTTTTGGATTTTTGGAGTTTTTGTGTTTTTGAGTTTTGGAGCTTTGTATTTTTGAACTTTTGGAGGTTTGGAGTTTTGGAGTTTTGGATTTTTGGAGCTTTGGAGGTATGGATTTTTGGATATTCAGGGTTTTGTTCCAGAATTTTGTAGTTTTGGAGTTTTGGAGTGTCGGAGTTTCGAATTATTGGAGTTTTCGAGTTTTCGAATTTTTGATTTTTGGAGGTATGGATTTTTGGAGTTTCGGAGTTGTGGAGATTCGGAGTTTTGGAGATTCAGGGTTGTGGAGTTTCGGAATTTTTGAGTTTTGGAGTTTTGGAGTTTCGGAGTTCCGGAGTTTCGGAGTTTTGGAGTTTAGCAGTTTCGGAGTTTTGGAGTTTTGGAGTTTCGGAGTTTCGGAGTTTTGGAGTTTCAGAGTTTTCGAGGTTCAGGGTTGTGGAGTTTCTGAATTTTTGAATTTTGGAGTTTCGGAGTTTTGGAGTTTCGAATTTACAGAGTTTCGGATTTTCGGAGTTTTGGAGTTTCAGAGATCTGGAGTTTTGGCGTTTTGGAGATTCGGGGTCTTGGAGTTTCGGAATTTTGCAGTTTTGTAGTTTTGGAGTGTCGGAGTTTTGGAGTGTTGGAGTTCTGGAGTTTCGGAGTTTCGGAGTTTCGGAGTTTTGGAGTTTCAGAGTTTCAGAGTTCTGGAGGTTCAGGGTTGTGGAGTGTCGGAATTTTTGAGTTTTGGAGTTTCGGAGTTTTGGAGTTTCGGAGTTTCGGAGTTTTGGAGTTTCAGAGTTTCAGAGTTCTGGAGGTTCAGGGTTGTGGAGTGTCGGAATTTTTGAGTATTGGAGTTACGGAGTTTCGGAGTTTTGGAGAATTGCAGTTTTGGAATTTTTGTAGTTTCGAATTTTCAGAGTTTCGGATTTTTGGAGTTTTGGAGTTTCGGAATTTTGCAGTTTTGTAGTTTTGGAGTGTCGGAGTTTTGGAGTGTTGGAGTTTTGGAGTTTCGGAGTTTCGGAGTTTCGGAGTTTCGGAGTTTTGGAGTTTCAGAGTTTCAGAGTTCTGGAGGTTCAGGGTTGTGGAGTTTCGGAATTTTTGAGTTTTGGAGTTTCGGAGTTTTGGAGTTTTGCGGTTTTGGAGTTTTGGAGTTTCGAATTTTCAGTTTCGGATTTTTGGAGTTTTGGAGTTTTCGAGATTTGGAGTTTCGGCATTTTGGAGATTCGGAGTCTTGGAGTGTCGGAATTTTGTAGTTTTGTAGTTTTGGAGTGTCGGAGTTTTGGAGTGTTGGAGGTTTGGAGCTTTGGAGTTTTGGAGTTTTTGAGTTTTTTAGTTTTGGATTTTTGCACTTTTGGAGTTTTGGAGTTTTGGAGTTTCGGAGTTTCGGAGTTTTGGAGTTTCAGAGTTTTGGAGGTTCAGGGTTGTGGAGTTTCGGAATTTTTGAGTTTTGGAGTTTCGGAGTTTCGGAGTTTTGGAGAATTGCAGTTTTGGAGTTTTGGGGTTTTGGAGTTTCGAATTTTCAGTTTCGGATTTTTGGAGTTTTGGAGTTTCGGAGTTTCGGAGTTTTGGAGTTTCAGAGTTTTCGAGGTTCAGGGTTGTGGAGTTTCGGAATTTTTGAGTTTTGGAGTTTCGGAGTTTCGGAGTTTTGGAGTTTTGGAGTTTCGAATTTTCAGTTTCGGATTTTTGGAGTTTTGGAGTTTCGGAGATTTGGAGTTTTTGGCGTTTTGGAGATTCGGAATCTTGGAGTTTCGGAATTTTGTAGTTTTGTAGTTTTGGAGTGTCAGAGTTCTGGAGTGTTGGAGCTTTGGAGTTTTGGAGTTTATGAGTTTTTGAGTTTTGGATTTTTGCACTTTTGGAGTTTTGGAGTTTTGGAGTTTCGGAGTTTTGGAGTTTCAGAGTTTTGGAGGTTCAGGGTTGTGGAGTTTCGGAATTTCTGAGTATTGGAGTTCCAGAGTTTCGCAGTTTTGGAGAATTGCAGTTTTGGAATTTTTGTAGTTTTGAATTTTCAGAGTTTCGGATTTTTGGAGTTTTGGAGTTTCGGAGTTTCGGAGTTTTGAAGTTTCAGACTTTTCGAGGTTCAGGGTTGTGGAATTTCGGAATTTTTGAGTTTTGGAGTTTCGGAGTTCCGGAGTTTCGGAGTTTTGGAGTTTTGCAGTTTCGGAGTTTTGGAGTTTTGGAGTTTGCGGAGTTTTGGAGTTTCAGAGTTTTCGAGGTTCAGGGTTGTGGAGTTTCGGAATTTTTGAGTTTTGGAGTTTCGGAGTTTTGGAGTTTTGGTGTTTTGGAGTTTCGAATTTTCAGAGTTTCGGATTTTTGGAGTTTTGGAGATCCGGAGATTTGGAGTTTCAGAGTTTTGGATGTTCAGGGTTGTGGAGTTTCGGAATTTTTGAGTTTTGGAGTTTCGGAGTTTTGGAGTTTCGGAGTTTCGGAGTTTTGGAGTTTCATAGTTTTCGAGGTTCAGGGTTGTGGAGTTTCGGAATTTTTAAGTTTCGGAGTTTCAGAGTTTTGGAGTTTTGGAGTATCGAATTTTCAGTTTCGGATTTTTGGAGTTTTGGAGTTTCGGAGATTTGGAGTTTTGGCGTTTTGGAGATTCGGAATCTTGGAGTTTCGGAATTTTGTAGTTTTGTAGTTTTCGAGTGTCGGAGTTTTGGAGTTTTGGATTTTTGCACTTTTGGAGTTTTGGAGTTTCAGAGTTTTGGAGGTTCAGGGTTGTGGAGTTTCGGAATTTTTGAGTTTTGGAGTTTCGGAGTTTCGGAGGTTTGGAGTATTGCAGTTTTGGAGTTTTGGAGTTTTGGAGTTTCAGAGATTTGGAGTTTTGGCGTTTTGGAGATTCGGAATCTTGGAGTTTCGGAATTTTGTAGTTTTGTAGTTTTGGAGTGTTGGAGCTTTGGAGTTTTGGAGTTTATGAGTTTTTGAGTTTTGGATTTTTGCACTTTTGGAGTTTTGGAGTTTTGGAGTTTTGGAGTTTCGGAGTTTCGGAGTTTTGGAGTTTCAGAGTTTTGGAGGTTCAGGGTTGTGGAATTTCGGAATTTTTGAGTATTGGAGTTTCGGAGTTTTAGAGTTTTAGAGTTTTGGAGTTTTGAAATTTTTGAGTTTCGGATTTTTGGAGTTTGGAGTTTTTAAGTTTTGGATTTTTGAGTTTTGGATTTTTGGATTTTTGGAGTTTTTGTGTTTTTGAGTTTTGGAGTTTTGGATTTTTGAACTTTTGGAGGTTTGGAGTTTTGGAGTCTTGGATTTTTGGAGCTTTGGAGGTATGGATTTTTGGATATTCAGGGTTTTGTTCCTGAATTTTGTAGTTTTGGAGTTTTGGAGTGTCGGAGTTTCGAATTATTGGAGTTTTCGAGTTTTGGAATTTTTGATTTTTGGAGGTATGGATTTTTGGAGTTTCGGAGTTGTGGAGATTCGGAGTTTTGGAGATTCAGGGTTGTGGAGTTTCGGAATTTTTGAGTTTTGGAGTTTTGGAGTTTCGGAGTTCCGGAGTTTCGGAGTTTTGGAGTTTTGCAGTTTCGGAGTTTTGGAGTTTTGGAGTTTCGGAGTTTCGGAGTTTTGGAGTTTTGGAGTTTCGAATTTACAGTTTCGGATTTTCGGAGTTTTGGAGTTTCAGAGATTTGGAGTTTTGGCGTTTTGGAGATTCGGGGTCTTGGAGTTTCGGAATTTTGCAGTTTTGTAGTTTTGGAGTGTCGGAGTTTTGGAGTGTTGGAGTTTTGGAGTTTCGGAGTTTCGGAGTTTCGGAGTTTTGGAGTTTCAGAGTTTCAGAGTTCTGGAGGTTCAGGGTTGTGGAGTGTCGGAATTTTTGAGTTTTGGAGTTTCGGAGTTTTGGAGTTTTGCGGTTTTGGAGTTTTGGAGTTTCGAATTTTCAGTTTCGGATTTTTGGAGTTTTGGAGTTTTCGAGATTTGGAGTTTCGGCGTTTTGGAGATTCGGAGTCTTGGAGTGTCGGAATTTTGTAGTTTTGTAGTTTTGGAGTGTTGGAGTTTTGTAGTTTTGGAGTGTCGGAGTTTTGGAGTGTTGGAGTTTTGTAGTTTTGGAGTTTCGGAGTTTCGGAGTTTCGGAGTTTTGGAGTTTCAGAGTTTCAGAGTTCTGGAGGTTCAGGGTTGTGGAGTTTCGGAATTTTTGAGTTTTGGAGTTTCGGAGTTTCGGAGTTTTGGAGTTTTGCAGTTTTGGAGTTGTGGAGTTTCGAATTTTCAGTTTCGGATTTTTGGAGTTTTGGAGTTTCGGAGATTTGGAGTTTCGGCGTTTTGGAGATTCGGAGTCTTGGAGTATCGGAATTTTGTAGTTTTGTAGTTTTGGAGTGTTGGAGTTTTGGAGCTTAGGAGTTTTGGCGTTTTTTAGTTTTTTAGTTTTGGATTTTTGCACTTTTGGAGTTTTGGAGTTATGGAGTTTCGGAGTTTCGGAGTTTTTGGAGTTTCAGAGTTTTGGAGGTTCAGGGTTGTGGAGTTTCGGAATTTTTGAGTTTTGGAGTTTCGGAGTTTTGGAGTTTTGGAGTTTCGGAGTTTTGGAGTTTCAGAGTTTTGGAGGTTCAGGGTTGTGGAGTTTCGGAATTTTTGAGTATTGGAGTTCCGGAGTTTCGGAGTTTTGGAGAATTGCAGTTTTGGAATTTTTGTAGTTTCGAATTTTCAGAGTTTCGGATTTTTGGAGTTTTGGTGTTTCGGAATTTTGCAGTTTTGTAGTTTTGGAGTGTCGGAGTTTTGGAGTGTTGGAGTTTTGGAGTTTCGGAGTTTCGGAGTTTTGGAGTTTCAGAGTTTCAGAGTTCTGGAGGTTCAGGGTTGTGGAGTTTCGGAATTTTTGAGTTTTGGAGTTTCGGAGTTTCGGAGTTTTGGAGTTTTGCGGTTTTGGAGTTTTGGAGTTTCGAATTTTCAGTTTCGGATTTTTGGAGTTTTGGAGTTTTCGAGATTTGGAGTTTCGGCGTTTTGGAGATTCGGAGTCTTGGAGTGTCGGAATTTTGTAGTTTTGTAGTTTTGGAGTGTCGGAGTTTTGGATTTTTGCACTTTTGGAGTTTTGGAGTTTTGGAGTTTCGGAGTTTCGGAGTTTTGGAGTTTCAGAGTTTTGGAGGTTCAGGGTTGTGGAGTTTCGGAATTTTTGAGTTTTGGAGTTTCGGAGTTTCGGAGTTTGGAGAATTGCAGTTTTGGAGTTTTGGGGTTTTGGAGTTTCGAATTTTCAGAGTTTCGGATTTTTGGAGTTTTGGAGTTTCGGAGTTTCGGAGTTTTGGAGTTTCAAAGTTTTCGAGGTTCAGGGTTGTGGAGTTTCGGAATTTTTGAGTTTTGGAGTTTCGGAGTTTCGGAGTTTTGGAGTTTTGGAGTTTCGAATTTTCAGTTTCGGATTTTTGGAGTTTTGGAGTTTCGGAGATTTGGAGTTTTGGCGTTTGGAGATTCGGAATCTTGGAGTTTCGGAATTTTGTAGTTTTGTAGTTTTGGAGTGTCAGAGTTCTGGAGTGTTGGAGCTTTGGAGTTTTGGAGTTTATGAGTTTTTGAGTTTTGGATTTTTGCACTTTTGGAGTTTTGGAGTTTTGGAGTTTTGGAGTTTCGGAGTTTCGGAGTTTTGGAGTTTCAGAGTTTTGGAGGTTCAGGGTTGTGGAGTTTCGGAATTTTTGAGTATTGGAGTTCCGGAGTTTCGGAGTTTTGGAGAATTGCAGTTTTGGAATTTTTGTAGTTTTGAATTTTCAGAGTTTCGGATTTTTGGAGTTTTGGAGTTTCGGAGTTTCGGAGTTTTGATGTTTCAGACTTTTCGAGGTTCAGGGTTGTGGAATTTCGGAATTTTTGAGTTTTGGAGTTTCGGAGTTCCGGAGTTTCGGAGTTTTGGAGTTTTGCAGTTTCGGAGTTTTGGAGTTTTGGAGTTTGCGGAGTTTTGGAGTTTCAGAGTTTTCGAGGTTCAGGGTTGTGGAGTTTCGGAATTTTTGAGTTTTGGAGTTTCGGAGTTTTGGAGTTTTGGTGTTTTGGAGTTTCGAATTTTCAGAGTTTCGGATTTTTGGAGTTTTGGAGTTCCGGAGATTTGGAGTTTCAGAGTTTTGGATGTTCAGGGTTGTGGAGTTTCGGAATTTTTGAGTTTTGGAGTTTCGGAGTTTTGGAGTTTCGGAGTTTTGGAGTTTCATAGTTTTCGAGGTTCAGGGTTGTGGAGTTTCGGAATTTTTGAGTTTCGGAGTTTCGGAGTTTTGGAGTTTTGGAGTTTCGAATTTTCAGTTTCGGATTTTTGGAGTTTTGGAGTTTCGGAGATTTGGAGTTTTGGCGTTTTGGAGATTCGGAATCTTGGAGTTTCGGAATTTTGTAGTTTTGTAGTTTTCGAGTGTCGGAGTTTTGGAGTGTTGGAGTTTTGGAGCTTTGGAGTTTTGGAGTTTTTGAGTTTTAGAGTTTTGGATTTTTGCACTTTTGGAGTTTTGGAGTTTCGGAGTTTTGGAGTTTTGCAGTTTCGGAGTTTTGGAGTTTTGGAGTTTCGGAGTTTTGGAGTTTCATAGTTTTCGAGGTTCAGGGTTGTGGAGTTTCTGAATTTTTGAATTTTGGAGTTTCGGAGTTTCGGAGTTTTGGAGTTTTGGAGTTTCGAATTTACAGTTTCGGATTTTCGGAGTTTTGGAGTTTCAGAGATTTGGAGTTTTGGCGTTTTGGAGATTCGGGGTCTTGGAGTTTCGGAATTTTGCAGTTTTGTAGTTTTGGAGTGTCGGAGTTTTGGAGTGTTGGAGTTTTGGGGTTTCGGAGTTTCGGAGTTTCGGAGTTTTGGAGTTTCAGAGTTTCAGAGTTCTGGAGGTTCAGGGTTGTGGAGTGTCGGAATTTTTGAGTTTTGGAGTTTCGGAGTTTTGGAGTTTTGCGGTTTTGGAGTTTTGGAGTTTCGAATTTTCAGTTTCGGATTTTTGGAGTTTTGGTGTTTTCGAGATTTGGAGTTTCGGCGTTTTGGAGATTCGGAGTCTTGGAGTGTCGGAATTTTGTAGTTTTGTAGTTTTGGAGTGTTGGAGTTTTGTAGTTTTGGAGTGTCGGAGTTTTGGAGTGTTGGAGTTTTGGAGTTTCGGAGTTTCGGAGTTTCGGAGTTTTGGAGTTTCAGAGTTTCAGAGTTCTGGAGGTTCAGGGTTGTGGAGTTTCGGAATTTTTGAGTTTTGGAGTTTCGGAGTTTCGGAGTTTTGGAGTTTTGCAGTTTTGGAGTTGTGGAGTTTCGAATTTTCAGTTTCGGATTTTTGGAGTTTTGGAGTTTCGGAGATTTGGAGTTTCGGCGTTTTGGAGATTCGGAGTCTTGGAGTATCGGAATTTTGTAGTTTTGTAGTTTTGGAGTGTTGGAGTTTTGGAGCTTAGGAGTTTTGGAGTTTTTTAGTTTTTTAGTTCTGGATTTTTGCACTTTTGGAGTTTTGGAGTTATGGAGTTTCGGAGTTTCGGAGTTTTTGGAGTTTCAGAGTTTTGGAGGTTCAGGGTTGTGGAGTTTCGGAATTTTTGAGTTTTGGAGTTTCGGAGTTTTGGAGTTTTGGAGTTTCGGAGTTTTGGAGTTTCAGAGTTTTGGAGGTTCAGGGTTGTGGAGTTTCGGAATTTTTGAGTATTGGAGTTCCGGAGTTTCGGAGTTTTGGAGAATTGCAGTTTTGGAATTTTTGTAGTTTCGAATTTTCAGAGTTTCGGATTTTTGGAGTTTTGGTGTTTCGGAATTTTGCAGTTTTGTAGTTTTGGAGTGTCGGAGTTTTGGAGTGTTGGAGTTTTGGAGTTTCGGAGTTTCGGAGTTTTGGAGTTTCAGAGTTTCAGAGTTCTGGAGGTTCAGGGTTGTGGAGTTTCGGAATTTTTGAGTTTTGGAGTTTCGGAGTTTCGGAGTTTTGAAGTTTTGCGGTTTTGGAGTTTTGGAGTTTCGAATTTTCAGTTTCGGATTTTTGGAGTTTTGGAGTTTTCGAGATTTGGAGTTTCGGCGTTTTGGAGATTCGGAGTCTTGGAGTGTCGGAATTTTGTAGTTTTGTAGTTTTGGAGTGTCGGAGTTTTGGAGTGTTGGAGTTTTGGAGCTTTGGAGTTTTGGAGTTTTTGAGTTTTTTAGTTTTGGATTTTTGCACTTTTGGAGTTTTGGAGTTTTGGAGTTTCAGAGTTTTGGAGGTTCAGGGTTGTGGAGTTTCGGAATTTTTGAGTTTTGGAGTTTCGGAGTTTCGGAGTTTTGGAGAATTGCAGTTTTGGAGTTTTGGGGTTTTGGAGTTTCGAATTTTCAGAGTTTCGGATTTTTGGAGTTTTGGAGTTTCGGAGTTTCGGAGTTTTGGAGTTTCAAAGTTTTCGAGGTTCAGGGTTGTGGAGTTTCGGAATTTTTGAGTTTTGGAGTTTCGGAGTTTCGGAGTTTTGGAGTTTTGGAGTTTCGAATTTTCAGTGTCGGATTTTTGGAGTTTTGGAGTTTCGGAGATTTGGAGTTTTGGCGTTTTGGAGATTCGGAATCTTGGAGTTTCGGAATTTTGTAGTTTTGTAGTTTTGGAGTTTTGGAGTTTTGGAGTTTCGGAGTTTCGGAGTTTTGGAGTTTCAGAGTTTTGGAGGTTCAGGGTTGTGGAGTTTCGGAATTTTTGAGTATTGGAGTTCCGGAGTTTCGGAGTTTTGGAGAATTGCAGTTTTGGAATTTTTGTAGTTTTGAATTTTCAGAGTTTCGGATTTTTGGAGTTTTGGAGTTTCGGAGTTTCGGAGTTTTGAAGTTTCAGACTTTTCGAGGTTCAGGGTTGTGGAATTTCGGAATTTTTGAGTATTGGAGTTTCGGAGTTCCGGAGTTTCGGAGTTTTAGAGTTTTGCAGTTTCGGAGTTTTGGAGTTTTGGAGTTTGCGGAGTTTTGGAGTTTCAGAGTTTTCGAGGTTCAGGGTTGTGGAGTTTCGGAATTTTTGAGTTTTGGAGTTTCGGAGTTTTGGAGTTTTGGTGTTTTGGAGTTTCGAATTTTCAGAGTTTCGGATTTTTGGAGTTTTGGAGTTTTGGAGCTTTGGAGTTTTGGAGTTTTTGAGTTTTTGAGTTTTGGATTTTGACACTTTTGGAGTTTTGGAGTTTTGGAGTTTCGGAGTTTCGGAGTTTCGGAGTTTCGGAGTTTTGGAGTTTCAGAGTTTTGGAGGTTCAGGGTTGTGGAGTTTCGGAATTTTTGAGTTTTGGAGTTTCGGAGTTTTGGAGTTTTGGAGTTTCAGAGTTTTGGAGGTTCAGGGTTGTGGAGTTTCGGAATTTTTGAGTATTGGAGTTCCGGAGTTTCGGAGTTTTGGAGAATTGCAGTTTTGGAATTTTTGTAGTTTCGAATTTTCAGAGTTTCGGATTTTTGGAGTTTTGGAGTTTCGGAATTTTGCAGTTTTGTAGTTTTGGAGTGTCGGAGTTTTGGAGTGTTGGAGTTTTGGAGTTTCGAATTTTCAGTTTCGGATTTTTGGAGTTTTGGAGTTTTCGAGATTTGGAGTTTCGGCGTTTTGGAGATTCGGAGTCTTGGAGTGTCGGAATTTTGTAGTTTTGTAGTTTTGGAGTGTCAGAGTTTTGGAGTGTTGGAGGTTTGGAGCTTTGGAGTTTTGGAGTTTTTGAGTTTTTTAGTTTTGGATTTTTGCACTTTTGGAGTTTTGGAGTTTTGGAGTTTCGGAGTTTCGGAGTTTTGGAGTTTCAGAGTTTTGGAGGTTCAGGGTTGTGGAGTTTCGGAATTTTTGAGTTTTGGAGTTTCGGAGTTTCGGAGTTTTGGAGAATTGCAGTTTTGGAGTTTTGGGGTTTTGGAGTTTCGAATTTTCAGAGTTTCGGATTTTTGGAGTTTTGGAGTTTCGGAGTTTCGGAGTTTTGGAGTTTCAGAGTTTTCGAGGTTCAGGGTTGTGGAGTTTCGGAATTTTTGAGTTTTGGAGTTTCGGAGCTTCGGAGTTTTGGAGTTTTGGAGTTTCGAATTTTCAGTTTCGGATTTTTGGAGTTTTGGAGTTTCGGAGATTTGGAGTTTTGGCGTTTTGGAGATTCGGAATCTTGGAGTTTCGGAATTTTGTAGTTTTGTAGTTTTGGAGTGTCAGAGTTTTGGAGTGTTGGAGGTTTGGAGCTTTGGAGTTTTGGAGTTTTGGAGTTTTTAGTTTTGGATTTTTGCACTTTTGGAGTTTTGGAGTTTTGGAGTTTTGGAGTTTCGGAGTTTCGGAGTTTTGGAGTTTCAGAGTTTTGGAGGTTCAGGGTTGTGGAGTTTCGGAATTTTTGAGTTTTGGAGTTTCGGAGTTTCGGAGTTTTGGAGAATTGCAGTTTTGGAGTTTTGGGGTTTTGGAGTTTCGAATTTTCAGAGTTTCGGATTTTTGGAGTTTTGGAGCTTTGGAGTTTCGGAGTTTTGGAGTTTCAGAGTTTTGGAGGTTCAGGGTTGTGGAGTTTCGGAATTTTTGAGTTTTGGAGTTTCGGAGTTTCGGAGTTTTGGAGCATTGCAGTTTTGGAGTTCTGGAGTTTTGGAGTTTGGAATTTTCAGAGTTTCGGATTTTTGGAGTTTTGGAGTTTCGGAGATTTGGAGTTTTGGCCTTTTGGAGATTCGGGGTCTTGGAGTTTCGGAATTTTGTAGTTTTGCAGTTTTGGAATGTCGGAGGTTTGGAGTGTTGGAGTTTTGGAGTTTTGGAGTTCTGGAGTTTTGGAGTTTCGGAGTTTTGGAGTTTCAGAGTTTTGGAGGTTCAGGGTTGTGGAATTTCGGAATTTTTGAGTTTTGGAGTTTCGGAGTTTTGGAGTATTGCAGTTTTGGAATTTTGGAGTTTTGGAGTTTCGAATTTTCAGAGTTTCGGATTTTTGGAGTTTTGGAGTTTCGGAGATTTGGAGTTTTGGCGTTTTGGAGATTCGGAATCTTGGAGTTTCGGAATTTTGTAGTTTTGTAGTTTTGGAGTGTCAGAGTTTTGGAGTGTTGGAGTTTTGGAGCTTTGGAGTTTTTGAGTTTTTGAGTTTTTGAGTTTTGGATTTTTGCACTTTTGGAGTTTTGGAGTTTTGGAGTTTCGAAGTTTCGGAGTTTTGGAGTTTCAGAGTTTTGGAGGTTCAGGGTTGTGGAGTTTCGGAATTTTTGAGTATTGGAGTTTTGGAGTTTCGGAGTTTTGGAGAATTGCAGTTTTGGAGTTTTGGAGTTTCGAATTTTCAGAGTTTTGGATTTTTGGAGTTTTGGAGTTTCGGAGTTTTGGAGTTTCAGAGTTTTCGAGGTTCAGGGTTGTGGAGTTTCGGAATTTTTGAGTTTTGGAGTTTCGGAGTTTCGGAGTTTTCGAGTTTTGGAGTTTCGGAGATTTGGAGTTTTGGCGTTTTGAAGATTCGGAATCTTGGAGCTTCGGAATTTTGTAGTTTTGTAGTTTTGGAGTGTCAGAGTTCTGGACTGTTGGAGCTTTGAGTTTTGGAGTTTTTGAGTTTTGGAGTTTTGGAGTTTTGGATTTTTGCACTTTTGGAGTTTTGGAGTTTTGGAGTTTCAGAGTTTGGAGTTTCGGAGTTTTGGAGTTTCAGAGTTTTGGAGGTTCAGGGTTGTGGAGTTTCGGAATTTTTGAGTTTTGGAGTTTCGGAGTTTCGGAGTTTTGGAGTATTGCAGTTTTGGAATTTTGGAGTTTTGGAGTTTCGAATTTTCAGAGTTTCGGATTTTTGGAGTTTTGGAGTTTCGGAGATTTGGAGTTTTGGCGTTTTCGAGATTCGGAATCTTGGAGTTTCGGAATTTTGTAGTTTTGTAGTTTTGGAGTGTCAGAGTTTTGGAGTGTTGGAGTTTTGGAGCTTTGGAGTTTTTGAGTTTTTGAGTTTTTGAGTTTTGGATTTTGACACTTTTGGAGTTTTGGAGTTTTGGAGTTTCGGAGTTTCGGAGTTTTGGAGTTTCAAAGTTTCGGAGTTTTGGAGTTTCAGAGTTTTGGAGGTTCAGGGTTGTGGAGTTTCTGAATTTTTGAGTTTTGGAGTTTCGGAGTTTTGGAGTTTTGGAGTTTTGGAGTTTCGGAGTTTTGGAGTTTCAGAGTTTTGGAGGTTCAGGGTAGTGGAGTTTCGGAATGTTTGAGTATTGGAGTTCCGGAGTTTCGGAGTTTTGGAGAATTGCAGTTTTGGAATTTTTGTAGTTTCGAATTTTCAGAGTTTCGGATTTTTGGAGTTTTGGAGTTTCGGAGTATCGGAGTTTTGGAGTTTCAGACTTTTCGAGGTTCAGGGTTGTGGAATTTCGGAATTTTTGAGTTTTGGAGTTTCGGAGTTCCGGAGTTTCGGAGTTTTGGAGTTTTGCAGTTTCGGAGTTTTGGAGTTTTGGAGTTTCGGAGTTTTGGAGTTTCAGAGTTTTCGAGGTTCAGGGTTGTGGAGTTTCGGAATTTTTGAGTTTTGGAGTTTCGGAGTTTTGGAGTTTTGGTGTTTTGGAGTTTCGAATTTTCAGAGTTTCGGATTTTTGGAGTTTTGGAGTTCCGGAGATTTGGAGTTTCAGAGTTTTGGAGGTTCAGGGTTGTGGAGTTTCGGAATTTTTGAGTTTTGGAGTTTCGGAGTTTTGGAGTTTCGGAGTTTCGGAGTTTCAGAGTTTTCGAGGTTCAGGGTTGTGGAGTTTCGGAATTTTTGAGTTTTGGAGTTTCGGAGTTTCGGAGTTTTGGAGCATTGCAGTTTTGGAGTTCTGGAGTTTTGGAGTTTGGAATTTTCAGAGTTTCGAAATTTTGGAGTTTCAGAGTTTTGGAGGTTCAGGGTTGTGGAATTTCGGAATTTTTGAGTTTTGGAGTTTCGGAGTTTTGGAGTATTGCAGTTTTGGAATTTTGGAGTTTTGGAGTTTCGAATTTTCAGTTTCGGATTTTTGGAGTTTTGGAGTTTCGGAGATTTGGAGTTTTGGCGTTTTGGAGATTCGGAATCTTGGAGTTTCGGAATTTTGTAGTTTTGTAGTTTTGGAGTGTCAGAGTTTTGGAGTGTTGGAGTTTTGGAGCTTTGGAGTTTTTGAGTTTTTGAGTTTTTGAGTTTTGGATTTTTGCACTTTTGGAGTTTTGGAGTTTCGGAGTTTCAGAGTTTTGGAGGTTCAGGGTTGTGGAGTTTCGGAATTTTTGAGTTTTGGAGTTTCGGAGTTTCGGAGTTTTGGAGCATTGCAGTTTTGGAGTTCTGGAGTTTTGGAGTTTGGAATTTTCAGAGTTTCGGATTTTTGGAGTTTTGGAGTTTCGGAGATTTGGAGTTTTGGCGTTTTGGAGATTCGGGGTCTTGGAGTTTCGGAATTTTGTAGTTTTGCAGTTTTGGAATGTCGGAGGTTTGGAGTGTTGGAGTTTTGGAGTTTTGGAGTTCTGGAGTTTTGGAGTTTCGGAGTTTCGGAGTTTCAGAGTTTTGGAGGTTCAGGGTTGTGGAATTTCGGAATTTTTGAGTTTTGGAGTTTCGGAGTTTTGGAGTATTGCAGTTTTGGAATTTTGGAGTTTTGGAGTTTCGAATTTTCAGAGTTTCGGATTTTTGGAGTTTTGGAGTTTCGGAGATTTGGAGTTTTGGCGTTTTGGAGATTCGGAATCTTGGAGTTTCGGAATTTTGTAGTTTTGTAGTTTTGGAGTGTCAGAGTTTTGGAGTGTTGGAGTTTTGGAGCTTTGGAGTTTTTGAGTTTTTGAGTTTTTGAGTTTTGGATTTTTGCACTTTTGGAGTTTTGGAGTTTTGGAGTTTCGGAGTTTCGGAGTTTTGGAGTTTCAGAGTTTTGGAGGTTCAGAGTTTTCGAGGTTCAGGGTTGTGGAGTTTCGGAATTTTTGAGTTTTGGAGTTTCGGAGTTTCGGAGTTTTGGAGTTTTGGAGTTTCGGAGATTTGGAGTTTTGGCGTTTTGAAGATTCGGAATCTTGGAGCTTCGGAATTTTGTAGTTTTGTAGTTTTCGAGTGTCGGAGTTTTGGAGTGTTGGAGTTTTGGAGCTTTGGAGTTTTGGAGTTTTTGAGTTTTGGAGTTTTGGAGTTTTGGATTTTTGCACTTTTGGAGTTTTGGAGTTTCAGAGTTTTGGAGGGTCAGGGTTGTGGAGTTTCGGAATTTTTGAGTTTTGGAGTTTCGAAGTTTTGGAGAATTGCAGTTTTGGAGTTTTGGGGTTTTGGAGTTTCGAATTTTCAGAGTTTCGGATTTTTGGAGTTTTGGAGTTTCGGAGTTTCGGAGTTTTGGAGTTTCAGAGTTTTCGAGGTTCAGGGTTGTGGAGTTTCGGAATTTTTGAGTTTTGGAGTTTCGGAGTTTCGGAGTTTTGGAGTTTTGGAGTTTCGAATTTTCAGTTCCGGATTTTTGAAGTTTTGGAGTTTCGGAGATTTGGAGTTTTGGCGTTTTGGAGATTCGGAATCTTGGAGTTTTGGAATTTTGTAGTTTTGTAGTTTTGGAGTGTCAGAGTTCTGGAGTGTTGGAGCTTTGAGTTTTGGAGTTTTGGAGTTTTTGAGTTTTGGAGTTTTTAATTTTTGCACTTTTGGAGTTTTGGAGTTTTGGAGTTTCGGAGTTTCGGAGTTTTGGAGTTTTGGAGTTTCGAATTTTCAGTTTCGGATTTTTGGAGTTTTGGAGTTTCGGAGATTTGGAGTTTTGGCGTTTTGGAGATTCGGAATCTTGGAGTTTCGGAATTTTGTAGTTTTGTAGTTTTGGAGTGTCAGAGTTCTGGAGTGTTGGAGCTTTGAGTTTTGGAGTTTTTGAGTTTTGGAGTTTTGGAGTTTTGGATTTTTGCACTTTTGGAGTTTTGGAGTTTTGGAGTTTTGGAGTTTCAGAGTTTTGGAGTTTCGGAGTTTTGGAGTTTCAGAGTTTTGGAGGTTCAGGGTTGTGGAGTTTCGGAATTTTTGAGTTTTGGAGTTTCGGAGTTTCGGAGTTTTGGAGTATTGCAGTGTTGGAATTTTGGAGTTTTGGAGTTTCGAATTTTCAGAGTTTCGGATTTTTGGAGTTTTGGAGTTTCGGAGATTTGGAGTTTTGGCGTTTTCGAGATTCGGAATCTTGGAGTTTCGGAATTTTGTAGTTTTGTAGTTTTGGAGTGTCAGAGTTTTGGAGTGTTGGAGTTTTGGAGCTTTGGAGTTTTGGAGTTTTTGAGATTTGGATTTTGACACTTTTGGAGTTTTGGAGTTTTGGAGTTTCGGAGTTTCGGAGTTTCGGAGTTTTGGAGTTTCAGAGTTTTGGAGGTTCAGGGTTGTGGAGTTTCGGAATTTTTGAGTTTTGGAGTTTCGGAGTTTTGGAGTTTTGGAGTTTTGGAGTTTTGGAGTTTTGGAGTTTCGGAGTTTTGGAGTTTCAGAGTTTTGGAGGTTCAGGGTTGTGGAGTTTCGGAATTTTTGAGTATTGGAGTTCCGGAGTTTCGGAGTTTTGGAGAATTGCAGTTTTGGAATTTTTGTAGTTTCGAATTTTCAGAGTTTCGGATTTTTGGAGTTTTGGAGTTTCGGAGTTTCGGAGTTTTGGAGTTTCAGACTTTTCGAGGTTCAGGGTTGTGGAATTTCGGAATTTTTGAGTTTTGGAGTTTCGGAGTTTTGGAGTTTCAGAGTTTTCGAGGTTCAGGGTTGTGGAGTTTCGGAATTTTTGAGTTTTGGAGTTTCGGAGTTTTGGAGTTTTGGTGTTTTGGAGTTTCGAATTTTCAGAGTTTCGGATTTTTGGAGTTTTGGAGTTCCGGAGATTTGGAGTTTCAGAGTTTTGGAGGTTCAGGGTTGTGGAGTTTCGGAATTTTTGAGTTTTGGAGTTTCGGAGTTTTGGAGTTTCGGAGTTTCGGAGTTTCAGAGTTTTCGAGGTTCAGGGTTGTGGAGTTTCGGAATTTTTGAGTTTTGGAGTTTCGGAATTTTTGAGTTTTGGAGTTTCGGAGTTTCGGAGTTTTGGAGCATTGCAGTTTTGGAGTTCTGGAGTTTTGGAGTTTGGAATTTTCAGAGTTTCGGATTTTTTGAGTTTTGGAGTTTCGGAGATTTCGAGTTTTGGCCTTATGGAGATTCGGGGTCTTGGAGTTTCGGAATTTTGTAATTTTGCAGTTTTGGAGTGTCGGAGGTTTGGAGTGTTGGAGTTTTGGAGTTTTGGAGTTCTGGAGTTTTGGAGTTTCGGAGTTTCGGAGTTTCGGAGTTTTGGAGTTTCAGAGTTTTGGAGGTTCAGGGTTGTGGAATTTCGGAATTTTTGAGTTTTGGAGTTTCGCAGTTTTGGAGTATTGCAGTTTTGGAATTTTGGAGTTTTGGAGTTTCGAATTTTCAGTTTCGGATTTTTGGAGTTTTGGAGTTTCGGAGATTTGGAGTTTTGGCGTTTTGGAGATTCGGAACCTTGGAGTTTCGGAATTTTGTAGTTTTGTAGTTTTGGAGTGTCAGAGTTTTGGAGTGTCAGAGTTTTGGAGTGTTGGAGTTTTGGAGCTTTGGAGTTTTTGAGTTTTTGAGTTTTGGATTTTTGCACTTTTGGAGTTTTGGAGTTTCGGAGTTTCGGAGTTTTGGAGTTTCAGAGTTTTGGAGGTTCAGGGTTGTGGAGTTTCGGAATTTTTGAGTATTGGAGTTTCGGAGTTTCGGAGTTTTGGAGAATTGCAGTTTTGGAGTTTTGGAGTTTCGAATTTTCAGAGTTTCGGATTTTTGGAGTTTTGGAGTTTCGGAGTTTTGGAGTTTCAGAGTTTTCGAGGTTCAGGGTTGTGGAGTTTCGGAATTTTTGAGTTTTGGAGTTTCGGAGTTTCGGAGTTTTGGAGTTTTGGAGTTTCGGAGATTTGGAGTTTTGGCGTTTTGGAGATTCGGAATCTTGGAGTTTCGGAATTTTGTAGTTTTGTAGTTTTCGAGTGTCGGAGTTTTGGAGTGTTGGAGTTTTGGAGCTTTGGAGTTTTGGAGTTTTTGAGTTTTGGAGTTTTGGATTTTTGCACTTTTGGAGTTTTGGAGTTTCAGAGTTTTGGAGGTTCAGGGTTGTGGAGTTTCCGAATTTTTGAGTTTTGGAGTTTCGGAGTTTCGAAGTTTTGGAGAATTGCAGTTTTGGAGTTTTGGGGTTTTGGAGTTTCGAATTTTCACAGTTTCGGATTTTTGGAGTTTTGGAGTTTCGGAGTTTCGGAGTTTTGGAGTTTCAGATTTTTCGAGGTTCAGGGTTGTGGAGTTTCGGAATTTTTGAGTTTTGGAGTTTCGGAGTTTCGGAGTTTTGGAGTTTTGGAGTTTCGAATTTTCAGTTCCGGATTTTTGGAATTTTGGAGTTTCGGAGATTTGGAGTTTTGGCGTTTTGGAGATTCGGAATCTTGGAGTTTCGGAATTTTGTAGTTTTTGAGTGTCAGAGTTCTGGAGTGTTTGAGCTTTGGAGTTTTGGAGTTTATGAGTTTTTGAGTTTTGGATTTTTGCACGTTTGGAGTTTTGGAGTTTTGGAGTTTTGGAGGTTCAGGGTTGTGGAGTTTCGGAATTTTTGAGTATTGGAGTTCCGGAGTTTCGGAGTTTTGGAGAATTGCAGTTTTGGAATTTTTGTAGTTTCGAATTTTCAGAGTTGGATTTTTGGAGTTTTGGAGTTTCGGAGTTTCGGAGTTTTGGAGTTTCAGACTTTTCGAGGTTCAGGGTTGTGGAATTTCGGAATTTTTGAGTTTTGGAGTTTCGGAGTTCCGGAGTTTCGGAGTTTTGGAGTTTTGCAGTTTCGGAGTTTCGGAGTTTTGGAGTTTCAGAGTTTTCGAGGTTCAGGGTTGTGGAGTTTCGGAATTTTTGAGTTTTGGAGTTTCGGAGTTTTGGAGTTTTGGTGTTTTGGAGTTTCGAATTTTCAGAGTTTCGGATTTTTGGAGTTTTGGAGTTCTGGAGATTTGGAGTTTCAGAGTTTTGGAGGTTCAGGGTTGTGGAGTTTCGGAATTTTTGAGTATTGGAGTTCCGGAGTTTCGGAGTTTTGGAGAATTGCAGTTTTGGAATTTTTGTAGTTTCGAATTTTCAGAGTTTCGGATTTTTGGAGTTTTGGAGTTTCGGAGTTTCGGAGTTTTGGAGTTTCAGACTTTTCGAGGTTCAGGGTTGTGGAATTTCGGAATTTTTGAGTTTTGGAGTTTCGGAGTTTTGGAGTTTCAGAGTTTTCGAGGTTCAGGGTTGTGGAGTTTCGGAATTTTTGAGTTTTGGAGTTTCGGAGTTTTGGAGTATTGGTGTTTTGGAGTTTCGAATTTTCAGAGTTTCGGATTTTTGGAGTTTTGGAGTTCCGGAGATTTGGAGTTTCAGAGTTTTGGAGGTTCAGGGTTGTGGAGTTTCGGAATTTTTGAGTTTTGGAGTTTCGGAGTTTCGGAATTTTTGAGTTTTGGAGTTTCGGATTTTTGGAGTTTTGGAGTTTCTGAGATTTGGAGTTTTGGCCTTTTGGAGATTCGGGGTCTTGGAGTTTCGGAATTTTGTAGTTTTGCAGTTTTGGAATGTCGGAGGTTTGGAGTGTTGGAGTTTTGGAGTTCTGGAGTTTTGGAGTTTCGGAGTTTCGGAGTTTTGGAGTTTCAGAGTTTTGGAGGTTCAGGGTTGTGGAATTTCGGAATTTTTGAGTTTTGGAGTTTCGGAGTTTTGGAGTATTGCAGTTTTGGAATTTTGGAGTTTTGGAGTTTCGAATTTTCAGAGTTTCGGATTTTTGGAGTTTTGGAGTTTCGGAGATTTGTAGTTTTGGCGTTTTGGAGATTCGGAATCTTGGAGTTTCGGAATTTTGTAGTTTTGTAGTTTTGGAGTGTCAGAGTTTTGGAGTGTTGGAGTTTTGGAGCTTTGGAGTTTTTGAGTTTTTGAGTTTTTGAGTTTTGGATTTTTGCACTTTTGGAGTTTTGGAGTTTTGGAGTTTCGGAGTTTCGGAGTTTTGGAGTTTCAGAGTTTTGGAGGTTCAGGGTTGTGGAGTTTCGGAATTTTTGAGTATTGGAGTTTCGGAGTTTCGGAGTTTTGGAGAATTGCAGTTTTGGAGTTTTGGAGTTTCGAATTTTCAGAGTTTCGGATTTTTGGAGTTTTGGAGTTTCGGAGTTTTGGAGTTTCAGAGTTTTCGAGGTTCAGGGTTGTGGAGTTTCGGAATTTTTGAGTTTTGGAGTTTCGGAGTTTCGGAGTTTTGGAGTTTTGGAGTTTCGGAGATTTGGAGTTTTGGCGTTTTGAAGATTCGGAATCTTGGATCTTCGGAATTTTGTAGTTTTGTAGTTTTCGAGTGTCGGAGTTTTGGAGTGTTGGAGTTTTGGAGCTTTGGAGTTTTGGAGTTTTTGAGTTTTGGAGTTTTGGAGTTTTGGATTTTTGCACTTTTGGAGTTTTGGAGTTTCAGAGTTTTGGAGGTTCAGGGTTGTGGAGTTTCGGAATTTTTGAGTTTTGGAGTTTCGGAGTTTTGGAGAATTGCAGTTTTGGAGTTTTGGGGTTTTGGAGTTTAGAATTTTCAGAGTTTCGGGTTTCTGGAGTTTTGGAGTTTCGGAGTTTCGCAGTTTTGGAGTTTCAGAGTTTTCGAGGTTCAGGGTTGTGGAGTTTCGGAGTTTCGGAGTTTTGGAGTTTTGGAGTTTCGAATTTTCAGTTTCGGATTTTTGGAGTTTTGGAGTTTCGGAGATTTGGAGTTTTGGCGTTTTGGAGATTCGGAATCTTGGAGTTTCGGAATTTTGTAGTTTTGTAGTTTTGGAGTGTCAGAGTTCTGGAGTGTTGGAGCTTTGAGTTTTGGAGTTTTTGAGTTTTGGAGTTTTGGAGTTTTGGATTTTTGCACTTTTGGAGTTTTGGAGTTTTGGAGTTTCAGAGTTTTGGAGTTTCGGAGTTTTGGAGTTTCAGAGTTTTGGAGGTTCAGGGTTGTGGAGTTTCGGAATTTTTGAGTTTTGGAGTTTCGGAGTTTCGGAGTTTTGGAGTATTGCAGTTTTGGAATTTTGGAGTTTTGGAGTTTCGAATTTTCAGAGTTTCGGATTTTTGGAGTTTTGGAGTTTCGGAGATTTGGAGTTTTGGCGTTTTCGAGATTCGGAGTCTTGGAGTTTCGGAATTTTGTAGTTTTGTAGTTTTGGAGTGTCAGAGTTTTGGAGTGTTGGAGTTTTGGAGCTTTGGAGTTTTGGAGTTTTTGAGTTTTGGATTTTGACACTTTTGGAGTTTTGGAGTTTTGGAGTTTCGGAGTTTCGGAGTTTCGGAGTTTCGGAGTTTTGGAGTTTCAGAGTTTTGGAGGTTCAGGGTTGTGGAGTTTCGGAATTTTTGAGTTTTGGAGTTTCGGAGTTTTGGAGTTTTGGAGTTTTGGAGTTTCGGAGTTTTGGAGTTTCAGAGTTTTGGAGGGTCAGGGTTGTGGAGCTTCGGAATTTTTGAGTATTGGAGTTCCGGAGTTTCGGAGTTTTGGAGAATTGCAGTTTTGGAATTTTTGTAGTTTCGAATTTTCAGAGTTTCGGATTTTTGGAGTTTTGGAGTTTCGGAGTTTCGGAGTTTTGGAGTTTCAGACTTTTCGAGGTTCAGGGTTGTGGAATTTCGGAATTTTTGAGTTTTGGAGTTTCGGAGTTTTGGAGTTTTGGTGTTTTGGAGTTTCGAATTTTCAGAGTTTCGGATTTTTGGAGTTTTGGAGTTCCGGAGATTTGGAGTTTCAGAGTTTTGGAGGTTCAGGGTTGTGGAGTTTCGGAATTTTTGAGTTTTGGAGTTTCGGAGTTTTGGAGTTTCGGAGTTTCGGAGTTTCAGAGTTTTCGAGGTTCAGGGTTGTGGAGTTTCGGAATTTTTGAGTTTTGGAGTTTCGGAGTTTCGGAATTTTTGAGTTTTGGAGTTTCGGAGTTTCGGAGTTTTGGAGCATTGCAGTTTTGTAGTTCTGGAGTTTTGGAGTTTGGAATTTTCAGAGTTTCGGATTTTTTGAGTTTTGGAGTTTCGGAGATTTGGAGTTTTGGCCTTATGGAGATTCGGGGTCTTGGAGTTTCGGAATTTTGTAGTTTTGGAGTTTTGGAGTTCTGGAGTTTTGGAGTTTCGGAGTTTCGGAGTTTCGGAGTTTTGGAGTTTCAGAGTTTTGGAGGTTCAGGGTTGTGGAATTTCGGAATTTTTGAGTTTTGGAGTTTCGCAGTTTTGGAGTATTGCAGTTTTGGAATTTTGGAGTTTTGGAGTTTCGAATTTTCAGTTTCGGATTTTTGGAGTTTTGGAGTTTCGGAGATTTGGAGTTTTGGCGTTTTGGAGATTCGGAATCTTGGAGTTTCGGAATTTTGTAGTTTTGTAGTTTTGGAGTGTCAGAGTTTTGGAGTGTTGGAGTTTTGGAGCTTTGGAGTTTTTGAGTTTTTGAGTTTTTGAGTTTTGGATTTTTGCACTTTTGGAGTTTTGGAGTTTCGGAGTTTCGGAGTTTTGGAGTTTCAGAGTTTTGGAGGTTCAGGGTTGTGGAGTTTCGGAATTTTTGAGTATTGGAGTTTCGGAGTTTCGGAGTTTTGGAGAATTGCAATTTTGGAGTTTTGGAGTTTCGAATTTTCAGAGTTTCGGATTTTTGGAGTTTTGGAGTTTCGGAGTTTTGGAGTTTCAGAGTTTTCGAGGTTCAGGGATGTGGAGTTTCGGAATTTTTGAGTTTTGGAGTTTCGGAGTTTCGGAGTTTTGGAGTTTTGGAGTTTCGGAGATTTGGAGTTTTGGCGTTTTGGAGATTCGGAATCTTGGAGTTTCGGAATTTTGTAGTTTTGTAGTTTTCGAGTGTCGGAGTTTTGGAGTGTTGGAGTTTTGGAGCTTTGGAGTTTTGGAGTTTTTGAGTTTTGGAGTTTTGGATTTTTGCACTTTTGGAGTTTTGGAGTTTCAGAGTTTTGGAGGTTCAGGGTTGTGGAGTTTCCGAATTTTTGAGTTTTGGAGTTTCGGAGTTTCGAAGTTTTGGAGAATTGCAGTTTTGGAGTTTTGGGGTTTTGGAGTTTCGAATTTTCACAGTTTCGGATTTTTGGAGTTTTGGAGTTTCGGAGTTTCGGAGTTTTGGAGTTTCAGATTTTTCGAGGTTCAGGGTTGTGGAGTTTCTGAATTTTTGAGTTTTGGAGTTTCGGAGTTTCGGAGTTTTGGAGTTTTGGAGTTTCGAATTTTCAGTTCCGGATTTTTGGAGTTTTGGAGTTTCGGAGATTTGGAGTTTTGGCGTTTTGGAGATTCGGAATCTTGGAGTTTCGGAATTTTGTAGTTTTTGAGTGTCAGAGTTCTGGAGTGTTTGAGCTTTGGAGTTTTGGAGTTTATGAGTTTTTGAGTTTTGGATTTTTGCACGTTTGGAGTTTTGGAGTTTTGGAGGTTCAGGGTTGTGGAGTTTCGGAATTTTTGAGTATTGGAGTTCCGGAGTTTCGGAGTTTTGGAGAATTGCAGTTTTGGAATTTTTGCAGTTTCGAATTTTCAGAGTTGGATTTTTGGAGTTTTGGAGTTTCGGAGTTTCGGAGTTTTGGAGTTTCAGACTTTTCGAGGTTCAGGGTTGTGGAATTTCGGAATTTTTGAGTTTTGGAGTTTCGGAGTTCCGGAGTTTCGGAGTTTTGGAGTTTTGCAGTTTCGGAGTTTCGGAGTTTTGGAGTTTCAGAGTTTTCGAGGTTCAGGGTTGTGGAGTTTCGGAATTTTTGAGTTTTGGAGTTTCGGAGTTTTGGAGTTTTGGTGTTTTGGAGTTTCGAATTTTCAGAGTTTCGGATTTTTGGAGTTTTGGAGTTCCGGAGATTTGGAGTTTCAGAGTTTTGGAGGTTCAGGGTTGTGGAGTTTCGGAATTTTTGAGTTTTGGAGTTTCGGAGTTTTGGAGTTTTGGAGTTTTGGAGTTTCGGAGTTTCGGAGTTTCAGAGTTTTCGAGGTTCAGGGTTGTGGAGTTTCGGAATATTTGAGTTTTGGAGTTTCGGAGTTTCGGAGTTTTGGAGTTTTGGAGTTTCAGAGTTTTGGAGGTTCAGGGTTGTGGAGTTTCGGAATTTTTGAGTTTTGGAGTTTCGGAGTTTTGGAGTATTGCAGTTTTGGAATTTTGGAGTTTTGGAGTTTCGAATTTTCAGAGTTTCGGATTTTTGGAGTTTTGGAGTTTCAGAGAATTGGAGTTTTGGCGTTTTCGAGATTCGGAATTTTGGAGTTTCGGAATTTTGTAGTTTTGTAGTTTTGGAGTGTCGGAGTTTTGGAGTGTTGGAGTTTTGGAGCTTTGGAGCTTTGGAGTTTTGGAGTTTTTGAGTTTTTGAGTTTTGGATTTTTGCACTTTTTGAAATTTGGAGTATTGGAGTTTTGGAGTTTTGGAGTTTCGGAGTTTCGGAGTTTTGGAGTTTCAGAGTTTTGGAGGTTCAGGGTTGTGGAGTTTCGGAATTTTTGAGTTTTGGAGTTTCGGAGTTTCGGAGTTTTGGAGCATTGCAGTTTTGGAGTTCTGGAGTTTTGGAGTTTGGAATTTTCAGAGTTTCGGATTTTTGGAGTTTTGGAGTTTCGGAGATTTGGAGTTTTGCCCTTTTGGAGATTCGGGGTCTTGGAGTTTCGGAATTTTGTAGTTTTGCAGTTTTGGAGTGTCGGAGGTTTGGAGTGTTGGAGTTTTGGAGTTTTGGAGTTTTGGAGTTTCGGAGTTTCGGAGTTTTGGAGTTTCAGAGTTTTGGAGGTTCAGGGTTGTGGAATTTCGGAAATTTTGAGTTTTGGAGTTTCGGAGTTTCGGAGTTTTGGAGTTTCAGAGTTCTGGAGGTTCAGGGTTGTGGAGTTTCGGAATTTTTGAGTTTTGGAGTTTCGGAGTTTTGGAGCATTGCAGTTTTGGAGTTCTGGAGTTTTGGAGTTTGGAATTTTCATAGTTTCGGATTTTTGGAGTTTTGGAGTTTCGGAGGTTCAGGGTAGTGGAATTCCGGAAATTTTTGAGTTTTGGAGTTTCGGAGTTTTGGAGTATTGCAGTTTTGGAATTTTGGAGTTTTGGAGTTTTGGAGTGTCAGAGTTTTGGAGTGTGGGAGTTTTGGAGCTTTGGAGTTTTTGAGTTTTTGAGTTTTGGATTTTTGCACTTTTGGAGTTTTGGAGTTTCGGAGTTTCGGAGTTTTGGAGTTTCAGAGTTTTGGAGGTTCAGGGTTGTGGAGTTTCGGAATTTTTGAGTATTGGAGTTTCGGAGTTTCGGAGTTGTGGAGAATTGCAGTTTTGGAGTTTTGGAGTTTCGAATTTTCAGAGTTTCGGATTTTTGGAGTTTTGGAGTTTCGGAGTTTTGGAGTTTCAGAGTTTTCGAGGTTCAGGGTTGTGGAGTTTCGGAATTTTTGAGTTTTGGAGTTTCGGAGTTTCGGAGTTTTGGAGTTTTGGAGTTTCGGAGATTTGGAGTTTTGGCGTTTTGGAGATTCGGAATCTTGGAGTTTCGGAATTTTGTAGTTTTGTAGTTTTCGAGTGTCGGAGTTTTGGAGTGTTGGAGTTTTGGAGCTTTGGAGTTTTGGAGTTTTTGAGTTTTGGAGTTTTGGATTTTTGCACTTTTGGAGTTTTGGAGTTTCAGAGTTTTGGAGGTTCAGGGTTGTGGAGTTTCCGAATTTTTGAGTTTTGGAGTTTCGGAGTTTCGGAGTTTTGGAGAATTGCAGTTTTGGAGTTTTGGGGTTTTGGAGTTTCGAATTTTCAGAGTTTCGGATTTTTGGAGTTTTGGAGTTTCGGAGTTTCGGAGTTTTGGAGTTTCAGATTTTTCGAGGTTCAGGGTTGTGGAATTTCGGAATTTTTGAGTTTTGGAGTTTCGGAGCTCCGGAGTTTCGGAGTTTTGGAGTTTTGCAGTTTCGGAGTTTCGGAGTTTCGGAATTTTGTAGTTTTGTAGTTTTGGAGTGTCAGAGTTCTGGAGTGTTTGAGCTTTGGAGTTTTGGAGTTTATGAGTTTTTGAGTTTGGATTTTTGCACTTTTGGAGTTTTGGAGTTTTGGAGTTTCGGAGTTTCGGAGTTTCGGAGTTTTGGAGTTTCAGAGTTTTGGAGGTTCAGGGTTGTGGAGTTTCGGAATTTTTGAGTATTGGAGTTCCGGAGTTTCGGAGTTTTGGAGAATTGCAGTTTTGGAATTTTTTTAGTTTCGAATTTTCAGAGTTTTGGATTTTTGGAGTTTTGGAGTTTCGGAGTTTCGGAGTTTTGGAGTTTCAGACTTTTCGAGGTTCAGGGTTGTGGAATTTCGGAATTTTTGAGTTTTGGAGTTTCGGAGTTCCGGAGTTTCGGAGTTTTGGAGTTTTGCAGTTTCGGAGTTTCGGAGTTTTGGAGTTTTGGAGTTTCAGAGTTTTCGAGGCACAGGGTTGTGGAGTTTCGGAATTTTTGAGTTTTGGAGTTTCGGAGTTTTGGAGTTTTGGTGTTTTGGAGTTTCGAATTTTCAGAGTTTTGGATTTTTGGAGTTTTGGAGTTCCGGAGATTTGGAGTTTCAGAGTTTTGGAGGTTCAGGGTTGTGGAGTTTCGGAATTTTTGAGTTTTGGAGTTTCGGAGTTTTGGAGTTTTGGAGTTTTGGAGTTTCGGAGTTTCGGAGTTTCAGAGTTTTCGAGGTTCAGGGTTGTGGAGTTTCGGAATTTTTGAGTTTTGGAGTTTCGGAGTTTCGGAGTTTTGGAGTTTTGGAGTTTCAGAGTTTTGGAGGTTCAGGGTTGTGGAGTTTCGGAATTTTTGAGTTTTGGAGTTTCGGAGTTTTGGAGTATTGCAGTTTTGGAATTTTGGAGTTTTGGAGTTTCGAATTTTCAGAGTTTCGGATTTTTGGAGTTTTGGAGTTTCAGAGAATTGGAGTTTTGGCGTTTTCGAGATTCGGAATCTTGGAGTTTTGGAATTTTGTAGTTTTGTAGTTTTGGAGTGTCGGAGTTTTGGAGTGTTGGAGTTTTGGAGCTTTGGAGCTTTGGAGTTTTGGAGTTTTTGAGTTTTTGAGTTTTGGATTTTTGCACTTTTTGAAATTTGGAGTATTGGAGTTTTGGAGTTTCGGAGTTTCGGAGTTTTGGAGTTTCAGAGTTTTGGAGGTTCAGGGTTGTGGAGTTTCGGAATTTTTGAGTTTTGGAGTTTCGGAGTTTCGGAGTTTTGGAGCATTGCAGTTTTGGAGTTTTGGAGTTTCGAATTTTCAGAGTTTCGGATTTTTGGAGTTTTGGAGTTTCGGAGTTTTGGAGTTTCAGAGTTTTCGAGGTTCAGGGTTGTGGAGTTTCGGAATTTTTGAGTTTTGGAGTTTCGGAGTTTCGGAGTTTTGGTGTTTTGGAGTTTCGGAGATTTGGAGTTTTGGCGTTTTGAAGATTCGGAATCTTGGAGCTTCGGAATTTTGTAGTTTTGTAGTTTTCGAGTGTCAGAGTTTTGGAGTGTTGGAGTTTTGGAGCTTTGGAGTTTTGGAGTTTTTGAGTTTTGGAGTTTTGGATTTTTGCACTTTTGGAGTTTTGGAGTTTCAGAGTTTTGGAGGTTCAGGGTTGTGGAGTTTCGGAATTTTTGAGTTTTGGAGTTTCGGAGTTTTGGAGAATTGCAGTTTTGGAGTTTTGGGGTTTTGGAGTTTCGAATTTTCAGAGTTTCGGATTTTTGGAGTTTTGGAGTTTCGGAGTTTCGGAGTTTTGGAGTTTCAGAGTTTTCGAGGTTCAGGGTTGTGGAGTTTCGGAATTTTTCAGTTTTGGAGTTTCGGAGTTTCGGAGTTTCGGAGTTTTGGAGTTTTGGAGTTCCGAATTTTCAGTTTCGGATTTTTGGAGTTTTGGAGTTTCGGAGATTTGGAGTTTTGGCGTTTTGGAGATTCGGAATCTTGGAGTTTCGGAATTTTGTAGTTTTGTAGTTTTGGAGCGTCAGAGTTCTGGAGTGTTGGAGCTTTGAGTTTTGGAGTTTTTGAGTTTTGGAGTTTTGGAGTTTTGGATTTTTGCACTTTTGGAGTTTTGGAGTTTTGGAGTTTTGGAGTTTCAGAGTTTTGGAGTTTCGGAGTTTTGGAGTTTCAGAGTTTTGGAGGTTCAGGGTTGTGGAGTTTCGGAATTTTTGAGTTTTGGAGTTTCGGAGTTTCGGAGTTTTGGAGTATTGCAGTTTTGGAATTTTGGAGCTTTGGAGTTTCGAATTTTCAGAGTTTCGGATTTTTGGAGTTTTGGAGTTTCGGAGATTTGGAGTTTTGGCGTTTTCGAGATTCGGAATCTTGGAGTTTCGGAATTTTCTAGTTTTGTAGTTTTGGATTGTCAGAGTTTTGGAGTGTTGGAGTTTTGGAGCTTTGGAGTTTTGGAGTTTTTGAGTTTTTGAGTTTTGGATTTTGACACTTTTGGAGTTTTGGAGTTTTGGAGTTTCGGAGTTTCGGAGTTTCGGAGTTTCGGAGTTTTGGAGTTTCAGAGTTTTGGAGGTTCAGGGTTGTGGAGTTTCGGAATTTTTGAGTTTTGGAGTTTCGGAGTTTCGGCGTTTTGGAGTATTGCAGTTTTGGAATTTTGGAGTTTTGGAGTTTCGAATTTTCAGAGTTTCGGATTTTTGGAGTTTTGGAGTTTCGGAGATTTGGAGTTTTGGCGTTTTCGAGATTCGGAATCTTGGAGTTTCGGAATTTTGTAGTTTTGTAGTTTTGGAGTGTCAGAGTTTTGGAGTGTTGGAGTTTTGGAGCTTTGGAGTTTTTGAGTTTTTGAGTTTTTGAGTTTTGGATTTTGACACTTTTGGAGTTTTGGAGTTTTGGAGTTTCGGAGTTTCGGAGTTTCGGAGTTTTGGAGTTTCAGAGTTTTGGAGGTTCAGGGTTGTGGAGTTTCGGAATTTTTGAGTTTTGGAGTTTCGGAGTTTTGGAGTTTTGGAGTTTTGGAGTTTCGGAGTTTTTGAGTTTCAGAGTTTTGGAGGTTCAGGGTTGTGGAGTTTCGGAATTTTTGAGTATTGGAGTTCCGGAGTTTCGGAGTTTTGGAGAATTGCAGTTTTGGAATTTTTGTAGTTTCGAATTTTCAGAGTTTCGGATTTTTGGAGTTTTGGAGTTTCGGAGTTTCGGAGTTTTGGAGTTTCAGACTTTTCGAGGTTCAGGGTTGTGGAATTTCGGAATTTTTGAGTTTTGGAGTTTCGGAGTTCCGGAGTTTCGGAGTTTTGGAGTTTTGCAGTTTCGGAGTTTTGGAGTTTTGGAGTTTCGGAGTTTTGGAGTTTTTGAGTTTTGGATTTTTGCACTTTTGGAGTTTTGGAGTTTTGGAGTTTTGGAGTTTCGGAGTTTCGGAGTTTTGGAGTTTCAGAGTTTTGGAGGTTCAGGGTTGTGGAATTTCGGAATTTTTGAGTATTGGAGTTTCGGAGTTTTAGAGTTTTAGAGTTTTGGAGTTTTGAAATTTTTGAGTTTCGGATTTTTGGAGTTTGGAGTTTTTAAGTTTTGGATTTTTGAGTTTTGGATTTTTGGATTTTTGGAGTTTTTGTGTTTTTGAGTTTTGGAGTTTTGGATTTTTGAACTTTTGGAGGTTTGGAGTTTTATAGTTTTGGATTTTTGGAGCTTTGGAGGTATGGATTTTTGGATATTCAGGGTTTTGTTCCAGAATTTTGTAGTTTTGGAGTTTTGGAGTGTCGGAGTTTCGAATTATTGGAGTTTTCGAGTTTTGGAATTTTTGATTTTTGGAGGTATGGATTTTTGGAGTTTCGGAGTTGTGGAGATTCGGAGTTTTGGAGATTCAGGGTTGTGGAGTTTCGGAATTTTTGAGTTTTGGAGTTTTGGAGTTTCGGAGTTCCGGAGTTTCGGAGGTTTGGAGTTTTGCAGTTTCGGAGTTTTGGAGTTTTGGAGTTTCGGAGTTTCGGAGTTTTGGAGTTTCAGAGTTTTCGAGGTTCAGGGTTGTGGAGTTTCTGAATTTTTGAATTTTGGAGTTTCGGAGTTTCGGAGTTTTGGAGTTTTGGAGTTTCGAATTTACAGTTTCGGATTTTCGGAGTTTTGGAGTTTCAGAGATTTGGAGTTTTGGCGTTTTGGAGATTCGGGGTCTTGGAGTTTCGGAATTTTGCAGTTTTGTAGTTTTGGAGTGTCGGAGTTTTGGAGTGTTGGAGTTTTGGAGTTTCGGAGTTTCGGAGTTTCGGAGTTTTGGAGTTTCAGAGTTTCAGAGTTCTGGAGGTTCAGGGTTGTGGAGTGTCGGAATTTTTGAGTTTTGGAGTTTCGGAGTTTTGGAGTTTTGCGGTTTTGGAGTTTTGGAGTTTCGAATTTTCAGTTTCGGATTTTTGGAGTTTTGGAGTTTTCGAGATTTGGAATTTCGGCGTTTTGGAGATTCGGAGTCTTGGAGTGTCGGAATTTTGTAGTTTTGTAGTTTTGGAGTGTTGGAGTTTTGTAGTTTTGGAGTGTCGGAGTTTTGGAGTGTTGGAGTTTTGGAGTTTTGGAGTTTCGGAGTTTCGGAGTTTCGGAGTTTTGGAGTTTCAGAGTTTCAGAGTTCTGGAGGTTCAGGGTTGTGGAGTTTCGGAATTTTTGAGTTTTGGAGTTTCGGAGTTTCGGAGTTTTGCAGTTTTGGAGTTGTGGAGTTTCGAATTTTCAGTTTCGGATTTTTGGAGTTTTGGAGTTTCGGAGATTTGGAGTTTCGGCGTTTTGGAGATTCGGAGTCTTGGAGTATCGGAATTTTGTAGTTTTGTAGTTTTGGAGTGTTGGAGTTTTGGAGCTTAGGAGTTTTGGAGTTTTTTAGTTTTTTAGTTTTGGATTTTTGCACTTTTGGAGTTTTGGAGTTATGGAGTTTCGGAGTTTCGGAGTTTTTGGAGTTTCAGAGTTTTGGAGGTTCAGGGTTGTGGAGTTTCGGAATTTTTGAGTTTTGGAGTTTCGGAGTTTTGGAGTTTTGGAGTTTTGGAGTTTCAGAGTTTTGGAGGTTCAGGGTTGTGAAGTTTCGGAATTTTTGAGTATTGGAGTTCCGGAGTTTCGGAGTTTTGGAGAATTGCAGTTTTGGAGTTTTGGAGTTTTGGAGTTTGCAGAGTTTTGGAGTTTCAGAGTTTTCGAGGTTCAGGGTTGTGGAGTTTCGGAATTTTTGAGTTTTGGAGTTTCGGAGTTTTGGAGTTTTGGTGTTTTGGAGTTTCGAATTTTCAGAGTTTCGGATTTTTGGAGTTTTGGAGTTCCGGAGATTTGGAGTTTCAGAGTTTTGGATGTTCAGGGTTGTGGAGTTTCGGAATTTTTGAGTTTTGGAGTTTCGGAGTTTTGGAGTTTCGGAGTTTCGGAGTTTTGGAGTTTCATAGTTTTCGAGGTTCAGGGTTGTGGAGTTTCGGAATTTTTGAGTTTCGGAGTTTCGGAGTTTTGGAGTTTTGGAGTTTCGAATTTTCAGTTTCGGATTTTTGGAGTTTTGGAGTTTCGGAGATTTGGAGTTTTGGCGTTTTGGAGATTCGGAATCTTGGAGTTTCGGAATTTTGTAGTTTTGTAGTTTTCGAGTGTCGGAGTTTTGGAGTGTTGGAGTTTTGGAGCTTTGGAGTTTTGGAGTTTTTGAGTTTTAGAGTTTTGGATTTTTGCACTTTTGGAGTTTTGGAGTTTCAGAGTTTTGGAGGTTCAGGGTTGTGGAGTTTCGGAATTTTTGAGTTTTGGAGTTTCGGAGTTTCGGAGGTTTGGAGTATTGCAGTTTTGGAGTTTTGGAGTTTTGGAGTTTCAGAGATTTGGAGTTTTGGCGTTTTGGAGCTTCGGAATCTTGGAGTTTCGGAATTTTGTAGTTTTGTAGTTTTGGAGTGTTGGAGCTTTGGAGCTTTGGAGTTTTGGAGTTTATGAGTTTTTGAGTTTTGGATTTTTGCACTTTTGGAGTTTTGGAGTTTTGGAGTTTCGGAGTTTCGGAGTTTTGGAGTTTCAGAGTTTTGGAGGTTCAGGGTTGTGGAATTTCGGAATTTTTGAGTATTGGAGTTTCGGAGTATCGGAGTTTTGGAGAATTGCAGTTTTGGAATTTTTGGAGTTTCGAATTTTCAGTTTCGGATTTTTGGAGTTTTGGAGTTTCGGAGTTTCGGAGTTTTGGAGTTTCAGAGTTTTCGAGGTTCAGGGTTGTGGAGTTTCGGAATTTTTGAGTTTTGGAGTTTCAAAGTTTTGGAGTTTTGGAGTTTTGGAGTTTCGAATTTTCAGAGTTTGGGATTTTTGGAGTTTTGGAGTTTCAGAGATTTGGAGTTTTGGCGTTTTGGAGATTCGGAATCTTGGAGTTTCGGAATTTTGTAGTTTTGTAGTTTTGGAGTGTCAGAGTTTTGGAGTGTTGGAGTTTTGGAGCTTTGGAGTTTTTGAGTTTTTGAGTTTTGGAGTTTTGGATTTTTGCACTTTTGGAGTTTTGGAGTTTTGGAGTTTCGGAGTTTCGGAGTTTCGGAGTTTTGGAGTATTGCAGTTTTGGAATTTTGGAGTTTTGGAGTTTCGAATTTTCAGAGTTTCAGATTTTTGGAGTTTTGGAGTTTCGGAGGTTTGGAGTTTTGGCGTTTTTGAGATTCGGAATCTTGGAGTTTCGGAATTTTGTAGTTTTGTAGTTTTGGAGTGTCACAGTTTTGGAGTGTTGGAGTTTTGGAGCTTTGGAGTTTCGTAGTTTCGGAGTTTTGGAGTTTCAGAGTTTTGGAGGTTTAGTGTTGTGGAGTTTCGGCATTTTTGAGTATTGGAGTTTCGGAGTTTTGGAGAATTGCAGTTTTGGAGTTTTGGAGTTTCGAATTTTCAGAGTTTCGGATTTTTGGAGTTTTGGAGTTTTGGAGTTTCGGAGTTTCGGAGTTTTGGAGTGTTGCAGTTTTGGAGTTTTGGAGTTTTGGAGAATTGGAGTTTTGGAGTGTCGGAGTTTCGGAGTGTTGGAGTTTTGGAGTTTTAGAGTTTTAGAGTTTTGGAGTTTTGAAATTTTTGAGTTTCGGATTTTTGGAGTTTGGAGTTTTTAAGTTTTGGATTTTTGAGTTTTGGATTTTTGGATTTTTGGAGTTTTTGTGTTTTTGAGTTTTGGAGCTTTGGATTTTTGAACTTTTGGAGGTTTGGAGTTTTGGAGTTTTGGATTTTTGGAGCTTTGGAGGTATGGATTTTTGGATATTCAGGGTTTTGTTCCAGAATTTTGTAGTTTTGGAGTTTTGGAGTGTCGGAGTTTCGAATTATTGGAGTTTTCGAGTTTTGTAATTTTTGATTTTTGGAGGTATGGATTTTTGGAGTTTCGGAGTTGTGCAGATTCGGAGTTTTGGAGATTCAGGGTTGTGGAGTTTCGGAATTTTTGAGTTTTGGAGTTTTGGAGTTTCGGAGTTCCGGAGTTTCGGAGTTTTGGAGTTTAGCAGTTTCGGAGTTTTGGAGTTTTGGAGTTTCGGAGTTTCGGAGTTTTGGAGTTTCAGGGTTTTCGAGGTTCAGGGTTGTGGAGTTTCTGAATTTTTGAATTTTGGAGTTTCGGAGTTTTGGAGTTTCGAATTTACAGAGTTTCGGATTTTCGGAGTTTTGGAGTTTCAGAGATCTGGAGTTTTGGCGTTTTGGAGATTCGGGGTCTTGGAGTTTCGGAATTTTGCAGTTTTGTAGTTTTGGAGTGTCGGAGTTTTGGAGTGTTGGAGTTTTGGAGTTTCGGAGTTTCGGAGTTTCGGAGTTTTGGAGTTTCAGAGTTTCAGAGTTCTGGAGGTTCAGGGTTGTGGAGTGTCGGAATTTTTGAGTTTTGGAGTTTCGGAGTTTTGGAGTTTTGGTGTTTTGGAGTTTCGGAGTTTTGGAGTTTTGGTGTTTTGGAGTTTCGGAGTTTTGGAGTTTCAGAGTTTTGGAGGTTCAGGGTTGTGGAGTTTCGGAATTTTTGAGTATTGGAGTTACGGAGTTTCGGAGTTTTGGAGAATTGCAGTTTTGGAATTTTTGTAGTTTCGAATTTTCAGAGTTTCGGATTTTTGGAGTTTTGGAGTTTCGGAATTTTGCAGTTTTGTAGTTTTGGAGTGTCGGAGTTTTGGAGTGTTGGAGTTTTGGAGTTTCGGAGTTTCGGAGTTTCGGAGTTTTGGAGTTTCAGAGTTTCAGAGTTCTGGAGGTTCAGGGTTGTGGAGTTTCGGAATTTTTGAGTTTTGGAGTTTCGGAGTTTCGGAGTTTTGGAGTTTTGCGGTTTTGGAGTTTTGGAGTTTCGAATTTTCAGTTTCGGATTTTTGGAGTTTTGGAGTTTTCGAGATTTGGAGTTTCGGCATTTTGGAGATTCGGAGTCTTGGAGTGTCGGAATTTTGTAGTTTTGTAGTTTTGGAGTGTCGGAGTTTTGGAGTGTTGGAGGTTTGGAGCTTTGGAGTTTTGGAGTTTTTGAGTTTTTTAGTTTTGGATTTTTGCACTTTTGGAGTTTTGGAGTTTTGGAGTTTCGGAGTTTCGGAGTTTTGGAGTTTCAGAGTTTTGGAGGTTCAGGGTTGTGGAGTTTCGGAATTTTTGAGTTTTGGAGTTTCGGAGTTTCGGAGTTTTGGAGAATTGCAGTTTTGGAGTTTTGGGGTTTTGGAGTTTCGAATTTTCACAGTTTCGGATTTTTGGAGTTTTGGAGTTTCGGAGTTTCGGAGTTTTGGAGTTTCAGAGTTTTCGAGGTTCAGGGTTGTGGAGTTTCGGAATTTTTGAGTTTTGGAGTTTCGGAGTTTCGGAGTTTTGGAGTTTTGGAGTTTCGAATTTTCAGTTTCGGATTTTTGGAGTTTTGGAGTTTCGGAGATTTGGAGTTTTGGCGTTTTGGAGATTCGGAATCTTGGAGTTTCGGAATTTTGTAGTTTTGTAGTTTTGGAGTGTCAGAGTTCTGGAGTGTTGGAGCTTTGGAGTTTTGGAGTTTATGAGTTTTTGAGTTTTGGATTTTTGCACTTTTGGAGTGTCGGAGTTTTGGAGTGTTGGAGTTTTGGAGTTTCGGAGTTTCGGAGTTTCGGAGTTTTGGAGTTTCAGAGTTTCAGAGTTCTGGAGGTTCAGGGTTGTGGAGTTTCGGAATTTTTGAGTTTTGGAGTTTCGGAGTTTCGGAGTTTTGGAGTTTTGCAGTTTTGGAGTTGTGGAGTTTCGAATTTTCAGTTTCGGATTTTTGGAGTTTTGGAGTTTCGGAGATTTGGAGTTTCGGCGTTTTGGAGATTCGGAGTCTTGGAGTATCGGAATTTTGTAGTTTTGTAGTTTTGGAGTGTTGGAGTTTTGGAGCTTAGGAGTTTTGGAGTTTTTTAGTTTTTTAGTTTTGGATTTTTGCACTTTTGGAGTTTTGGAGTTATGGAGTTTCGGAGTTTCGGAGTTTTTGGAGTTTCAGAGTTTTGGAGGTTCAGGGTTGTGGAGTTTCGGAATTTTTGAGTTTTGGAGTTTCGGAGTTTTGGAGTTTTGGAGTTTCAGAGTTTTGGAGGTTCAGGGTTGTGAAGTTTCGGAATTTTTGAGTATTGGAGTTCCGGAGTTTCGGAGTTTTGGAGAATTGCAGTTTTGGAATTTTTGTAGTTTCGAATTTTCAGAGTTTCGGATTTTTGGAGTTTTGGAGTTTCGGAATTTTGCAGTTTTGTAGTTTTGGAGTGTCGGAGTTTTGGAGTGTTGGAGTTTTGGAGTTTCGGAGTTTCGGAGTTTTGGAGTTTCAGAGTTTCAGAGTTCTGGAGGTTCAGGGTTGTGGAGTTTCGGAATTTTTGAGTTTTGGAGTTTCGGAGTTTCGGAGTTTCGGAGTTTTGGAGTTTTGCGGTTTTGGAGTTTTGGAGTTTCGAATTTTCAGTTTCGGATTTTTGGAGTTTTGGAGTTTTCGAGATTTGGAGTTTCGGCGTTTTGGAGATTCGGAGTCTTGGAGTGTCGGAATTTTGTAGTTTTGTAGTTTTGGAGTGTCGGAGTTTTGGAGTGTTGGAGTTTTGGAGCTTTGGAGTTTTGGAGTTTTTGAGTTTTTTAGTTTTGGATTTTTGCACTTTTGGAGTTTTGGAGTTTTGGAGTTTCGGAGTTTCGGAGTTTTGGAGTTTCAGAGTTTTGGAGGTTCAGGGTTGTGGAGTTTCGGAATTTTTGAGTTTTGGAGTTTCGGAGTTTCGGAGTTTTGGAGAATTGCAGTTTTGGAGTTTTGGGGTTTTGGAGTTTCGAATTTTCAGAGTTTCGGATTTTTGGAGTTTTGGAGTTTCGGAGTTTCGGAGTTTTGGAGTTTCAGAGTTTTCGAGGTTCAGGGTTGTGGAGTTTCGGAATTTTTGAGTTTTGGAGTTTCGGAGTTTCGGAGTTTTGGAGTTTTGGAGTTTCGAATTTTCAGTTTCGGATTTTTGGAGTTTTGGAGTTTCGGAGATTTGGAGTTTTGGCGTTTTGGAGATTCGGAATCTTGGAGTTTCGGAATTTTGAATTTTTGTAGTTTTGGAGTGTCAGAGTTCTGGAGTGTTGGAGCTTTGGAGTTTTGGAGTTTATGAGTTTTTGAGTTTTGGATTTTTGCACTTTTGGAGTTTTGGAGTTTTGGAGTTTCGGAGTTTCGGAGTTTTGGAGTTTCAGAGTTTTGGAGGTTCAGGGTTGTGGAGTTTCGGAATTTTTGAGTATTGGAGTTCCGGAGTTTCGGAGTTTTGGAGAATTGCAGTTTTGGAATTTTTGTAGTTTTGAATTTTCAGAGTTTCGGATTTTTGGAGTTTTGGAGTTTCGGAGTTTCGGAGTTTTGAAGTTTCAGACTTTTCGAGGTTCAGGGTTGTGGAATTTCGGAATTTTTGAGTTTTGGAGTTTCGGAGTTTTGGAGTTCTGGTGTTTTGGAGTTTCGAATTTTCAGAGTTTCGGATTTTTGGAGTTTTGGAGTTCCGGAGATTTGGAGTTTCAGAATTTTGGATGTTCAGGGTTGTGGAGTTTCGGAATTTTTGAGTTTTGGAGTTTCGGAGTTTTGGAGTTTCGGAGTTTCGGAGTTTTGGAGTTTCATAGTTTTCGAGGTTCAGGGTTGTGGAGTTTCGGAATTTTTGAGTTTCGGAGTTTCGGAGTTTTGGAGTTTTGGAGTTTCGAATTTTCAGTTTCGGATTTTTGGAGTTTTGGAGTTTCGGAGATTTGGAGTTTTGGCGTTTTGGAGATTCGGAATCTTGGAGCTTCGGAATTTTGTAGTTTTGTAGTTTTCGAGTGTCGGAGTTTTGGAGTGTTGGAGTTTTGGAGCTTTGGAGTTTTGGAGTTTTGGAGTTTTTGAGTTTTAGAGTTTTGGATTTTTGCACTTTTGGAGTTTTGGAGTTTCAGAGTTTTGGAGGTTCAGGGTTGTGGAGTTTCGGAATTTTTGAGTTTTGGAGTTTCGGAGTTTCGGAGGTTTGGAGTATTGCAGTTTTGGAGTTTTGGAGTTTCAGAGATTTGGAGTTTTGGCGTTTTGGAGCTTCGGAATCTTGGAGTTTCGGAATTTTGTAGTTTTGTAGTTTTGGAGTGTTGGAGCTTTGGAGCTTTGGAGCTTTGGAGTTTTGGAGTTTATGAGTTTTTGAGTTTTGGATTTTTGCACTTTTGGAGTTTTGGAGTTTTGGAGTTTTGGAGTTTCGGAGTTTCGGAGTTTTGGAGTTTCAGAGTTTTGGAGGTTCAGGGTTGTGGAATTTCGGAATTTTTGAGTATTGGACTTTCGGAGTATCGGAGTTTTGGAGAATTGCAGTTTTGGAATTTTTGGAGTTTCGAATTTTCAGAGTTTCGGATTTTTGGAGTTTTGGAGTTTCGGAGTTTCGGAGTTTTGGAGTTTCAGAGTTTTCGAGGTTCAGGGTTGTGGAGTTTCGGAATTTTTGAGTTTTGGAGTTTCAAAGTTTTGGAGTTTTGGAGTTTTGGAGTTTCGAATTTTCAGAGTTAGGGATTTTTGTGAAGTTTTGGAGTTTCAGAGATTTGGAGTTTTGGCGTTTTGGAGATTCGGAATCTTGGAGTTTCGGAATTTTGTAGTTTTGTAGTTTTGGAGTGTCAGAGTTTTGGAGTGTTGGAGTTTTGGAGCTTTGGAGTTTTGGAGTTTTTGAGTATTGGAGTTTTGGATTTTTGCACTTTTGGAGTTTTGGAGTTTTGGAGTTTCGGAGTTTCGGAGTTTCGGAGTTTTGGAGTATTGCAGTTTTGGAATTTTGGAGTTTTGGAGTTTCGAATTTTCAGAGTTTCGGATTTTTGGAGTTTTGGAGTTTCGGAGGTTTGGAGTTTTGGCGTTTTTGAGATTCGGAATCTTGGAGTTTCGGAATTTTGTAGTTTTGTAGTTTTGGAGTGTCACAGTTTTGGAGTGTTGGAGTTTTGGAGCTTTGGAGTTTCGTAGTTTCGGAGTTTTGGAGTTTCAGAGTTTTGGAGGTTTAGTGTTGTGGAGTTTCGGCATTTTTGAGTATTGGAGTTTCGGAGTTTTGGAGAATTGCAGTTTTGGAGTTTTGGAGTTTCGAATTTTCAGAGTTTCGGATTTTTGGAGTTTTGGAGTTTTGGAGTTTCAGAGTTTCGGAGTTTTGGAGTATTGCAGTTTTGGAGTTTTGGAGTTTTGGAGTGTCGGAGTTTCGGAGTGTTGGAGTTTTGGAGTTTTAGAGTTTTAGAGTTTTGGAGTTTTGAAATTTTTGAGTTTCGGATTTTTGGAGTTTGGAGTTTTTAAGTTTTGGATTTTTGAGTTTTGGATTTTTGGATTTTTGGAGTTTTTGTGTTTTTGAGTTTTGGAGCTTTGGATTTTTGAACTTTTGGAGGTTTGGAGTTTTGGAGTTTTGGATTTTTGGAGCTTTGGAGGTATGGATTTTTGGATATTCAGGGTTTTGTTCCAGAATTTTGTAGTTTTGGAGTTTTGGAGTGTCGGAGTTTCGAATTATTGGAGTTTTCGAGTTTTGTAATTTTTGATTTTTGGAGGTATGGATTTTTGGAGTTTCGGAGTTGTGGAGATTCGGAGTTTTGGAGATTCAGGGTTGTGGAGTTTCGGAATTTTTGAGTTTTGGAGTTTTGGAGTTTCGGAGTTCCGGAGTTTCGGAGTTTTGGAGTTTAGCAGTTTCGGAGTTTTGGAGTTTTGGAGTTTCGGAGTTTCGGAGTTTTGGAGTTTCAGAGTTTTCGAGGTTCAGGGTTGTGGAGTTTCTGAATTTTTGAATTTTGGAGTGTCGGAGTTTTGGAGTGTTGGAGTTTCGGAGTTTCGGAGTTTCGGAGTTTTGGAGTTTCAGAGTTTCAGAGTTCTGGAGGTTCAGGGTTGTGGAGTGTCGGAATTTTTGAGTTTTGGAGTTTCGGAGTTTTGGAGTTTTGGTGTTTTGGAGTTTCGGAGTTTTGGAGTTTCAGAGTTTTGGAGGTTCAGGGTTGTGGAGTTTCGGAATTTTTGAGTATTGGAGTTACGGAGTTTCGGAGTTTTGGAGAATTGCAGTTTTGGAATTTTTGTAGTTTCGAATTTTCAGAGTTTCGGATTTTTGGAGTTTTGGAGTTTCGGAATTTTGCAGTTTTGTAGTTTTGGATTGTCGGAGTTTTGGAGTGTTGGAGTTTTGGAGTTTCGGAGTTTCGGAGTTTTGGAGTTTCAGAGTTTCAGAGTTCTGGAGGTTCAGGGTTGTGGAGTTTCGGAATTTTTGAGTTTTGGAGTTTCGGAGTTTCGGAGTTTTGGAGTTTTGCAGTTTTGGAGTTGTGGAGTTTCGAATTTTCAGTTTCGGATTTTTGGAGTTTTGGAGTTTTCGAGATTTGGAGTTTCGGCGTTTTGGAGATTCGGAGTCTTGGAGTGTCGGAATTTTGTAGTTTTGTAGTTTTGGAGTGTCGGAGTTTTGGAGTGTTGGAGGTTTGGAGCTTTGGAGTTTTGGAGTTTTTGAGTTTTTTAGTTTTGGATTTTTGCACTTTTGGAGTTTTGGAGTTTTGGAGTTTCGGAGTTTCGGAGTTTTGGAGTTTCAGAGTTTTGGAGGTTCAGGGTTGTGGAGTTTCGGAATTTTTGAGTTTTGGAGTTTCGGAGTTTCGGAGTTTTGGAGAATTGCAGTTTTGGAGTTTTGGGGTTTTGGAGTTTCGAATTTTCAGACTTTCGGATTTTTGGAGGTTTGGAGTTTCGGAGTTTCGGAGTTTTGGAGTTTCAGAGTTTTCGAGGTTCAGGGTTGTGGAGTTTCGGAATTTTTGAGTTTTGGAGTTTCGGAGTTTTGGAGTTTTGGAGTTTCGAATTTTCAGTTTCGGATTTTTGGAGTTTTGGAGTTTCGGAGATTTGGAATTTTGGCGTTTTGGAGATTCGGAATCTTGGAGTTTCGGAATTTTGTAGTTTTGTAGTTTTGGAGTGTCAGAGTTCTGGAGTGTTGGAGCTTTGGAGTTTTGGAGTTTATGAGTTTTTGAGTTTTGGATTTTTGCACTTTTGGAGTTTTGGAGTTTTGGAGTTTTGGAGTTTCGGAGTTTTGGAGTTTCAGAGTTTTGGAGGTTCAGGGTTGTGGAGTTTCGGAATTTTTGAGCATTGGAGTTCCGGAGTTTCGGAGTTTTGGAGAATTGCAGTTTTGGAATTTTTGTAGTTTTGAATTTTCAGAGTTTCGGATTTTTGGAGTTTTGGAGTTTCGGAGTTTCGGAGTTTTGAAGTTTCAGACTTTTCGAGGTTCAGGGTTGTGGAATTTCGGAATTTTTGAGTTTTGGAGTTTCGGAGTTCCGGAGTTTCGGAGTTTTGGAGTTTTGCAGTTTCGGAGTTTTGGAGTTTTGGAGTTTGCGGAGTTTTGGAGTTTCAGAGTTTTCGAGGTTCAGGGTTGTGGAGTTTCGGAATTTTTGAGTTTTGGAGTTTCGGAGTTTTGGAGTTTTGGTGTTTTGGAGTTTCGAATTTTCAGAGTTTCGGATTTTTGGAGTTTTGGAGTTCCGGAGATTTGGAGTTTCAGAGTTTTGGATGTTCAGGGTTGTGGAGTTTCGGAATTTTTGAGTTTTGGAGTTTCGGAGTTTTGGAGTTTCGGAGTTTCGGAGTTTTGGAGTTTCATAGTTTTCGAGGTTCAGGGTTGTGGAGTTTCGGAATTTTTGAGTTTCGGAGTTTCGGAGTTTTGGAGTTTTGGAGTTTCGAATTTTCAGTTTCGGATTTTTGGAGTTTTGGAGTTTCGGAGATTTGGAGTTTTGGCGTTTTGGAGATTCGGAATCTTGGAGTTTCGGAATTTTGTAGTTTTGTAGTTTTCGAGTGTCGGAGTTTTGGAGTGTTGGAGTTTTGGAGCTTTGGAGTTTTGGAGTTTTTGAGTTTTAGAGTTTTGGATTTTTGCACTTTTGGAGTTTTGGAGTTTCAGAGTTTTGGAGGTTCAGGGTTGTGGAGTTTCGGAATTTTTGAGTTTTGGAGTTTCGGAGTTTCGGAGGTTTGGAGTATTGCAGTTTTGGAGTTTTGGAGTTTTGGAGTTTCAGAGATTTGGAGTTTTGGCGTTTTGGAGATTCGGAATCTTGGAGTTTCGGAATTTTGTAGTTTTGTAGCTTTGGAGTGTTGGAGCTTTGGAGTTTTGGAGTTTATGAGTTTTTGAGTTTTGGATTTTTGCACTTTTGGAGTTTTGGAGTTTTGGAGTTTTGGAGTTTCGGAGTTTCGGAGTTTTGGAGTATCAGAGTTTTGGAGGTTCAGGGTTGTGGAATTTCGGAATTTTTGAGTATTGGAGTATTTAGAGTTTTAGAGTTTTGGAGTTTTGAAATTTTTGAGTTTCGGATTTTTGGAGTTTGGAGTTTTTAAGTTTTGGATTTTTGAGTTTTGGATTTTTGGATTTTTGGAGTTTTTGTGTTTTTGAGTTTTGGAGTTTTGGATTTTTGAACTTTTGGAGGTTTGGAGTTTTGGAGTCTTGGATTTTTGGAGCTTTGGAGGTATGGATTTTTGGATATTCAGGGTTTTGTTCCTGAATTTTGTAGTTTTGGAGTTTTGGAGTGTCGGAGTTTCGAATTATTGGAGTTTTCGAGTTTTGGAATTTTTGATTTTTGGAGGTATGGATTTTTGGAGTTTCGGAGTTGTGGAGATTCGGAGTTTTGGAGATTCAGGGTTGTGGAGTTTCGGAATTTTTGAGTTTTGGAGTTTTGGAGTTTCGGAGTTCCGGAGTTTCGGAGTTTTGGAGTTTTGCAGTTTCGGAGTTTTAGAGTTTTGGAGTTTCGGAGTTTCGGAGTTTTGGAGTTTCAGAGTTTTCGAGGTTCAGGGTTGTGGAGTTTCTGAATTTTTGAATTTTGGAGTTTCGGAGTTTCGGAGTTTTGGAGTTTTGGAGTTTCGAATTTACAGTTTCGGATTTTCGGAGTTTTGGAGTTTCAGAGATTTGGAGTTTTGGCGTTTTGGAGATTCGGGGTCTTGGAGTTTCGGAATTTTGCAGTTTTCTAGTTTTGGAGTGTCGGAGTTTTGGAGTGTTGGAGTTTTGGAGTTTCGGAGTTTCGGAGTTTCGGAGTTTTGGAGTTTCAGAGTTTCAGAGTTCTGGAGGTTCAGGGTTGTGGAGTGTCGGAATTTTTGAGTTTTGGAGTTTCGGAGTTTTGGAGTTTTGCGGTTTTGGAGTTTTGGAGTTTCGAATTTTCAGTTTCGGATTTTTGGAGTTTTGGAGTTTTCGAGATTTGGAGTTTCGGCGTTTTGGAGATTCGGAGTCTTGGAGTGTCGGAATTTTGTAGTTTTGTAGTTTTGGAGTGTTGGAGTTTTGTAGTTTTGGAGTGTCGGAGTTTTGGAGTGTTGGAGTTTTGGTGTTTTGGAGTTTCGAATTTTCAGAGTTTCGGATTTTTGGAGTTTTGCAGTTCTGGAGATTTGGAGTTTCAGAGTTTTGGATGTTCAGGGTTGTGGAGTTTCGGAATTTTTGAGTTTTGGAGTTTCGGAGTTTTGGAGTTTCGGAGTTTTGGAGTTTCATAGTTGTCGAGGTTCAGGGTTGTGGAGTTTCGGAATTTTTGAGTTTCGGAGTTTCGGAGTTTTGGAGTTTTGGAGTTTCGAATTTTCAGTTTCGGATTTTTGGAGTTTTGGAGTTTCGGAGATTTGGAGTTTTGGCGTTTTGGAGATTCGGAATCTTGGAGTTTCGGAATTTTGTAGTTTTGTAGTTTTCGAGTGTCGGAGTTTTGGAGTGTTGGAGTTTTGGAGCTTTGGAGTTTTGGAGTTTTTGAGTTTTAGAGTTTTGGATTTTTGCACTTTTGGAGTTTTGGAGTTTCAGAGTTTTGGAGGTTCAGGTTTGTGGAGTTTCGGAATTTTTGAGTTTTGGAGTTTCGGAGTTTCGGAGGTTTGGAGTTTTGGCGTTTTTGAGATTCGGAATCTTGGAGTTTCGGAATTTTGTAGTTTTGTAGTTTTGGAGTGTCACAGGTTTGGAGTGTTGGAGTTTTGGAGCTTTGGAGTTTCGTAGTTTCGGAGTTTTGGAGTTTCAGAGTTTTGGAGGTTCAGTGTTGTGGAGTTTCGGCATTTTTGAGTATTGGAGTTTCGGAATTTCGGAGTTTTGGAGAATTGCAGTTTTGGAGTTTTGGAGTTTCGAATTTTCAGAGTTTCGGATTTTTGGAGTTTTGGAGTTTCGGAGTTTCGGAGTTTTGGAGTATTGCAGTTTTGGAGTTTTGGAGTTTTGGAGAATTGGAGTTTTGGAGTGTCGGTGTTTCGGAGTGTTGGAGTTTTGGAGTTTTAGAGTTTTAGAGTTTTGGAGTTTTGAAATTTTTGAGTTTCGGATTTTTGGAGTTTGGAGTTTTTAAGTTTTGGATTTTTGAGTTTTGGATTTTTGGATTTTTGGAGTTTTTGTGTTTTTGAGTTTTGGAGCTTTGGATTTTTGAACTTTTGGAGGTTTGGAGTTTTGGAGTGTTGGATTTTTGGAGCTTTGGAGGTATGGATTTTTGGATATTCAGGGTTTTGTTCCAGAATTTTGTAGTTTTGGAGTTTTGGAGTGTCGGAGTTTCGAATTATTGGAGTTTTCGAGTTTTGGAATTTTTGATTTTTGGAGGTTGGATTTTTGGAGTTTCGGAGTTGTGGAGATTCGGAGTTTTGGAGATTAAGGGTTGTGGAGTTTCGGAATTTTTGAGTTTTGGAGTTTTGGAGTTTCGGAGTTCCGGAGTTTCGGAGTTTTGGAGTTTAGCAGTTTCGGAGTTTTGGAGTTTTGGAGTTTCGGAGTTTCGGAGTTTTGGAGTTTCAGAGTTTTCGAGGTTCAGGGTTGTGGAGTTTCTGAATTTTTGAATTTTGGAGTTTCGGAGTTTTGGAGTTTCGAATTTACAGAGTTTCGGATTTTCGGAGTTTTGGAGTTTCAGAGATTTGGAGTTTTGGCGTTTTGGAGATTCGGGGTCTTGGAGTTTCGGAATTTTGCAGTTTTGTAGTTTTGGAGTGTCGGAGTTTTGGAGTGTTGGAGTTTTGGAGTTTCGGAGTTTCGGAGTTTTGGAGTTTCAGAGTTTCAGAGTTCTGGAGGTTCAGGGTTGTGGAGTGTCGGAATTTTTGAGTCTTGGAGTGTCGGAATTTTGTAGTTTTGTAGTTTTGGAGTGTTGGAGTTTTGGAGTGTTGGAGTTTTGGAGCTTTGGAGTTTTGGAGTTTTCGAGTTTTTTAGTTTTGGATTTTTGCACTTTTGGAGTTTGGGAGTTTTGGAGTTTCGGAGTTTTGGAGAATTGCAGTTTTGGAGTTTTGGGGTTTTGGAGTTTCGAATTTTCAGAGTTTCGGATTTTTGGAGTTTTGGAGCTTCGGAGATTTGGAGTTTTGGCGTTTTCGAGATTCGGAATCTTGGAGTTTCGGAATTTTGTAGTTTTGTAGTTTTGGATTGTCAGAGTTTTGGAGTGTTGGAGTTTTGGAGCTTTGGAGTTTTGGAGTTTTTGAGTTTTTGAGTTTTGGATTTTGACACTTTTGGAGTATAGGAGTTTTGGAGTTTCGGAGTTTCGGAGTTTTGGAGAATTGCAGTTTTGTAATTTTTGTAGTTTCGAATTTTCAGAGTTTCGGATTTTTGGAGTTTTGGAGTTTCGGAATTTTGCAGTTTTGTAGTTTTGGAGTGTCGGAGTTTTGGAGTGTTGGAGTTTTGGAGTTTCGGAGTTTTGGAGTTTCAGAGTTTTGGAGGTTCAGGGTTGTGAGTTTCGGAATTTTTGAGTATTGGAGTTCCGGAGTTTCGGAGTTTTGGAGAAATGCAGTTTTGGAATTTTTGTAGTTTCGAATTTTCAGAGTTTCGGATTTTTGGAGTTTTGGAGTTTCGGAATTTTGCAGTTTTGTAGTTTTGGAGTGTCGGAGTTCTGGAGTGTTGGAGTTTTGGAGTTTCGGAGTTTCGGAGTTTTGGAGTTTCAGAGTTTCAGAGTTCTGGAGGTTCAGGGTTGTGGAGTTTCGGAATTTTTGAGTTTTGGAGTTTCGGAGTTTCGGAGTTTTGGAGTTTTGCGGTTTTGGAGTTTCGAATTTTCAGTTTCGGATTTTTGGAGTTTTGGAGTTTTCGAGATTTGGAGTTTCGGCGTTTTGGAGATTCGGAGTCTTGGAGTGTCGGAATTTTGTAGTTTTGTAGTTTTGGAGTGTCAGAGTTTTGGAGTGTTGGAGGTTTGGAGCTTTGGAGTTTTGGAGTTTTGAGTTTTTTAGTTTTGGATTTTTGCACTTTTGGAGTTTTGGAGTTTTGGAGTTTCGGAGTTTCGGAGTTTTGGAGTTTCAGAGTTTTGGAGGTTCAGGGTTGTGGAGTTTCGGAATTTTTGAGTTTTGGAGTTTCGGAGTTTCGGAGTTTTGGAGAATTGCAGTTTTGGAGTTTTGGGGTTTTGGAGTTTCGAATTTTCAGAGTTTCGGATTTTTGGAGTTTTGGAGTTTCGGAGTTTCGGAGTTTTGGAGTTTCAGAGTTTTCGAGGTTCAGGGTTGTGGAGTTTCGGAATTTTTGAGTTTTGGAGTTTCGGAGTTTCGGAGTTTTGGAGTTTTGGAGTTTCGAATTTTCAGTTTCGGATTTTTGGAGTTTTGGAGTTTCGGAGATTTGGAGTTTTGGCGTTTTGGAGATTCGGAATCTTGGAGTTTCGGAATTTTGTAGTTTTGTTGTTTTGGAGTGTCAGAGTTCTGGAGTGTTGGAGCTTTGGAGTTTTGGAGTTTGAGTTTTTGAGTTTTGGATTTTTGCACTTTTGGAGTTTTGGAGTTTTGGAGTTTCGGAGTTTCGGAGTTTTGGAGTTTCTGAGTTTTGGAGGTTCAGGGTTGTGGAGTTTCGGAATTTTTGAGTATTGGAGTTCCGGAGTTTCGGAGTTTTGGAGAATTGCAGTTTTGGAATTTTTGTAGTTTTGAATTTTCAGTTTCGGATTTTTGGAGTTTTGGAGTTTCGGAGTTTCGGAGTTTTGAAGTTTCAGACTTTTCGAGGTTCAGGGTTGTGGAATTTGGGAATTTTTGAGTTTTGGAGTTTCGGAGTTCCGGAGTTTCGGAGTTTTGGAGTTTTGCAGTTTCGGAGTTTTGGAGTTTTGGAGTTTGCGGAGTTTTGGAGTTTCAGAGTTTTCGAGGTTCAGGGCTGTGGAGTTTCGGAATTTTTGAGTTTTGGAGTTTCGGAGTTTTGGAGTTTTGGTGTTTTGGAGTTTCGAATTTTCAGAGTTTCGGATTTTTGGAGTTTTGGAGTTCCAGAGATTTGGAGTTTCAGAGTTTTGGATGTTCAGGGTTGTGGAGTTTCGGAATTTTTGAGTTTTGGAGTTTCGGAGTTTTGGAGTTTCGGAGTTTTGGAGTTTCATAGTTTTCGAGGTTCAGGGTTGTGGAGTTTCGGAATTTTTGAGTTTCGGAGCTTCGGAGTTTTGGAGATTTGGAGTTTCGAATTTTCAGTTTCGGATTTTTGGAGTTTTGGAGTTTCGGAGATTTGGAGTTTTGGCGTTTTGGAGATTCGGAATCTTGGAGTTTCGGAATTTTGTAGTTTTGTAGTTTTCGAGTGTCGGAGTTTTGGAGTGTTGGAGTTTTGGAGCTTTGGAGTTTTGGAGTTTTTGAGTTTTAGAGTTTTGGATTTTTGCACTTTTGGAGTTTTGGAGTTTCAGAGTTTTGGAGGTTCAGGGTTGTGGAGTTTCGGAATTTTTGAGTTTTGGAGTTTCGGAGTTTCGGAGGTTTGGAGTATTGCAGTTTTGGAGTTTTGGAGTTTCAGAGATTTGGAGTTTTGGCGTTTTGGAGATTCGGAATCTTGGAGTTTCGGAATTTTGTAGTTTTGTAGTTTTGGAGTGTTGGAGCTTTGGAGTTTTGGAGTTTATGAGTTTTTGAGTTTTGGATTTTTGCACTTTTGGAGTTTTGGAGTTTTGGAGTTTTGGAGTTTCGGAGTTTCGGAGTTTTGGAGTTTCAGAGTTTTGGAGGTTCAGGGTTGTGGAATTTCGGAATTTTTGAGTTTTGGAGTTTCAAAGTTTTGGAGTTTTGGAGTTTTGGAGTTTCGAATTTTCAGAGTTTGGGATTTTTGGAGTTTTGGAGTTTCAGAGATTTGGAGTTTTGGCGTTTTGGAGATTCGGAATCTTGGAGTTTCGGAATTTTGTAGTTTTGTAGTTTTGGAGTGTCAGAGTTTTGGAGTGTTGGAGCTTTGGAGCTTTGGAGTTTTGGAGTTTTTGAGTTTTGGAGTTTTGGATTTTTGCACTTTTGGAGTTTTGGAGTTTTGGAGTTTCGGAGTTTCGGAGTTTCGGAGTTTTGGAGTTTTGCGGTTTTGGAGTTTTGGAGTTTCGAATTTTCAGTTTCGGATTTTTGGAGTTTTGGAGTTTTCGAGATTTGGAGTTTCGGCGTTTTGGAGATTCGGAGTCTTGGAGTGTCGGAATTTTGTAGTTTTGTAGTTTTGGAGTGTCGGAGTTTTGGAGTGTTGGAGGTTTGGAGCTTTGGAGTTTTGGAGTTTTTGAGTTTTTTAGTTTTGGATTTTTGCACTTTTGGAGTTTTGGAGTTTCGGAGTTTCGGAGTTTTGGAGTTTCAGAGTTTTGGAGGTTCAGGGTTGTGGAGTTTCGGAATTTTTGAGTTTTGGAGTTTCGGAGTTTCGGAGTTTTGGAGAATTGCAGTTTTGGAGTTTTGGGGTTTTGGAGTTTCGAATTTTCAGAGTTTCGGATTTTTGGAGTTTTGGAGTTTCGGAGTTTCGGAGTTTTGGAGTTTCAGAGTTTTCGAGGTTCAGGGTTGTGGAGTTTCGGAATTTTTGAGTTTTGGAGATTCGGAGTTTCGGAGTTTCGGAGTTTTGGAGTTTTGGAGTTTCGAATTTTCAGTTTCGGATTTTTGGAGTTTTGGAGTTTCGGAGATTTGGAGTTTTGGCGTTTTGGAGATTCGGAATCTTGGAGTTTCGGAATTTTGTAGTTTTGTAGTTTTGGAGTGTCAGAGTTCTGGAGTGTTGGAGCTTTGGAGTTTTGGAGTTTATGAGTTTTTGAGTTTTGGATTTTTGCACTTTTGGAGTTTTGGAGTTTTGGAGTTTTGGAGTTTCGGAGTTTCGGAGTTTTGGAGTTTCAGAGTTTTGGAGGTTCAGGGTTGTGGAGTTTCGGAATTTTTGAGTATTGGAGTTCCGGAGTTTCGGAGTTTTGGAGAATTGCAGTTTCGGTATTTTTGTAGTTTTGAATTTTCAGAGTTTCGGATTTTTGGAGTTTTGGAGTTTCGGAGTTTCGGAGTTTTGAAGTTTCAGACTTTTCGAGGTTCAGGGTTGTGGAATTTCGGAATTTTTGAGTTTTGGAGTTTCGGAGTTCCGGAGTTTCGGAGTTTTGGAGTTTTGCAGTTTCGGAGTTTTGGAGTTTTGGAGTTTGCGGAGTTTTGGAGTTTCAGAGTTTTCGAGGTTTCAGGGTTGTGGAGTTTCGGAATTTTTGAGTTTTGGAGTTTCGGAGTTTTGGAGTTTTGGTGTTTTGGAGTTTCGAATTTTCAGAGTTTCGGATTTTTGGAGTTTTGGAGTTCTGGAGATTTGGAGTTTCAGAGTTTTGGATGTTCAGGGTTGTGGCGTTTCGGAATTTTTGAGTTTTGGAGTTTCGGAGTTTTGGAGTTTCGGAGTTTTGGAGTTTCATAGTTTTCGAGGTTCAGGGTTGTGGAGTTTCGGAATTTTTGAGTTTCGGAGTTTCGGAGTTTTGGAGTTTCGAATTTTCAGTTTCGGATTTTTGGAGTTTTGGAGTTTCGGAGATTTGGAGTTTTGGCGTTTTGGAGATTCGGAATCTTGGAGTTTCGGAATTTTGTAGTTTTGTAGTTTTCGAGTGTCGGAGTTTTGGAGTGTTGGAGTTTTGGAGCTTTGGAGTTTTGGAGTTTTTGAGTTTTAGAGTTTTGGATTTTTGCACTTTTGGAGTTTTGGAGTTTCAGAGTTTTGGAGGTTCAGGGTTGTGGAGTTTCGGAATTTTTGAGTTTTGGAGTTTCGGAATTTCGGAGGTTTGGAGTATTGCAGTTTTGGAGTTTTGGAGTTTCAGAGATTTGGAGTTTTGGCGTTTTGGAGATTCGGAATCTTGGAGTTTCGGAATTTTGTAGTTTTGTAGTTTTGGAGTGTTGGAGCTTTGGAGTTTTGGAGTTTATGAGTTTTTGAGTTTTGGATTTTTGCACTTTTGGAGTTTTGGAGTTTTGGAGTTTTGGAGTTTCGGAGTTTCGGAGTTTTGGAGTTTCAGAGTTTTGGAGGTTCAGGGTTGTGGAATTTCGGAATTTTTGAGTATTGGAGTTTCGGAGTTTTGGAGAATTGCAGTTTTGGAATTTTTGGAGTTTCGAATTTTCAGAGTTTCGGATTTTTGGAGTTTTGGAGTTTCGGAGTTTCGGAGTTTTGGAGTTTCAGAGTTTTCGAGGTTCAGGGTTGTGGAGTTTCGGAATTTTTGAGTTTTGGAGTTTCAAAGTTTTGGAGTTTTGGAGTTTTGGAGTTTCGAATTTTCAGAGTTTGGGATTTTTGGAGTTTTGGAGTTTCAGAGATTTGGAGTTTTGGCGTTTTGGAGATTCGGAATCTTGGAGTTTCGGAATTTTGTAGTTTTGTAGTTTTGGAGTGTCAGAGTTTTGGAGTGTTGGAGTTTTGGAGCTTTGGAGTTTTGGAGTTTTTGAGTTTTGGAGTTTTGGATTTTTGCACTTTTGGAGTTTTGGAGTTTTGGAGTTTCGGAGTTTCGGAGTTTTGGAGTTTCAGAGTTTTGGAGGTTCAGGGTTGTGGAGTTTCGGAATTTTTGAGTTTTGGAGTTTCGGAGTTTCGGAGTTTTGGAGTATTGCAGTTTTGGAATTTTGGAGTTTGGAGTTTCGAATTTTCAGAGTTTCGGATTTTTGGAGTTTTGGAGTTTCGGAGGTTTGGAGTTTTGGCGTTTTTGAGATTCGGAATCTTGGAGTTTCGGAATTTTGTAGTTTTGTAGTTTTGGAGTGTCACAGTTTTGGAGTGTTGGAGTTTTGGAGCTTTGGAGTTTCGTAGTTTCGGAGTTTTGGAGTTTCAGAGTTTTGGAGGTTCAGTGTTGTGGAGTTTCGGCATTTTTGAGTATTGGAGTTTCGGAGTTTCGGAGTTTTGGAGAATTGCAGTTTTGGAGTTTTGGAGTTTCGAATTTTCAGAGTTCCGGATTTTTGGAGTTTTGGAGTTTTGGAGTTTCGGAGTTTCGGAGTTTTGGAGTATTGCAGTTTTGGAGTTTTGGAGTTTTGGAGAATTGGAGTTTTGGAGTGTCGGAGTTTCGGAGTGTTGGAGTTTTGGAGTTTTAGAGTTTTAGAGTTTTGGAGTTTCGAAATTTTTGAGTTTCGGATTTTTGGAGTTTGGAGTTTTTAAGTTTTGGATTTTTGAGTTTTGGATTTTTGGATTTTTGGAGTTTTTGTGTTTTTGAGTTTTGGAGTTTTGGATTTTTGAACTTTTGGAGGTTTGGAGTTTTGGAGTTTTGGATTTTTGGAGCTTTGGAGGTATGGATTTTTGGATATTCAGGGTTTTGTTCCAGAATTTTGTAGTTTTGGAGTTTTGGAGTGTCGGAGTTTCGAATTATTGGAGTTTTCGAGTTTTGGAATTTTTGATTTTTGGAGGTATGGATTTTTGGAGTTTCGGAGTTGTGGAGATTCGGAGTTTTGGAGATTCAGGGTTGTGGAGTTTCGGAATTTTTGAGTTTTGGAGTTTTGGAGTTTCGGAGTTCCGGAGTTTCGGAGTTTTGGAGTTTAGCAGTTTCGGAGTTTTGGAGTTTTGGAGTTTCGGAGTTTCGGAGTTTTGGAGTTTCAGAGTTTTCGAGGTTCAGGGTTGTGGAGTTTCTGAATTTTTGAATTTTGGAGTTTCGGAGTTTCGGAGTTTTGGAGTTTCGAATTTACAGAGTTTCGGATTTTCGGAGTTTTGGAGTTTCAGAGATTTGGAGTTTTGGCGTTTTGGAGATTCGGGGTCTTGGAGTTTCGGAATTTTGCAGTTTTGTAGTTTTGGAGTGTCGGAGTTTTGGAGTGTTGGAGTTTTGGAGTTTCGGAGTTTCGGAGTTTCGGAGTTTTGGAGTTTCAGAGTTTTGGAGTTTTGCGGTTTTGGAGTTTTGGAGTTTCGAATTTTCAGTTTCGGATTTTTGGAGTTTTGGAGTTTTCGAGATTTGGAGTTTCGGCGTTTTGGAGATTCGGAGTCTTGGAGTGTCGGAATTTTGTAGTTTTGTAGTTTTGGAGTGGTGGAGTTTTGGAGTGTTGGAGTTTTGGAGCTTTGGAGTTTTTGAGTTTTTGAGTTTTTTAGTTTTGGATTTTTGCACTTTTGGAGTTTGGGAGTTTTGGAGTTTCGGAGTTTTGGAGAATTGCAGTTTTGGAGTTTTGGGGTTTTGGAGTTTCGAATTTTCAGAGTTTCGGATTTTTGGAGTTTTGGAGTTTCGGAGTTTCGGAGTTTTGGAGTTTCAGAGTTTTCGAGGTTCAGGGTTGTGGAGTTTCGGAATTTTTGAGTTTTGGAGTTTCGGAGTTTCGAATTTTCAGAGTTTGGGATTTTTGGAGTTTTGGAGTTTCGGAGATTTGGAGTTTTGGCATTTTGGAGATTCGGAATCTTGGAGTTTCGGAATTTTGTAGTTTTGTAGTTTTGGAGTGTCGGAGTTTTGGAGTGTTGGAGTTTTGGAGCTTTGGAGTTTTGGAGTTTTGGAGTTTTGGAGTTTTGGATTTTTGCACTTTTGGAGTTTTGGAGTTTTGGAGTTTCAGAGTTTCGGAGTTTCTGAGTTTTGGAGTTTCAGAGTTTTGGAGGTTCAGGGTTGTGGAGTTTCGGAATTTTTGAGTTTTGGAGTTCCGGAGTTTCGGAGTTTTGGAGAATTGCAGTTTTGGAATTTTTGTAGTTTCCAATTTTCAGAGTTTCGGATTTTTGGAGTTTTGGAGTTTCGGAGTTTCGGAGTTTTGGAGTTTCAGACTTTTCGAGGTTCAGGGTTGTGGAATTTCGGAATTTTTGAGTTTTGGAGTTTCGGAGTTTCGGAGTTTTGGAGTTTTGGAGTTTCGAATTTTCAGTTCCGGATTTTTGAAGTTTTGGAGTTTCGGAGATTTGGAGTTTTGGCGTTTTGGAGATTCGGAATCTTGGAGTTTCGGAATTTTGTAGTTTTGTAGTTTTGGAGTGTCAGAGTTCTGGAGTGTTGGAGCTTTGAGTTTTGGAGTTTTGGACTTTTTGAGTTTTGGAGTTTTGGATTTTTGCACTTTTGGAGTTTTGGAGTTTTGGAGTTTCGGAGTTTCGGAGTTTCGGAGTTTTGGAGTTTCAGAGTTTTGGAGGTTCAGGGTTGTGGAGTTTCGGAATTTTTGAGTTTTGGAGTTTCGGAGTTTCGGAGTTTTGGAGTTTTGGAGTTTCGAATTTTCAGTTTCGGATTTTTGGAGTTTTGGAGTTTCGGAGATTTGGAGTTTTGGCGTTTTCGAGATTCGGAATGTTGGAGTTTCGGAATTTTGTAGTTTTGTAGTTTTGGAGTGTTGGAGTTTTGGAGCTTTGGAGTTTTGGAGTTTTTGAGTTTGAGTTTTGGATTTTGACACTTTTGGAGTTTCGGAGTTTCGGAGTTTCGGAGCTTCGGAGTTTCGGAGTTTTGGAGTTTCAGAGTTTTGGAGGTTCAGGGTTGTGGAGTTTCGGAATTTTTGAGTTTTGGAGTTTCGGAGTTTTGGAGTTTTGGAGTTTCGGAGTTTCGGAGTTTTGGAGTTTCAGAGTTTTGGAGGTTCAGGGTTGTGGAATTTCGGAATTTTTGAGTATTGGAGTTTCGGAGTTTCGGAGTTTTGGAGAATTGCAGTTTTGGAATTTTTGGAGTTTCGAATTTTCAGAGTTTCGGATTTTTGGAGTTTTGGAGTTTCGGAGTTTCGGAGTTTCGGAGTTTTGGAGTTTAAGAGTTTTCGAGGTTCAGGGTTGTGGAATTTCGGAATTTTTGAGTTTTGGAGTTTCGGAGTTCCGGAGTTTCGGAGTTTTGGAGTTTTGCAGTTTCGGAGTTTTGGAGTTTTGGAGTTTCGGAGTTTTGGAGTTTCAGAGTTTTCGAGGTTCAGGGTTGTGGAGTTTCGGAATTTTTGAGTTTTGGAGTTTCGGAGTTTTGGAGTTTTGGTGTTTTGGAGTTTCGAATTTTCAGAGTTTCGGATTTTTGGAGTTTTGGAGTTCCGGAGATTTGGAGTTTCAGAGTTTTGGAGGTTCAGGGTTGTGGAGTTTCGGAATTTTTGAGTTTTGGAGTTTCGGAGTTTTGGAGTTTTGGAGTTTCGGAGTTTCGGAGTTTCAGAGTTTTCGAGGTTCAGGGTTGTGGAGTTTCGGAATTTTTGAGTTTTGGAGTTTCGGAGTTTCGGAGTTTTGGAGTTTTGGAGTTTCAGAGTTTTGGAGGTTCAGGGTTGTGGAGTTTCGGAATTTTTGTGTTTTGGAGTTTTGGAGTTTCGGAGCTTTGGAGTATTGCAGTTTTGGAATTTTGGAGTTTTGGAGTTTCGAATTTTCAGAGTTTCGGATTTTTGGAGTTTTGGAGTTTCAGAGAATTGGAGTTTTAACGTTTTCGAGATTCGGAATCTTGGAGTTTCGGAATTTTGTAGTTTTGTAGTTTTGGAGTGTCGGAGTTTTGGAGTGTTGGAGTTTTGGAGCTTTGGAGCTTTGGAGTTTGGGAGTTTTTGAGTTTTTGAGTTTTGGATTTTTGCACTTTTTGAAATTTGGAGTTTTGGAGTTTTGGAGTTTCGGAGTTTCGGAGTTTTGGAGTTACAGAGTTTTGGAGGTTCAGGGTCGTGGAGTTTCGGAATTTTTGAGTTTTGGAGTTTCGGAGTTTCGGAGTTTTGGAGCATTGCAGTTTTGGAGTTCTGGAGTTTTGGAGTTTGGAATTTTCAGAGTGTCGGATTTTTGGAGTTTTGGAGTTTCAAAGATTTGGAGTTTTGGCCTTTTGGAGATTCGGGGTCTTGGAGTTTCGGAATTTTGTAGTTTTGCAGTTTTGGAATGTCGGAGGTTTGGAGTGTTGGAGTTTTGGAGTTTTGGAGTTCTGGAGCTTTGGAGTTTTGGAGTTTTTGAGTTTTGGAGTTTTGGATTTTTGCACTTTTGGAGTTTTGGAGTTTCAGAGTTTTGGAGGTTCAGGGTTGTGGAGTTTCGGAATTTTTGAGTTTTGGAGTTTCGGAGTTTCGGAGTTTTGGAGTTTCAGAGTTTTCGAGGTTCAGGGTTGTGGAGTTTCGGAATTTTTGAGTTTTGGAGTTTCGGAGTTTCGGAGTTTTGGAGTTTTGGAGTTTCGAATTTTCAGTTCCGGATTTTTGAAGTTTTGGAGTTTCGGAGATTTGGAGTTTTGGCGTTTTGGAGATTCGGAATCTTGGAGTTTCGGAATTTTGTAGTTTTGTAGTTTTGGAGTGTCAGAGTTTTGGAGTGTTGGAGTTATGGAGCTTTGGAGTTTTGGAGTTTTTGAGTTTTGGAGTTTTGGATTTTTGCACTTTTGGAGTTTTGGAGTTTTGGAGTTTCGGAGTTTCGGAGTTTTGGAGTTTTGGAGTTTCGAGTTTTGGAGGTTCAGGGTTGTGGAGTTTCGGAATTTTGGAGTTTTGGAGTTTCGGAGTTTCGGAGTTTTGGAGTTTTGGAGTTTCGAATTTTCAGTTTCGGATTTTTGGAGTTTTGGAGTTTCGGAGATTTGGAGTTTTGGCGTTTTGGAGATTCGGAATCTTGGAGTTTCGGAATTTTGTAGTTTTGTAGTTTTGGAGTGTCAGAGTTCTGGAGTGATGGAGCTTTGAGTTTTGGAGTTTTTGAGTTTTGGAGTTTTGGATTTTTGCACTTTTGGAGTTTTGGAGTTTTGGAGTTTCGGAGTTTCGGAGTTTCGGAGTTTTGGAGTTTCAGAGTTTTGGAGGTTCAGGGTTGTGGAGTTTCGGAATTTTTGAGTTTTGGAGTTTCGGAGTTTCGGAGTTTTGGAGTTTTGGAGTTTCGAATTTTCAGTTTCGGATTTTTGGAGTTTTGGAGTTTCGGAGATTTGGAGTTTTGGCGTTTTGGAGATTCGGAATCTTGGAGTTTCGGAATTTTGTAGTTTTGTAGTTTTGGAGTGTCAGAGTTCTGGAGTGTTGGAGCTTTGAGTTTTGGAGTTTTGGAGTTTTTGAGTTTTGGAGTTTTGGATTTTTGCACTTTTGGAGTTTTGGAGTTTTGGAGTTTCGGAGTTTCGGTGTTTCGGAGTTTTGGAGTTTCAGAGTTTTGGAGGTTCAGGGTTGTGGAGTTTCGGAATTTTTGAGTTTTGGAGTTTCGGAGTTTCGGAGTTTTGGAGTTTTGGAGTTTCGAATTTTCAGTTTCGGATTTTTGGAGTTTTGGAGTTTCGGAGATTTGGAGTTTTGGCGTTTTCGAGATTCGGAATCTTGGAGTTTCGGATTTTTGTAGTTTTGTAGTTTTGGAGTGTCAGAGTTTTGGAGTGTTGGAGTTTTGGAGCTTTGGAGTTTTGGAGTTTTTGAGTTTTTGAGTTTTGGATTTTGACACTTTTCGAGTTTTGGAGTTTTGGAGTTTCGGAGTTTCGGAGTTTCGGAGCTTCGGAGTTTCGGAGTTTTGGAGTTTCAGAGTTTTGGAGGTTCAGGGTTGTGGAGTTTCGGAATTTTTGAGTTTTGGAGTTTCGGAGTTTTGGAGTTTTGGAGTTTTGGAGTTTCGGAGTTTTGGAGTTTCAGAGTTTTGGAGGTTCAGGGTTGTGGAGTTTCGGAATTTTTGAGTATTGGAGTTCCGGAGTTTCGGAGTTTTGGAGAATTGCAGTTTTGGAATTTTTGTAGTTTCGAATTTTCAGAGTTTCGGATTTTTGGAGTTTTGGAGTTTCGGAGTTTCGGAATTTTGGAGTTTCAGACTTTTCGAGGTTCAGGGTTGTGGAATTTCGGAATTTTTGAGTTTTGGAGTTTCGGAGTTCCGGAGTTTCGGAGTTTTGGAGTTTTGCAGTTTCGGAGTTTTGGAGTTTTGGAGTTTCGGAGTTTTGGAGTTTCAGAGTTTTCGAGGTTCAGGGTTGTGGAGTTTCGGAATTTTTGAGTTTTGGAGTTTCGGAGTTTTGGAGTTTTGGTGTTTTGGAGTTTCGAATTTTCAGAGTTTCGGATTTTTGGAGTTTTGGAGTTCCGGAGATTTGGAGTTTCAGAGTTTTGGAGGTTCAAGGTTGTGGAGTTTCGGAATTTTTGAGTTTTGGAGTTTCGGAGTTTTGGAGTTTCAGAGTTTTCGAGGTTCAGGGTTGTGGAGTTTCGGAATTTTTGAGTTTTGGAGTTTCGGAGTTTCGGAGTTTTGGAGTTTTGGAGTTTCAGAGTTTTGGAGGTTCAGGGTTGTGGAGTTTCGGAATTTTTGTGTTTTGGAGTTTCGGAGTTTCGGAGCTTTGGAGTATTGCAGTTTTGGAATCTTGGAGTTTCGGAATTTTGTAGTTTTGTAGTTTTGGAGTGTCGGAGTTTTGGAGTGTTGGAGTTTTGGAGCTTTGGAGCTTTGGAGTTTGGGAGTTTTTGAGTTTTTGAGTTTTGGATTTTTGCACTTTTTGAAATTTGGAGTTTTGGAGTTTTGGAGTTTCGGAGTTTCGGAGTTTTGGAGTTTCAGAGTTTTGGAGGTTCAGGCTTGTGGAGTTTCGGAATTTTTGAGTTTTGGAGTTTCGAAGTTTCGGAGTTTTGGAGCATTGCAGTTTTGGAGTTCTGGAGTTTTGGAGTTTGGAATTTTCAGAGTTTCGGATTTTTGGAGTTTTGGAGTTTCGGAATTTTGTAGTTTTGTAGTTTTGGAGTGTCAGAGTTCTGGAGTGTTGGAGCTTTGGAGTTTTGGAGTTTTTGAGTTTTGGAGTTTTGGATTTTTGCACTTTTGGAGTTTTGGAGTTTTGGAGTTTTGGAGTTTTGGAGTTTCGGAGTTTCGGAGTTTGGGAGTTTCAGAGTTTTGGAGGTTCAGGGTTGTGGAGTTTCGGAATTTTTGAGTTTTGGAGTTTCGGAGTTTCGGAGTTTTGGAGTATTGCAGTTTTGGAATTTCGGAGTTTTAGAGTTTCGAATTTTCAGAGTTTTGGATTGTTGCACTTTTGGAGTTTCGGAGATTTGGAGTTTTGTAGTTTTGGAGTGTCAGAGTTTTGGAGCTTTGGAGTTTTGGAGTTTCGGAGTTTCGGAGTTTCGGAGTTTCGGAGTTTTGGAGAATTGCAGTTTTGGAGTTTTGGAGTTTCGAATTTTCAGAGTTTCGGATTTTTGGAGTTTTGGAGTTTCGGAGATTTGGAGTTTTGTGCGTTTTGGAGATTCGGAATCTTGGAGTTTCGGAATTTTGTAGTTTTGTAGTTTTGAGCCTTGGAGTTTTGGAGTTTTTGAGTTTTGGAGTTTTGGATTTTTGCAAATTTGGAGTTTTGGAGTTTTGGAGTTTCGGAATTTTTGAGTTTTGGAGTTTCGGAGTTTTGGAGTTTCGGAGATTTATAGTTTTGGCGTTTTGGAGATTCGGGTTCTTGGAGTTTCGGAATTTTGCAGTTTTGTAGTTTTGGAGTGTCGGAGTTTTGGAGTGTTGGAGTTTTGGAGTTTCGGAGTTTCGGAGTTTTGGAGTTTCAGAGTTTTAGAGTTCTGGAGGTTCAGGGTTGTGGAGTTTCGGAATTTTTGAGTTTTGGAGTTTCGGAGTTTCGGAGTTTTGGAGTTTTGCGGTTTTGGAGTTTTGGAGTTTCGAATTTTCAGTTTCGGATTTTTGGAGTTTTCGAGTTTTTGAGATTTGGAGTTTCGGCGTTTTGGAGATTCGGAGTCTTGGAGTGTCGGAATTTTGTAGTTTTGTAGTTTTGGAGTGTGGGAGTTTTGGAGTGTTGGAGTTTTGGAGCTTTGGAGTTTTTGAGTTTTTGAGTTTTTTAGTTTTGGATTTTTGCACTTTTGGAGTTTTGGAGTTTTGGAGTTTCGGAGTTTTGGAGTTTCAGAGTTTTGGAGGTTCAGGGTTGTGGAGTTTCGGAATTTTTGAGTTTTGGAGTTTCGGAGTTTCGGAGTTTTGGAGAATTGCAGTTTTGGAGTTTTGGGGTTTTGGAGTTTCGAATTTTCAGAGTTTCGGATTTTTGGAGTTTTGGAGTTTCGGAGTTTCGGAGTTTTGGAGTTTCAGAGTTTTCGAGGTTCAGGGTTGTGGAGTTTCGGAATTTTTGAGTTTTGGAGTTTCGGAGTTTCGGAGTTTTGGAGTTTTGGAGTTTCGAATTTTCAGTTTCGGATTTTTGGAGTTTTGGAGTTTCGGAGATTTGGAGTTTTGGCGTTTTGGAGATTTGGAATCTTGGAGTTTCGGAATTTTGTAGTTTTGTAGTTTTGGAGTGTCAGAGTTCTGGAGTGTTGGAGCTTTGGAGTTTTGGAGTTTATGAGTTTTTGAGTTTTGGATTTTTGCACTTTTGGAGTTTTGGAGTTTTGGAGTTTCGGAGTTTCGGAGTTTTGGAGTTTCAGAGTTTTGGAGGTTCAGGGTTGTGGAGTTTCGGAATTTTTGAGTATTGGAGTTCCGGAGTTTCGGAGTTTTGGAGAATTGCAGTTTTGGAATTTTTGTAGTTTTGAATTTTCAGAGTTTCGGAGTTTGGAGTTTCAGACTTTTCGAGGTTCAGGGTTGTGGAATTTCGGAATTTTTGAGTTTTGGAGTTTCGGAGTTCCGGAGTTTCGGAGTTTTGGAGTTTTGCAGTTTCGGAGTTTTGGAGTTTTGGAGTTTCGGAGTTTTGGAGTTTCAGAGTTTTCGAGGTTCAGGGTTGTGGAGTTTCGGAATTTTTGAGTTTTGGAGTTTCGGAGTTTTGGAGTTTTAGTGTTTTGGAGTTTCGAATTTTCAGAGTTTCGGATTTTTGGAGTTTTGGAGTTCCGGAGATTTGGAGTTTCAGAGTTTTGGAGGTTCAGGGTTGTGGAGTTTCGGAATTTTTGAGTTTTGGAGTTTCGGAGTTTTGGAGTTTTGAGTTTCGGAGTTTCGGAGTTTCAGAGTTTTGGAGGTTCAGGGTTGTGGAGTTTCGGAATTTTTGAGTTTTGGAGTTTCGGAGTTTCGGAGTTTTGGAGTATTGCAGTTTTGGAATTTTGGAGTTTTGGAGTTTCGAATTTTCAGAGTTTGGGATTTTTGGAGTTTTGGAGTTTTGGAAATTTGGAGTTTTGGCATTTTGGAGATTCGGAATTTTGGAGTTTCGGAATTTTGTAGTTTTGTAGTTTTGGAGTGTCGGAGTTTTGGAGTGTTGGAGTTTTGGAGCTTTGGAGTTTCGGAGTTTTTGAGTTTTGGAGTTTTGGATTTTTGCACTTTTGGAGTTTTGGAGTTTTGGAGTTTTGGAGTTTCGGAGTTTCGGAGTATTCGAATTTCAGAGTTTTGGAGGATCAGGGTTGTGGAGTTTCGGAATTTTTGAGTTTTGGAGTTTCGGAGTTTCGGAGTTTTGGAGTATTGCAGTTTTGGAATTTTGGAGTTTTGGAGTTTCGAATTTTCAGAGTTTCAAATTTTTGGAGTTTTGGAGTTTCGGAGATTTGGAATTTCGGCGTTTTGGAGATTCGGGGTCTTGGAGTTTCGGAATTTTGTAGTTTTGGAGTGTCGGAGTTTCGGAGTGTTGGAGTTTTGGAGTTTTGGAGTTTTAGAGTTTGAGTTTTGGAGTTTTGAAATTTTTGAGTTTCGGATTTTTGGAGTTTGGAGTTTTTAAGTTTTGGATTTTTGAGTTTTGGATGTTTGGAATTTTGGAGTTTTTGTGTTTTTGAGTTTTGGAGTTTTGGATTTTTGCGCTTTTGGAGGTTTGGAGTTTTGGAGTTTTGGATTTTGGAGCTTTGGAGGTATGGATTTTTGGATATTCAGGGTTTTGTTCCAGAATTTTGTAGTTTTGGAGTTTTGGAGTGTCGGAGTTTCGGAGTTTCGAATTATTGGAGTTTTCGAGTTTTGGAATTTTTGATTTTTGGAGGTATGGATTTTTGGAGTTTCGGAGTGTGGAGATTCGGGTTTGTGGAGTTTTGGAGTTTTGGATTTTTGCACTTTTGGAGTTTCGGAGTTTTGGAGTTTCGGAGTTTTGGAGTTTCGGAGTTGTGGAGTTTGGGAATTTTTAAGTTTTGGAGTTTTGGAGTTTCGGAGTTCCGGAGTTTCGGAGTTTCGGAGTTTTGGAGTTTTGCAGTTTCGGAGTTTTGGAGTTTTGGAGTTTCGGAGTTTCGGAGTTTTGGAGTTTCAGAGTTTTTTAGGTTCAGGGTTGTGGAGTTTCTGAATTTTTGAATTTTGGAGTTTCGGAGTTTCGGAGTTTTGGAGTTTTGGAGTTTCGAATTTACAGAGTTTCGGATTTTCGGAGATTTGGAGTTTCGGAGATTTGGAGTTTTGGCGTTTTGGAGATTCGGGGCCTTGGAGTTTCGGAATTTTGCAGTTTTGTAGTTTTGGAGTGTTGGAGTTTTGGAGTTTCGGAGTTTCGGAGTTTCGGAGTTTTGGAGTTTCAGAGTTTCAGAGTTCTGGAGGTTCAGGGTTGTGGAGTTTCGGAATTTTTGAGTTTTGGAGTTTCAGAGTTTCGGAGTTTTGGAGTTTTGCGGTTTTGGAGTTTTGGAGTTTCGAATTTTCAGTTTCGGATTTTTGGAGTTTTGGAGTTTTCGAGATTTGGAGTTTCGGCGTTTTGGAGATTCGGAGTCTTGGAGTGTCGGAATTTTGTAGTTTTGTAGTTTTGGAGTGTCGGAGTTTTGGAGTGTTGGAGTTTTGGAGCTTTGGAGTTTTGGAGTTTTTGAGTTTTTTAGTTTTGAATTTTTGCACTTTTGGAGTTTTGGAGTTTCGGAGTTTCGGAGTTTTGGAGTTTCAGAGTTTTGGAGGTTCAGGGTTGTGGAGTTTCGGAATTTTTGAGTTTTGGAGTTTCGTAGTTTCGGAGTTTTGGAGAATTGCAGTTTTGGAGTTTTAGGGTTTTGGAGTTTCGAATTTTCACAGTTTCGGATTTTTGGAGTTTCGGAGTTTCGGAGTTTTGGAGTTTCAGAGTTTTCGAGGTTCAGGGTTGTGGAGTTTCGGAATTTTTGAGTTTTGGAGTTTCAGAGTTTCGGAGTTTTGGAGTTTTGGAGTTTCGAATTTTCAGTTTCGGATTTTTGGAGTTTTGGAGTTCCGGAGATTTGGAGTTTCAGAGTTTTGGAGGTTCAGGGTTGGGGAGTTTCGGAATTTTTGAGTTTTGGAGTTTCGGAGTTTTGGAGTTTTGGAGTTTCGGAGTTTCGGAGTTTCAGAGTTTTCGAGGTTCAGGGTTGTGGAGTTTCGGAATTTTTGAGTTTTGGAGTTTCGGAGTTTCGGAGTTTTGGAGTTTCAGAGTTTTGGAGGTTCAGGGTTGTGGAGTTTCGGAATTTTTGAGTTTTGGAGTTTCGGAGTTTCGGAGTTTTGGAGTATTGCAGTTTTGCAGTTTCGGAGTTTTGGAGTTTTGGAGTTTCGGAGTTTTGGAGTTTCAGAGTTTTCGAGGTTCAGGGTTGTGGAGTTTCGGAATTTTTGAGTTTTGGAGTTTCGGAGTTTTGGAGTTTTAGTGTTTTGGAGTTTCGAATTTTCAGAGTTTCAGATTTTTGGAGTTTTGGAGTTCCGGAGATTTGGAGTTTCAGAGTTTTGGAGGTTCAGGGTTGTGGAGTTCCGGAATTTTTGAGTTTTGGAGTTTCGGAGTTTTGGAGTTTTGAGTTTCGGAGTTTCGGAGTTTCAGAGTTTTCGAGGTTCAGGGTTGTGGAGTTTCGGAATTTTTGAGTTTTGGAGTTTCGGAGTTTCGGAGTTTTGGAGTATTGCAGTTTTGGAATTTTGGAGTTTTGGAGTTTCGAATTTTCAGTTTGGGATTTTTGGAGTTTTGGAGTTTTGGAGATTTGGAGTTTTGGCATTTTGGAGATTCGGAATTTTGGAGTTTCGGAATTTTGTAGTTTTGTAGTTTTGGAGTGTCGGAGTTTTGGAGTGTTGGAGTTCTGGAGCTTTGGAGTTTTTGAGTTTTTGAGTTTTGGAGTTTTGGAGTTTCGGAGTTTCGGAGTTCCGGAGTTTCGGAGTTTCGGAGTTTTGGAGTTTTGCAGTTTCGGAGTTTTGGAGTTTTGGAGTTTCGGAGTTTCGGAGTTTTGGAGTTTCAGAGTTTTCCAGGTTCAGGGTTGTGGAGTTTCTGAATTTTTGAATTTTGGAGTTTCGGAGTTTCGGAGTTTTGGAGTTTTGGAGTTTCGAATTTACAGAGTTTCGGATTTTCGGAGATTTGGAGTTTCGGAGATTTGGAGTTTTGGCGTTTTGGAGATTCGGGGCCTTGGAGTTTCGGAATTTTGCAGTTTTGTAGTTTTGGAGTGTTGGAGTTTTGGAGTTTCGGAGTTTCGGAGTTTCGGAGTTTTGGAGTTTCAGAGTTTCAGAGTTCTGGAGGTTCAGGGTTGTGGAGTTTCGGAATTTTTGAGTTTTGGAGTTTCAGAGTTTCGGAGTTTTGGAGTTTTGCGGTTTTGGAGTTTTGGAGTTTCGAATTTTCAGTTTCGGATTTTTGGAGTTTTGGAGTTTTCGAGATTTGGAGTTTCGGCGTTTTGGAGATTCGGAGTCTTGGAGTGTCGGAATTTTGTAGTTTTGTAGTTTTGGAGTGTCGGAGTTTTGGAGTGTTGGAGTTTTGGAGCTTTGGAGTTTTGGAGTTTTTGAGTTTTTTAGTTTTGAATTTTTGCACTTTTGGAGTTTTGGAGTTTCGGAGTTTTGGAGGTTCAGGGTTGTGGAGTTTCGGAATTTTTGAGTTTTGGAGTTTCGTAGTTTCGGAGTTTTGGAGAATTGCAGTTTTGGAGTTTTGGGGTTTTGGAGTTTCGAATTTTCAGAGTTCCGGATTTTTGGAGTTTCGGAGTTTCGGAGTTTTGGAGTTTCAGAGTTTTCGAGGTTCAGGGTTGTGGAGTTTCGGAATTTTTAAATTTTGGAGTTTCAGAGTTTCGGAGTTTTGGAGTTTTGGAGTTTCGAATTTTCAGTTTCGGATTTTTGGAGTTTTCGAGTTCCGGAGATTTGGAGTTTCAGAGTTTTGGAGGTTCAGGGTTGGGGAGTTTCGGAATTTTTGAGTTTTGGAGTTTCGGAGTTTCGGAGTTTTGGAGAATTGCAGTTTTGGAGTTTTGGGGTTTTGGAGTTTCGAATTTTCAGAGTTCCGGATTTTTGGAGTTTCGGAGTTTCGGAGTTTTGGAGTTTCAGAGTTTTCGAGGTTCAGGGTTGTGGAGTTTCGGAATTTTTGAGTTTTGGAGTTTCAGAGTTTCGGAGTTTTGGAGTTTTGGAGTTTCGAATTTTCAGTTTCGGATTTTTGGAGTTTTGGAGTTCCGGAGATTTGGAGTTTCAGAGTTTTGGAGGTTCAGGGTTGGGGAGTTTCGGAATTTTTGAGTTTTGGAGTTTCGGAGTTTTGGAGTTTTGGAGTTTCGGAGTTTCGGAGTTTCAGAGTTTTCGAGGTTCAGGGTTGTGGAGTTTCGGAATTTTTGAGTTTTGGAGTTTCGGAGTTTCGGAGTTTTGGAGTTTCAGAGTTTTGGAGGTTCAGGGTTGTGGAGTTTCGGAATTTTTGAGTTTTGGAGTTTCGGAGTTTCGGAGTTTTGGAGTATTGCAGTTTTGGAATTTCGGAGTTTTAGAGTTTCGAATTTTCAGAGTTTTGGATTTTTGCACTTTTGGAGTTTCGGAGATTTGGAGTTTTGGCGTTTTGGAGATTCGGAATCTTGGAGTTTCGGAATTTTGTAGTTTTGTAGTTTTGGAGTGTCAGAGTTTTGGAGTGTTGGAGTTTTGGAGCTTTGGAGTTTTGGAGTTTCGGAGTTTCGGAGTTTTGGAGAATTGCAGTTTTGGAGTTTCGAATTTTCAGAGTTTCGGATTTTTGGAGTTTTGGAGTTTCGGAGATTTGGAGTTTTGTGCGTTTTGGAGATTCGGAATCTTGGAGTTTCGGAATTTTGTAGTTTTGTAGTTTTGAGCCTTGGAGTTTTGGAGTTTTTGAGTTTTTGAGTTTTGGATTTTTGCAAATTTGGAGTTTTGGAGTTTTGGAGTTTCGGAATTTTTGAGTTTTGGAGTTTCGGAGTTTCGGAGTTTTGGAGTTTCGGAGATTTGGAGTTTTGGTGTTTTGGAGATTCGGGTTCTTGGAGTTTCGGAATTTTGCAGTTTTGTAGTTTTGGAGTGTCGGAGTTTTGGAGTGTTGGAGTTTTGGAGTTTCGGAGTTTTGGAGTTTTGGAGTTTCAGAGTTTTAGAGTTCTGGAGGTTCAGGGTTGTGGAGTTTCGGAATTTTTGAGTTTTGGAGTTTCGGAGTTTCGGAGTTTTGGAGTTTTGCGGTTTTGGAGTTTTGGAGTTTCGAATTTTCAGTTTCGGATTTTTGGAGTTTTCGAGTTTTTGAGATTTGGAGTTTCGGCGTTTTGGAGATTCGGAGTCTTGGAGTGTCGGAATTTTGTAGTTTTGTAGTTTTGGAGTGTGGGAGTTTTGGAGTGTTGGAGTTTTGGAGCTTTGGAGTTTTTGAGTTTTTGAGTTTTTTAGTTTTGGATTTTTGCACTTTTGGAGTTTTGGAGTTTTGGAGTTTCGGAGTTTCGGAGTTTTGGAGTTTCAGAGTTTTGGAGGTTCAGGGTTGTGGAGTTTCGGAATTTTTGAGTTTTGGAGTTTCGGAGTTTTGGAGAATTGCAGTTTTGGAGTTTTGGGGTTTTGGAGTTTCGAATTTTCAGAGTTTCGGATTTTTGGAGTTTTGGAGTTTCGGAGTTTCGGAGTTTTGGAGTTTCAGAGTTTTCGAGGTTCAGGGTTGTGGAGTTTCGGAATTTTTGAGTTTTGGAGTTTCGGAGTTTCGGAGTTTTGGAGTTTTGGAGTTTCGAATTTTCAGTTTCGGATTTTTGGAGTTTTGGAGTTTCGGAGATTTGGAGTTTTGGCGTTTTGGAGATTTGGAATCTTGGAGTTTCGGAATTTTGTAGTTTTGTAGTTTTGGAGTGTCAGAGTTCTGGAGTGTTGGAGCTTTGGAGTTTTGGAGTTTATGAGTTTTTGAGTTTTGGATTTTTGCACTTTTGGAGTTTTGGAGTTTTGGAGTTTCGGAGTTTCGGAGTTTTGGAGTTTCAGAGTTTTGGAGGTTCAGGGTTGTGGAGTTTCGGAATTTTTGAGTATTGGAGTTCCGGAGTTTCGGAGTTTTGGAGAATTGCAGTTTTGGAATTTTTGTAGTTTTGAATTTTCAGAGTTTCGGAGTTTGGAGTTTCAGACTTTTCGAGGTTCAGGGTTGTGGAATTTCGGAATTTTTGAGTTTTGGAGTTTCGGAGTTCCGGAGTTTCGGAGTTTTGGAGTTTTGCAGTTTCGGAGTTTTGGAGTTTTGGAGTTTCGGAGTTTTGGAGTTTCAGAGTTTTCGAGGTTCAGGGTTGTGGAGTTTCGGAATTTTTGAGTTTTGGAGTTTCGGAGTTTTGGAGTTTTAGTGTTTTGGAGTTTCGAATTTTCAGAGTTTCGGATTTTTGGAGTTTTGGAGTTCCGGAGATTTGGAGTTTCAGAGTTTTGGAGGTTCAGGGTTGTGGAGTTTCGGAATTTTTGAGTTTTGGAGTTTCGGAGTTTTGGAGTTTTGAGTTTCGGAGTTTCGGAGTTTCAGAGTTTTCGAGGTTCAGGGTTGTGGAGTTTCGGAATTTTTGAGTTTTGGAGTTTCGGAGTTTCGGAGTTTTGGAGTATTGCAGTTTTGGAATTTTGGAGTTTTGGAGTTTCGAATTTTCAGTTTGGGATTTTTGGAGTTTTGGAGTTTTGGAGATTTGGAGTTTTGGCATTTTGGAGATTCGGAATTTTGGAGTTTCGGAATTTTGTAGTTTTGTAGTTTTGGAGTGTCGGAGTTTTGGAGTGTTGGAGTTTTGGAGCTTTGGAGTTTTGGAGTTTTTGAGTTTTGGAGTTTTGGATTTTCGCACTTTTGGAGTTTTGGAGTTTTGGAGTTTCGGAGTTTCGCAGTTTCGGAGTATTCGAATTTCAGAGTTTTGGAGGATCAGGGTTGTGGAGTTTCGGAATTTTTGAGTTTTGGAGTTTCGGAGTTTCGGAGTTTTGGAGTTTTGCGGTTTTGGAGTTTTGGAGTTTCGAATTTTCAGTTTCGGATTTTTGGAGTTTTCGAGTTTTTGAGATTTGGAGTTTCGGCGTTTTGGAGATTCGGAGTCTTGGAGTGTCGGAATTTTGTAGTTTTGTAGTTTTGGAGTGTGGGAGTTTTGGAGTGTTGGAGTTTTGGAGCTTTGGAGTTTTTGAGTTTTTGAGTTTTTTAGTTTTGGATTTTTGCACTTTTGGAGTTTTGGAGTTTTGGAGTTTTGGAGTTTCGGAGTTTTGGAGTTTCACAGTTTTGGAGGTTCAGGGTTGTGGAGTTTCGGAATTTTTGAGTTTTGGAGTTTCGTAGTTTCGGAGTTTTGGAGAATTGCAGTTTTGGAGTTTTGGGGTTTTGGAGTTTCGAATTTTCAGAGTTTCGGATTTTTGGAGTTTCGGAGTTTCGGAGTTTTGGAGTTTCAGAGTTTTCGAGGTTCAGGGTTGTGGAGTTTCGGAATTTTTGAGTTTTGGAGTTTCAGAGTTTCGGAGTTTTGGAGTTTTGGAGTTTCGAATTTTCAGTTTCGGATTTTTGGAGTTTTGGAGTTCCGGAGATTTGGAGTTTCAGAGTTTTGGAGGTTCAGGGTTGGGGAGTTTCGGAATTTTTGAGTTTTGGAGTTTCGGAGTTTTGGAGTTTTGGAGTTTCGGAGTTTCGGAGTTTCAGAGTTTTCGAGGTTCAGGGTTGTGGAGTTTCGGAATTTTTGAGTTTTGGAGTTTCGGAGTTTCGGAGTTTTGGAGTTTCAGAGTTTTGGAGGTTCAGGGTTGTGGAGTTTCGGAATTTTTGAGTTTTGGAGTTTCGGAGTTTCGGAGTTTTGGAGTATTGCAGTTTTGCAGTTTCGGAGTTTTGGAGTTTTGGAGTTTCGGAGTTTTGGAGTTTCAGAGTTTTCGAGGTTCAGGGTTGTGGAGTTTCGGAATTTTTGAGTTTTGGAGTTTCGGAGTTTTGGAGTTTTAGTGTTTTGGAGTTTCGAATTTTCAGAGTTTCAGATTTTTGGAGTTTTGGAGTTCCGGAGATTTGGAGTTTCAGAGTTTTGGAGGTTCAGGGTTGTGGAGTTTCGGAATTTTTGAGTTTTGGAGTTTCGGAGTTTTGGAGTTTTGAGTTTCGGAGTTTCGGAGTTTCAGAGTTTTCGAGGTTCAGGGTTGTGGAGTTTCGGAATTTTTGAGTTTTGGAGTTTCGGAGTTTCGGAGTTTTGGAGTATTGCAGTTTTGGAATTTTGGAGTTTTGGAGTTTCGAATTTTCAGTTTGGGATTTTTGGAGTTTTGGAGTTTTGGAGATTTGGAGTTTTGGCATTTTGGAGATTCGGAATTTTGGAGTTTCGGAATTTTGTAGTTTTGTAGTTTTGGAGTGTCGGAGTTTTGGAGTGTTGGAGTTCTGGAGCTTTGGAGTTTTGGAGTTTTTGAGTTTTGGAGTTTTGGAGTTTCGGAGTTTCGGAGTTCCGGAGTTTCGGAGTTTCGGAGTTTTGGAGTTTTGCAGTTTCGGAGTTTTGGAGTTTTGGAGTTTCGGAGTTTCGGAGTTTTGGAGTTTCAGAGTTTTCCAGGTTCAGGGTTGTGGAGTTTCTGAATTTTTGAATTTTGGAGTTTCGGAGTTTCGGAGTTTTGGAGTTTTGGAGTTTCGAATTTACAGAGTTTCGGATTTTCGGAGATTTGGAGTTTCGGAGATTTGGAGTTTTGGCGTTTTGGAGATTCGGGGCCTTGGAGTTTCGGAATTTTGCAGTTTTGTAGTTTTGGAGTGTTGGAGTTTTGGAGTTTCGGAGTTTCGGAGTTTCGGAGTTTTGGAGGTTCAGGGTTGTGGAGTTTCGGAATTTTTGAGTTTTGGAGTTTCAGAGTTTCGGAGTTTTGGAGTTTTGCGGTTTTGGAGTTTTGGAGTTTCGAATTTTCAGTTTCGGATTTTTGGAGTTTTGGAGTTTTCGAGATTTGGAGTTTCGGCGTTTTGGAGATTCGGAGTCTTGGAGTGTCGGAATTTTGTAGTTTTGTAGTTTTGGAGTGTCGGAGTTTTGGAGTGTTGGAGTTTTGGAGCTTTGGAGTTTTGGAGTTTTTGAGTTTTTTAGTTTTGAATTTTTGCACTTTTGGAGTTTTGGAGTTTCGGAGTTTTGGAGGTTCAGGGTTGTGGAGTTTCGGAATTTTTGAGTTTTGGAGTTTCGTAGTTTCGGAGTTTTGGAGAATTGCAGTTTTGGAGTTTTGGGGTTTTGGAGTTTCGAATTTTCAGAGTTCCGGATTTTTGGAGTTTCGGAGTTTCGGAGTTTTGGAGTTTCAGAGTTTTCGAGGTTCAGGGTTGTGGAGTTTCGGAATTTTTAAATTTTGGAGTTTCAGAGTTTCGGAGTTTTGGAGTTTTGGAGTTTCGAATTTTCAGTTTCGGATTTTTGGAGTTTTCGAGTTCCGGAGATTTGGAGTTTCAGAGTTTTGGAGGTTCAGGGTTGGGGAGTTTCGGAATTTTTGAGTTTTGGAGTTTCGGAGTTTCGGAGTTTTGGAGAATTGCAGTTTTGGAGTTTTGGGGTTTTGGAGTTTCGAATTTTCAGAGTTCCGGATTTTTGGAGTTTCGGAGTTTCGGAGTTTTGGAGTTTCAGAGTTTTCGAGGTTCAGGGTTGTGGAGTTTCGGAATTTTTGAGTTTTGGAGTTTCAGAGTTTCGGAGTTTTGGAGTTTTGGAGTTTCGAATTTTCAGTTTCGGATTTTTGGAGTTTTGGAGTTCCGGAGATTTGGAGTTTCAGAGTTTTGGAGGTTCAGGGTTGGGGAGTTTCGGAATTTTTGAGTTTTGGAGTTTCGGAGTTTTGGAGTTTTGGAGTTTCGGAGTTTCGGAGTTTCAGAGTTTTCGAGGTTCAGGGTGTGGAGTTTCGGAATTTTTTAGTTTTGGAGTTTCGGAGTTTCGGAGTTTTGGAGTTTCAGAGTTTTGGAGGTTCAGGGTTGTGGAGTTTCGGAATTTTTGAGTTTTGGAGTTTCGGAGTTTCGGAGTTTTGGAGTATTGCAGTTTTGGAATTTCGGAGTTTTAGAGTTTCGAATTTTCAGAGTTTTGGATTTTTGCACTTTTGGAGTTTCGGAGATTTGGAGTTTTGGCGTTTTGGAGATTCGGAATCTTGGAGTTTCGGAATTTTGTAGTTTTGTAGTTTTGGAGTGTCAGAGTTTTGGAGTGTTGGAGTTTTGGAGCTTTGGAGTTTTGGAGTTTCGGAGTTTCGGAGTTTCGGAGTTTTGGAGAATTGCAGTTTTGGAGTTTTGGAGTTTCGAATTTTCAGAGTTTCGGATTTTTGGAGTTTTGGAGTTTCGGAGATTTGGAGTTTTGTGCGTTTTGGAGATTCGGAATCTTGGAGTTTCGGAATTTTGTAGTTTTGTAGTTTTGAGCCTTGGAGTTTTGGAGTTTTTGAGTTTTTGAGTTTTGGATTTTTGCAAATTTGGAGTTTTGGAGTTTTGGAGTTTCGGAATTTTTGAGTTTTGGAGTTTCGGAGTTTCGGAGTTTTGGAGTTTCGGAGATTTGGAGTTTTGGTGTTTTGGAGATTCGGGTTCTTGGAGTTTCGGAATTTTGCAGTTTTGTAGTTTTGGAGTGTCGGAGTTTTGGAGTGTTGGAGTTTTGGAGTTTCGGAGTTTTGGAGTTTTGGAGTTTCAGAGTTTTAGAGTTCTGGAGGTTCAGGGTTGTGGAGTTTCGGAATTTTTGAGTTTTGGAGTTTCGGAGTTTCGGAGTTTTGGAGTTTTGCGGTTTTGGAGTTTTGGAGTTTCGAATTTTCAGTTTCGGATTTTTGGAGTTTTCGAGTTTTTGAGATTTGGAGTTTCGGCGTTTTGGAGATTCGGAGTCTTGGAGTGTCGGAATTTTGTAGTTTTGTAGTTTTGGAGTGTGGGAGTTTTGGAGTGTTGGAGTTTTGGAGCTTTGGAGTTTTTGAGTTTTTGAGTTTTTTAGTTTTGGATTTTTGCACTTTTGGAGTTTTGGAGTTTTGGAGTTTCGGAGTTTCGGAGTTTTGGAGTTTCAGAGTTTTGGAGGTTCAGGGTTGTGGAGTTTCGGAATTTTTGAGTTTTGGAGTTTCGGAGTTTTGGAGAATTGCAGTTTTGGAGTTTTGGGGTTTTGGAGTTTCGAATTTTCAGAGTTTCGGATTTTTGGAGTTTTGGAGTTTCGGAGTTTCGGAGTTTTGGAGTTTCAGAGTTTTCGAGGTTCAGTGTTGTGGAGTTTCGGAATTTTTGAGTTTTGGAGTTTCGGAGTTTCGGAGTTTTGGAGTTTTGGAGTTTCGAATTTTCAGTTTCGGATTTTTGGAGTTTTGGAGTTTCGGAGATTTGGAGTTTTGGCGTTTTGGAGATTTGGAATCTTGGAGTTTCGGAATTTTGTAGTTTTGTAGTTTTGGAGTGTCAGAGTTCTGGAGTGTTGGAGCTTTGGAGTTTTGGAGTTTATGAGTTTTTGAGTTTTGGATTTTTGCACTTTTGGAGTTTTGGAGTTTTGGAGTTTCGGAGTTTCGGAGTTTTGGAGTTTCAGAGTTTTGGAGGTTCAGGGTTGTGGAGTTTCGGAATTTTTGATATTGGAGTTCCGGAGTTTCGGAGTTTTGGAGAATTGCAGTTTTGGAATTTTTGTAGTTTTGAATTTTCAGAGTTTCGGAGTTTGGAGTTTCAGACTTTTCGAGGTTCAGGGTCGTGGAATTTCGGAATTTTTGAGTTTTGGAGTTTCGGAGTTCCGGAGTTTCGGAGTTTTGGAGTTTTGCAGTTTCGGAGTTTTGGAGTTTTGGAGTTTCGGAGTTTTGGAGTTTCAGAGTTTTCGAGGTTCAGGGTTGTGGAGTTTCGGAATTTTTGAGTTTTGGAGTTTCGGAGTTTTGGAGTTTTAGTGTTTTGGAGTTTCGAATTTTCAGAGTTTCGGATTTTTGGAGTTTTGGAGTTCCGGAGATTTGGAGTTTCAGAGTTTTGGAGGTTCAGGGTTGTGGAGTTTCGGAATTTTTGAGTTTTGGAGTTTCGGAGTTTTGGAGTTTTGAGTTTCGGAGTTTCGGAGTTTCAGAGTTTTGGAGGTTCAGGGTTGTGGAGTTTCGGAATTTTTGAGTTTTGGAGTTTCGGAGTTTCGGAGTTTTGGAGTATTGCAGTTTTGGAATTTTGGAGTTTTGGAGTTTCGAATTTTCAGAGTTTGGGATTTTTGGAGTTTTGGAGTTTTGGAAATTTGGAGTTTTGGCATTTTGGAGATTCGGAATTTTGGAGTTTCGGAATTTTGTAGTTTTGTAGTTTTGGAGTGTCGGAGTTTTGGAGTGTTGGAGTTTTGGAGCTTTGGAGTTTCGGAGTTTTTGAGTTTTGGAGTTTTGGATTTTTGCACTTTTGGAGTTTTGGAGTTTTGGAGTTTTGGAGTTTCGGAGTTTCGGAGTATTCGAATTTCAGAGTTTTGGAGGATCAGGGTTGTGGAGTTTCGGAATTTTTGAGTTTTGGAGTTTCGGAGTTTCGGAGTTTTGGAGTATTGCAGTTTTGGAATTTTGGAGTTTTGGAGTTTCGAATTTTCAGAGTTTCAAATTTTTGGAGTTTTGGAGTTTCGGAGATTTGGAATTTCGGCGTTTTGGAGATTCGGGGTCTTGGAGTTTCGGAATTTTGTAGTTTTGGAGTGTCGGAGTTTCGGAGTGTTGGAGTTTTGGAGTTTTGGAGTTTTAGAGTTTTAGAGTTTTGGAGTTTTGAAATTTTTGAGTTTCGGATTTTTGGAGTTTGGAGTTTTTAAGTTTTGGATTTTTGAGTTTAGGATGTTTGGAATTTTGGAGTTTTTGTGTTTTTGAGTTTTGGAGTTTTGGATTTTTGCGCTTTTGGAGGTTTGGAGTTTTGGAGTTTTGGATTTTGGAGCTTTGGAGGTATGGATTTTTGGATATTCAGGGTTTTGTTCCAGAATTTTGTAGTTTTGGAGTTTTGGAGTGTCGGAGTTTCGGAGTTTCGAATTATTGGAGTTTTCGAGTTTTGGAATTTTTGATTTTTGGAGGTATGGATTTTTGGAGTTTCGGAGTGTGGAGATTCGGGTTTGTGGAGTTTTGGAGTTTTGGATTTTTGCACTTTTGGAGTTTCGGAGTTTTGGAGTTTTGGAGTTTTGGAGTTTCGGAGTTGTGGAGTTTGGGAATTTTTAAGTTTTGGAGTTTTGGAGTTTCGGAGTTCCGGAGTTTCGGAGTTTCGGAGTTTTGGAGTTTTGCAGTTTCGGAGTTTTGGAGTTTTGGAGTTTCGGAGTTTCGGAGTTTTGGAGTTTCAGAGTTTTCCAGGTTCAGGGTTGTGGAGTTTCTGAATTTTTGAATTTTGGAGTTTCGGAGTTTCGGAGTTTTGGAGTTTTGGAGTTTCGAATTTACAGAGTTTCGGATTTTCGGAGATTTGGAGTTTCGGAGATCTGGAGTTTTGGCGTTTTGGAGATTCGGGGCCTTGGAGTTTCGGAATTTTGCAGTTTTGTAGTTTTGGAGTGTTGGAGTTTTGGAGTTTCGGAGTTTCGGAGTTTCGGAGTTTTGGAGTTTCAGAGTTTCAGAGTTCTGGAGGTTCAGGGTTGTGGAGTTTCGGAATTTTTGAGTTTTGGAGTTTCAGAGTTTCGGAGTTTTGGAGTTTTGCGGTTTTGGAGTTTTGGAGTTTCGAATTTTCAGAGTTTGGGATTTTTGGAGTTTTGGAGTTTTGGAAATTTGGAGTTTTGGCATTTTGGAGATTCGGAATTTTGGAGTTTCGGAATTTTGTAGTTTTGTAGTTTTGGAGTGTCGGAGTTTTGGAGTGTTGGAGTTTTGGAGCTTTGGAGTTTCGGAGTTTTTGAGTTTTGGAGTTTTGGATTTTTGCACTTTTGGAGTTTTGGAGTTTTGGAGTTTTGGAGTTTCGGAGTTTCGGAGTATTCGAATTTCAGAGTTTTGGAGGATCAGGGTTGTGGAGTTTCGGAATTTTTGAGTTTTGGAGTTTCGGAGTTTCGGAGTTTTGGAGTATTGCAGTTTTGGAATTTTGGAGTTTTGGAGTTTCGAATTTTCAGAGTTTCAAATTTTTGGAGTTTTGGAGTTTCGGAGATTTGGAATTTCGGCGTTTTGGAGATTCGGGGTCTTGGAGTTTCGGAATTTTGTAGTTTTGGAGTGTCGGAGTTTCGGAGTGTTGGAGTTTTGGAGTTTTGGAGTTTTAGAGTTTTAGAGTTTTGGAGTTTTGAAATTTTTGAGTTTCGGATTTTTGGAGTTTGGAGTTTTTAAGTTTTGGATTTTTGAGTTTAGGATGTTTGGAATTTTGGGTTTTTGTGTTTTTGAGTTTTGGAGTTTTGGATTTTTGCGCTTTTGGAGGTTTGGAGTTTTGGAGTTTTGGATTTTGGAGCTTTGGAGGTATGGATTTTTGGATATTCAGGGTTTTGTTCCAGAATTTTGTAGTTTTGGAGTTTTGGAGTGTTGGAGTTTCGGAGTTTCGAATTATTGGAGTTTTCGAGTTTTGGAATTTTTGATTTTTGGAGGTATGGATTTTTGGAGTTTCGGAGTGTGGAGATTCGGGTTTGTGGAGTTTTGGAGTTTTGGATTTTTGCACTTTTGGAGTTTCGGAGTTTTGGAGTTTCGGAGTTTTGGAGTTTCGGAGTTGTGGAGTTTGGGAATTTTTAAGTTTTGGAGTTTTGGAGTTTCGGAGTTCCGGAGTTTCGGAGTTTCGGAGTTTCGGAGTTTCGGAGTTTTGGAGTTTTGCAGTTTCGGAGTTTTGGAGTTTTGGAGTTTCGGAGTTTCGGAGTTTTGGAGTTTCAGAGTTTTCCAGGTTCAGGGTTGTGGAGTTTCTGAATTTTTGAATTTTGGAGTTTCGGAGTTTCGGAGTTTTGGAGTTTTGGAGTTTCGAATTTACAGAGTTTCGGATTTTCGGAGATTTGGAGTTTCGGAGATCTGGAGTTTTGGCGTTTTGGAGATTCGGGGCCTTGGAGTTTCGGAATTTTGCAGTTTTGTAGTTTTGGAGTGTTGGAGTTTTGGAGTTTCGGAGTTTCGGAGTTTCGGAGTTTTGGAGTTTCAGAGTTTCAGAGTTCTGGAGGTTCAGGGTTGTGGAGTTTCGGAATTTTTGAGTTTTGGAGTTTCAGAGTTTCGGAGTTTTGGAGTTTTGCGGTTTTGGAGTTTTGGAGTTTCGAATTTTCAGTTTCGGATTTTTGGAGTTTTGGAGTTTTCGAGATTTGGAGTTTCGGCGTTTTGGAGATTCGGAGTCTTGGAGTGTCGGAATTTTGTAGTTTTGTAGTTTTGGAGTGTCGGAGTTTTGGAGTGTTGGAGTTTTGGAGCTTTGGAGTTTTGGAGTTTTTGAGTTTTTTAGTTTTGAATTTTTGCACTTTTGGAATTTTGGAGTTTCGGAGTTTTGGAGGTTCAGGGTTGTGGAGTTTCGGAATTTTTGAGTTTTGGAGTTTCGTAGTTTCGGAGTTTTGGAGAATTGCAGTTTTGGAGTTTTGGGGTTTTGGAGTTTCGAATTTTCAGAGTTCCGGATTTTTGGAGTTTCGGAGTTTCGGAGTTTTGGAGTTTCAGAGTTTTCGAGGTTCAGGGTTGTGGAGTTTCGGAATTTTTAAATTTTGGAGTTTCAGAGTTTCGGAGTTTTGGAGTTTTGGAGTTTCGAATTTTCAGTTTCGGATTTTTGGAGTTTTCGAGTTCCGGAGATTTGGAGTTTCAGAGTTTTGGAGGTTCAGGGTTGGGGAGTTTCGGAATTTTTGAGTTTTGGAGTTTCGGAGTTTCTGAGTTTTGGAGAATTGCAGTTTTGGAGTTTTGGGGTTTTCGAGGTTCAGGGTTGTGGAGTTTCGGAATTTTTGAGTTTTGGAGTTTCGGAGTTTCGGAGTTTTGGAGTTTCAGAGTTTTGGAGGTTCAGGGTTGTGGAGTTTCGGAATTTTTGAGTTTTGGAGTTTCGGAGTTTCGGAGTTTTGGAGTATTGCAGTTTTGGAATTTCGGAGTTTTAGAGTTTCGAATTTTCAGAGTTTTGGATTTTTGCACTTTTGGAGTTTCGGAGATTTGGAGTTTTGGCGTTTTGGAGATTCGGAATCTTGGAGTTTCGGAATTTTGTAGTTTTGTAGTTTTGGAGTGTCAGAGTTTTGGAGTGTTGGAGTTTTGGAGCTTTGGAGTTTTGGAGTTTCGGAGTTTCGGAGTTTTGGAGAATTGCAGTTTTGGAGTTTCGAATTTTCAGAGTTTCGGATTTTTGGAGTTTTGGAGTTTCGGAGATTTGGAGTTTTGTGCGTTTTGGAGATTCAGAATCTTGGAGTTTCGGAATTTTGTAGTTTTGTAGTTTTGAGCCTTGGAGTTTTGGAGTTTTTGAGTTTTTGAGTTTTGGATTTTTGCAAATTTGGAGTTTTGGAGTTTTGGAGTTTCGGAATTTTTGAGTTTTGGAGTTTCGGAGTTTCGGAGTTTTGGAGTTTCGGAGATTTGGAGTTTTGGTGTTTTGGAGATTCGGGTTCTTGGAGTTTCGGAATTTTGCAGTTTTGTAGTTTTGGAGTGTCGGAGTTTTGGAGTGTTGGAGTTTTGGAGTTTCGGAGTTTTGGAGTTTTGGAGTTTCAGAGTTTTAGAGTTCTGGAGGTTCAGGGTTGTGGAGTTTCGGAATTTTTGAGTTTTGGAGTTTCGGAGTTTCGGAGTTTTGGAGTTTTGCGGTTTTGGAGTTTTGGAGTTTCGAATTTTCAGTTTCGGATTTTTGGAGTTTTCGAGTTTTTGAGATTTGGAGTTTCGGCGTTTTGGAGATTCGGAGTCTTGGAGTGTCGGAATTTTGTAGTTTTGTAGTTTTGGAGTGTGGGAGTTTTGGAGTGTTGGAGTTTTGGAGCTTTGGAGTTTTTGAGTTTTTGAGTTTTTTAGTTTTGGATTTTTGCACTTTTGGAGTTTTGGAGTTTTGGAGTTTCGGAGTTTCGGAGTTTTGGAGTTTCAGAGTTTTGGAGGTTCAGGGTTGTGGAGTTTCGGAATTTTTGAGTTTTGGAGTTTCGGAGTTTTGGAGAATTGCAGTTTTGGAGTTTTGGGGTTTTGGAGTTTCGAATTTTCAGAGTTTCGGATTTTTGGAGTTTTGGAGTTTCGGAGTTTCGGAGTTTTGGAGTTTCAGAGTTTTCGAGGTTCAGGGTTGTGGAGTTTCGGAATTTTTGAGTTTTGGAGTTTCGGAGTTTCGGAGTTTTGGAGTTTTGGAGTTTCGAATTTTCAGTTTCGGATTTTTGGAGTTTTGGAGTTTCGGAGATTTGGAGTTTTGGCGTTTTGGAGATTTGGAATCTTGGAGTTTCGGAATTTTGTAGTTTTGTAGTTTTGGAGTGTCAGAGTTCTGGAGTGTTGGAGCTTTGGAGTTTTGGAGTTTATGAGTTTTTGAGTTTTGGATTTTTGCACTTTTGGAGTTTTGGAGTTTTGGAGTTTCGGAGTTTCGGAGTTTTGGAGTTTCAGAGTTTTGGAGGTTCAGGGTTGTGGAGTTTCGGAATTTTTGAGTATTGGAGTTCCGGAGTTTCGGAGTTTTGGAGAATTGCAGTTTTGGAATTTTTGTAGTTTTGAATTTTCAGAGTTTCGGAGTTTGGAGTTTCAGACTTTTCGAGGTTCAGGGTTGTGGAATTTCGGAATTTTTGAGTTTTGGAGTTTCGGAGTTCCGGAGTTTCGGAGTTTTGGAGTTTTGCAGTTTCGGAGTTTTGGAGTTTTGGAGTTTCGGAGTTTTGGAGTTTCAGAGTTTTCGAGGTTCAGGGTTGTGGAGTTTCGGAATTTTTGAGTTTTGGAGTTTCGGAGCTTTGGAGTTTTAGTGTTTTGGAGTTTCGAATTTTCAGAGTTTCGGATTTTTGGAGTTTTGGAGTTCCGGAGATTTGGAGTTTCAGAGTTTTGGAGGTTCAGGGTTGTGGAGTTTCGGAATTTTTGAGTTTTGGAGTTTCGGAGTTTTGGAGTTTTGAGTTTCGGAGTTTCGGAGTTTCAGAGTTTTCGAGGTTCAGGGTTGTGGAGTTTCGGAATTTTTGAGTTTTGGAGTTTCGGAGTTTCGGAGTTTTGGAGTATTGCAGTTTTGGAATTTTGGAGTTTTGGAGTTTCGAATTTTCAGTTTGGGATTTTTGGAGTTTTGGAGTTTTGGAGATTTGGAGTTTTGGCATTTTGGAGATTCGGAATTTTGGAGTTTCGGAATTTTGTAGTTTTGTAGTTTTGGAGTGTCGGAGTTTTGGAGTGTTGGAGTTTTGGAGCTTTGGAGTTTTGGAGTTTTTGAGTTTTGGAGTTTTGGATTTTCGCACTTTTGGAGTTTTGGAGTTTTGGAGTTTCGGAGTTTCGCAGTTTCGGAGTATTCGAATTTCAGAGTTTTGGAGGATCAGGGTTGTGGACTTTCGGAATTTTTGAGTTTTGGAGTTTCGGAGTTTCGGAGTTTTGGAGTTTTGCGGTTTTGGAGTTTTGGAGTTTCGAATTTTCAGTTTCGGATTTTTGGAGTTTTCGAGTTTTTGAGATTTGGAGTTTCGGCGTTTTGGAGATTCGGAGTCTTGGAGTGTCGGAATTTTGTAGTTTTGTAGTTTTGGAGTGTGGGAGTTTTGGAGTGTTGGAGTTTTGGAGCTTTGGAGTTTTTGAGTTTTTGAGTTTTTTAGTTTTGGATTTTTGCACTTTTGGAGTTTTGGAGTTTTGGAGTTTTGGAGTTTCGGAGTTTTGGAGTTTCACAGTTTTGGAGGTTCAGGGTTGTGGAGTTTCGGAATTTTTGAGTTTTGGAGTTTCGGAGTTTCGGAGTTTTGGAGAATTGCAGTTTTGGAGTTTTGGGGTTTTGGAGTTTCGAATTTTCAGAGTTTCGGATTTTTGGAGTTTTGGAGTTTCGGAGTTTCGGAGTTTTGGAGTTTCAGAGTTTTCGAGGTTCAGGGTTGTGGAGTTTCGGAATTTTTGAGTTTTGGAGTTTCGGAGTTTCGGAGTTTTGGAGTTTCGAATTTTCAGTTTCGGATTTTTGGAGTTTTGGAGTTTCGGAGATTTGGAGTTTTGGCGTTTTGGAGATTCGGAATCTTGGAGTTTCGGAATTTTGTAGTTTTGTAGTTTTGGAGTGTCATAGTTCTGGAGTGTTGGAGCTGTGGAGTTTTGGAGTTTATTAGTTTTTGAGTTTTGGATTTTTGCACTTTTGGAGTTTTGGAGTTTTGGAGTTTCGGAGTTTCGGAGTTTTGGAGTTTCAGAGTTTTGGAGGTTCAGGGTTGTGGAGTTTCGGAATTTTTGAGTATTGGAGTTCCGGAGTTTCGGAGTTTTGGAGAATTGCAGTTTTGGAATTTTTGTAGTTTTGAATTTTCAGAGTTTCGGAGTTTGGAGTTTCAGACTTTTCGAGGTTCAGGGTTGTGGAATTTCGGAATTTTTGAGTTTTGGAGTTTCGGAGTTCCGGAGTTTCGGAGTTTTGGAGTTTTGCAGTTTCGGAGTTTTGGAGTTTTGAGTTTCGGAGTTCCGGAGATTTGGAGTTTCAGAGTTTTGGAGGTTCAGGGTTGTGGAGTTTCGGAATTTTTGAGTTTTGGAGTTTCGGAGTTTCGGAGTTTTGGAGTTTTGGAGTTTCGAATTTTCAGTTTCGGATTTTTGGAGTTTTGGAGTTCCGGACATTTGGAGTTTCAGAGTTTTGGAGGTTCAGGGTTGGGGAGTTTCGGAATTTTTGAGTTTTGGAGTTTCGGAGTTTTGGAGTTTTGGAGTTTCGGAGTTTCGGAGTTTCAGAGTTTTCGAGGTTCAGGGTTGTGGAGTTTCGGAATTTTTGAGTTTTGGAGTTTCGGAGTTTCGGAGTTTTGGAGTTTCAGAGTTTTGGAGGTTCAGGGTTGTGGAGTTTCGGAATTTTTGAGTTTTGGAGTTTCGGAGTTTCGGAGTTTTGGAGTATTGCAGTTTTGGAATTTCGGAGTTTTAGAGTTTCGAATTTTCAGAGTTTTGGATTTTTGCACTTTTGGAGTTTCGGAGATTTGGAGTTTTGGCGTTTTGGAGATTCGGAATCTTGGAGTTTCGGAATTTTGTAGTTTTGTAGTTTTGGAGTGTCAGAGTTTTGGAGTGTTGGAGTTTTGGAGCTTTGGAGTTTTGGAGTTTCGGAGTTTCGGAGTTTCGGAGTTTTGGAGAATTGCAGTTTTGGAGTTTTGGAGTTTCGAATTTTCAGAGTTTCGGATTTTTGGAGTTTTGGAGTTTCGGAGATTTGGAGTTTTGTGCGTTTTGGAGATTCGGAATCTTGGAGTTTCGGAATTTTGTAGTTTTGTAGTTTTGAGCCTTGGAGTTTTGGAGTTTTTGAGTTTTTGAGTTTTGGATTTTTGCAAATTTGGAGTTTTGGAGTTTTGGAGTTTCGGAATTTTTGAGTTTTGGAGTTTCGGAGTTTCGGAGTTTTGGAGTTTCGGAGATTTGGAGTTTTGGTGTTTTGGAGATTCGGGTTCTTGGAGTTTCGGAATTTTGCAGTTTTGGAGTTTTGGAGTTTCAGAGTTTTAGAGTTCTGGAGGTTCAGGGTTGTGGAGTTTCGGAATTTTTGGGTTTTGGAGTTTCGGAGTTTCGGAGTTTTGGAGTTTTGCGGTTTTGGAGTTTTGGAGTTTCGAATTTTCAGTTTCGGATTTTTGGAGTTTTCGAGTTTTTGAGATTTGGAGTTTCGGCGTTTTGGAGATTCGGAGTCTTGGAGTGTCGGAATTTTGTAGTTTTGTAGTTTTGGAGTGTGGGAGTTTTGGAGTGTTGGAGTTTTGGAGCTTTGGAGTTTTTGAGTTTTTGAGATTTTAGTTTTGGATTTTTGCACTTTTGGAGTTTTGGAGTTTTGGAGTTTCGGAGTTTCGGAGTTTTGGAGTTTCAGAGTTTTGGAGGTTCAGGGTTGTGGAGTTTCGGAATTTTTGAGTTTTGGAGTTTCGGAGTTTTGGAGAATTGCAGTTTTGGAGTTTTGGGGTTTTGGAGTTTCGAATTTTCAGAGTTTCGGATTTTTGGAGTTTTGGAGTTTCGGAGTTTCGGAGTTTTGGAGTTTCAGAGTTTTCGAGGTTCAGGGTTGTGGAGTTTCGGAATTTTTGAGTTTTGGAGTTTCGGAGTTTCGGAGTTTTGGAGTTTTGGAGTTTCGAATTTTCAGTTTCGGATTTTTGGAGTTTTGGAGTTTCGGAGATTTGGAGTTTTGGCGTTTTGGAGATTTGGAATCTTGGAGTTTCGGAATTTTGTAGTTTTGTAGTTTTGGAGTGTCAGAGTTCTGGAGTGTTGGAGCTTTGGAGTTTTGGAGTTTATGAGTTTTTGAGTTTTGGATTTTTGCACTTTTGGAGTTTTGGAGTTTTGGAGTTTCGGAGTTTCGGAGTTTTGGAGTTTCAGAGTTTTGGAGGTTCAGGGTTGTGGAGTTTCGGAATTTTTGAGTATTGGAGTTCCGGAGTTTCGGAGTTTTGGAGAATTGCAGTTTTGGAATTTTTGTAGTTTTGAATTTTCAGAGTTTCGGAGTTTGGAGTTTCAGACTTTTCGAGGTTCAGGGTTGTGGAATTTCGGAATTTTTGAGTTTTGGAGTTTCGGAGTTCCGGAGTTTCGGAGTTTTGGAGTTTTGCAGTTTCGGAGTTTTGGAGTTTTGGAGTTTCGGAGTTTTGGAGTTTCAGAGTTTTCGAGGTTCAGGGTTGTGGAGTTTCGGAATTTTTGAGTTTTGGAGTTTCGGAGTTTTGGAGTTTTAGTGTTTTGGAGTTTCGAATTTTCAGAGTTTCGGATTTTTGGAGTTTTGGAGTTCCGGAGATTTGGAGTTTCAGAGTTTTGGAGGTTCAGGGTTGTGGAGTTTCGGAATTTTTGAGTTTTGGAGTTTCGGAGTTTTGGAGTTCTGAGTTTCGGAGTTTCGGAGTTTCAGAGTTTTCGAGGTTCAGGGTTGTGGAGTTTCGGAATTTTTGAGTTTTGGAGTTTCGGAGTTTCGGAGTTTTGGAGTATTGCAGTTTTGGAATTTTGGAGTTTTGGAGTTTCGAATTTTCAGTTTGGGATTTTTGGAGTTTTGGAGTTTTGGAGATTTGGAGTTTTGGCATTTTGGAGATTCGGAATTTTGTAGTTTTGTAGTTTTGGAGTGTCGGAGTTTTGGAGTGTTGGAGTTTTGGAGCTTTGGAGTGTTGGAGTTTTGGAGCTTTGGAGTTTTTGAGTTTTTGAGTTTTGGAGTTTTGGATTTTCGCACTTTTGGAGTTTTGGAGTTTTGGAGTTTCGGAGTTTCGCAGTTTCGGAGTATTCGAATTTCAGAGTTTTGGAGGATCAGGGTTGTGGAGTTTCGGAATTTTTGAGTTTTGGAGTTTCGGAGTTTCGGAGTTTTGGAGTTTTGCGGTTTTGGAGTTTTGGAGTTTCGAATTTTCAGTTTCGGATTTTTGGAGTTTTCGAGTTTTTGAGATTTGGAGTTTCGGCGTTTTGGAGATTCGGAGTCTTGGAGTGTCGGAATTTTGTAGTTTTGTAGTTTTGGAGTGTGGGAGTTTTGGAGTGTTGGAGTTTTGGAGCTTTGGAGTTTTTGAGTTTTTGAGTTTTTTAGTTTTGGATTTTTGCACTTTTGGAGTTTTGGAGTTTTGGAGTTTTGGAGTTTCGGAGTTTTGGAGTTTCACAGTTTTGGAGGTTCAGGGTTGTGGAGTTTCGGAATTTTTGAGTTTTGGAGTTTCGGAGTTTTGGAGAATTGCAGTTTTGGAGTTTTGGGGTTTTGGAGTTTCGAATTTTCAGAGTTTCGGATTTTTGGAGTTTTGGAGTTTCGGAGTTTCGGAGTTTTGGAGTTTCAGAGTTTTCGAGGTTCAGGGTTGTGGAGTTTCGGAATTTTTGAGTTTTGGAGTTTCGGAGTTTCGGAGTTTTGGAGTTTCGAATTTTCAGTTTCGGATTTTTGGAGTTTTGGAGTTTCGGAGATTTGGAGTTTTGGCGTTTTGGAGATTCGGAATCTTGGAGTTTCGGAATTTTGTAGTTTTGTAGTTTTGGAGTGTCATAGTTCTGGAGTGTTGGAGCTGTGGAGTTTTGGAGTTTATTAGTTTTTGAGTTTTGGATTTTTGCACTTTTGGAGTTTTGGAGTTTTGGAGTTTCGGAGTTTCGGAGTTTTGGAGTTTCAGAGTTTTGGAGGTTCAGGGTTGTGGAGTTTCGGAATTTTTGAGTATTGGAGTTCCGGAGTTTCGGAGTTTTGGAGAATTGCAGTTTTGGAATTTTTGTAGTTTTGAATTTTCAGAGTTTCGGAGTTTGGAGTTTCAGACTTTTCGAGGTTCAGGGTTGTGGAATTTCGGAATTTTTGAGTTTTGGAGTTTCGGAGTTCCGGAGTTTCGGAGTTTTGGAGTTTTGCAGTTTCGGAGTTTTGGAGTTTTGAGTTTCGGAGTTCCGGAGATTTGGAGTTTCAGAGTTTTGGAGGTTCAGGGTTGTGGAGTTTCGGAATTTTTTAGTTTTGGAGTTTCGGAGTTTCGGAGTTTTGGAGTTTTGGAGTTTCGAATTTTCAGTTTCGGATTTTTGGAGTTTTGGAGTTCCGGACATTTGGAGTTTCAGAGTTTTGGAGGTTCAGGGTTGGGGAGTTTCGGAATTTTTGAGTTTTGGAGTTTCGGAGTTTTGGAGTTTTGGAGTTTCGGAGTTTCGGAGTTTCAGAGTTTTCGAGGTTCAGGGTTGTGGAGTTTCGGAATTTTTGAGTTTTGGAGTTTCGGAGTTTCGGAGTTTTGGAGTTTCAGAGTTTTGGAGGTTCAGGGTTGTGGAGTTTCGGAATTTTTGAGTTTTGGAGTTTCGGAGTTTCGGAGTTTTGGAGTATTGCAGTTTTGGAATTTCGGAGTTTTAGAGTTTCGAATTTTCAGAGTTTTGGATTTTTGCACTTTTGGAGTTTCGGAGATTTGGAGTTTTGGCGTTTTGGAGATTCGGAATCTTGGAGCTTCGGAATTTTGTAGTTTTGTAGTTTTGGAGTGTCAGAGTTTTGGAGTGTTGGAGTTTTGGAGCTTTGGAGTTTTGGAGTTTCGGAGTTTCGGAGTTTCGGAGTTTTGGAGAATTGCAGTTTTGGAGTTTTGGAGTTTCGAATTTTCAGAGTTTCGGATTTTTGGAGTTTTGGAGTTTCGGAGATTTGGAGTTTTGTGCGTTTTGGAGATTCGGAATCTTGGAGTTTCGGAATTTTGTAGTTTTGTAGTTTTGAGCCTTGGAGTTTTGGAGTTTTTGAGTTTTTGAGTTTTGGATTTTTGCAAATTTGGAGTTTTGGAGTTTTGGAGTTTCGGAATTTTTGAGTTTTGGAGTTTCGGAGTTTCGGAGTTTTGGAGTTTCGGAGATTTGGAGTTTTGGTGTTTTGGAGATTCGGGTTCTTGGAGTTTCGGAATTTTGCAGTTTTGTAGTTTTGGAGTGTCGGAGTTTTGGAGTGTTGGAGTTTTGGAGTTTCGGAGTTTTGGAGTTTTGGAGTTTCAGAGTTTTAGAGTTCTGGAGGTTCAGGGTTGTGGAGTTTCGGAATTTTTGAGTTTTGGAGTTTCGGAGTTTCGGAGTTTTGGAGTTTTGCAGTTTTGGAGTTTTGGAGTTTCGAATTTTCAGTTTCGGATTTTTGGAGTTTTCGAGTTTTTGAGATTTGGAGTTTCGGCGTTTTGGAGATTCGGAGTCTTGGAGTGTCGGAATTTTGTAGTTTTGTAGTTTTGGAGTGTGGGAGTTTTGGAGTGTTGGAGTTTTGGAGCTTTGGAGTTTTTGAGTTTTTGAGTTTTTTAGTTTTGGATTTTTGCACTTTTGGAGTTTTGGAGTTTTGGAGTTTCGGAGCTTCGGAGTTTTGGAGTTTCAGAGTTTTCGAGGTTCAGGGTTGTGGAGTTTCGGAATTTTTGAGTTTTGGAGTTTCGGAGTTTCGGAGTTTTGGAGTTTTGGAGTTTCGAATTTTCAGTTTCGGATTTTTGGAGTTTTGGAGTTTCGGAGATTTGGAGTTTTGGCGTTTTGGAGATTTGGAATCTTGGAGTTTCGGAATTTTGTAGTTTTGTAGTTTTGGAGTGTCAGAGTTCTGGAGTGTTGGAGCTTTGGAGTTTTGGAGTTTATGAGTTTTTGAGTTTTGGATTTTTGCACTTTTGGAGTTTTGGAGTTTTGGAGTTTCGGAGTTTCGGAGTTTTGGAGTTTCAGAGTTTTGGAGGTTCAGGGTTGTGGAGTTTCGGAATTTTTGAGTATTGGAGTTCCGGAGTTTCGGAGTTTTGGAGAATTGCAGTTTTGGAATTTTTGTAGTTTTGAATTTTCAGAGTTTCGGAGTTTGGAGTTTCAGACTTTTCGAGGTTCAGGGTTGTGGAATTTCGGAATTTTTGAGTTTTGGAGTTTCGGAGTTCCGGAGTTTCGGAGTTTTGGAGTTTTGCAGTTTCGGAGTTTTGGAGTTTTGGAGTTTCGGAGTTTTGGAGTTTCAGAGTTTTCGAGGTTCAGGGTTGTGGAGTTTCGGAATTTTTGAGTTTTGGAGTTTCGGAGTTTTGGAGTTTTAGTGTTTTGGAGTTTCGAATTTTCAGAGTTTCGGATTTTTGGAGTTTTGGAGTTCCGGAGATTTGGAGTTTCAGAGTTTTGGAGGTTCAGGGTTGTGGAGTTTCGGAATTTTTGAGTTTTGGAGTTTCGGAGTTTTGGAGTTTTGAGTTTCGGAGTTTCGGAGTTTCAGAGTTTTCGAGGTTCAGGGTTGTGGAGTTTCGGAATTTTTGAGTTTTGGAGTTTCGGAGTTTCGGAGTTTTGGAGTATTGCAGTTTTGGAATTTTGGAGTTTTGGAGTTTCGAATTTTCAGTTTGGGATTTTTGGAGTTTTGGAGTTTTGGAGATTTGGAGTTTTGGCATTTTGGAGATTCGGAATTTTGGAGTTTCGGAATTTTGTAGTTTTGTAGTTTTGGAGTGTCGGAGTTTTGGAGTGTTGGAGTTTTGGAGCTTTGGAGTTTTGGAGTTTTTGAGTTTTGGAGTTTTGGATTTTCGCACTTTTGGAGTTTTGGAGTTTTGGAGTTTCGGAGTTTCGCAGTTTCGGAGTATTCGAATTTCAGAGTTTTGGAGGATCAGGGTTGTGGAGTTTCGGAATTTTTGAGTTTTGGAGTTTCGGAGTTTCGGAGTTTTGGAGTTTTGCGGTTTTGGAGTTTTGGAGTTTCGAATTTTCAGTTTCGGATTTTTGGAGTTTTCGAGTTTTTGAGATTTGGAGTTTCGGCGTTTTGGAGATTCGGAGTCTTGGAGTGTCGGAATTTTGTAGTTTTGTAGTTTTGGAGTGTGGGAGTTTTGGAGTGTTGGAGTTTTGGAGCTTTGGAGTTTTTGAGTTTTTTAGTTTTGGATTTTTGCACTTTTGGAGTTTTGGAGTTTTGGAGTTTTGGAGTTTCGGAGTTTTGGAGTTTCACAGTTTTGGAGGTTCAGGGTTGTGGAGTTTCGGAATTTTTGAGTTTTGGAGTTTCGGAGTTTCGGAGTTTTGGAGAATTGCAGTTTTGGAGTTTTGGGGTTTTGGAGTTTCGAATTTTCAGAGTTTCGGATTTTTGGAGTTTTGGAGTTTCGGAGTTTCGGAGTTTTGGAGTTTCAGAGTTTTCGAGGTTCAGGGTTGTGGAGTTTCGGAATTTTTGAGTTTTGGAGTTTCGGAGTTTTGGAGTTTTGAGTTTCGGAGTTTCGGAGTTTCAGAGTTTTCGAGGTTCAGGGTTGTGGAGTTTCGGAATTTTTGAGTTTTGGAGTTTCGGAGTTTCGGAGTTTTGGAGTATTGCAGTTTTGGAATTTTGGAGTTTTGGAGTTTCGAATTTTCAGTTTGGGATTTTTGGAGTTTTGGAGTTTTGGAGATTTGGAGTTTTGGCATTTTGGAGATTCGGAATTTTGGAGTTTCGGAATTTTGTAGTTTTGTAGTTTTGGAGTGTCGGAGTTTTGGAGTGTTGGAGTTTTGGAGCTTTGGAGTTTTGGAGTTTTTGAGTTTTGGAGTTTTGGATTTTCGCACTTTTGGAGTTTTGGAGTTTTGGAGTTTCGGAGTTTCGCAGTTTCGGAGTATTCGAATTTCAGAGTTTTGGAGGATCAGGGTTGTGGAGTTTCGGAATTTTTGAGTTTTGGAGTTTCGGAGTTTCGGAGTTTTGGAGTTTTGCGGTTTTGGAGTTTTGGAGTTTCGAATTTTCAGTTTCGGATTTTTGGAGTTTTCGAGTTTTTGAGATTTGGAGTTTCGGCGTTTTGGAGATTCGGAGTCTTGGAGTGTCGGAATTTTGTAGTTTTGTAGTTTTGGAGTGTGGGAGTTTTGGAGTGTTGGAGTTTTGGAGCTTTGGAGTTTTTGAGTTTTTTAGTTTTGGATTTTTGCACTTTTGGAGTTTTGGAGTTTTGGAGTTTTGGAGTTTCGGAGTTTTGGAGTTTCACAGTTTTGGAGGTTCAGGGTTGTGGAGTTTCGGAATTTTTGAGTTTTGGAGTTTCGGAGTTTCGGAGTTTTGGAGAATTGCAGTTTTGGAGTTTTGGGGTTTTGGAGTTTCGAATTTTCAGAGTTTCGGATTTTTGGAGTTTTGGAGTTTCGGAGTTTCGGAGTTTTGGAGTTTCAGAGTTTTCGAGGTTCAGGGTTGTGGAGTTTCGGAATTTTTGAGTTTTGGAGTTTCGGAGTTTCGGAGTTTTGGAGTTTTGGAGTTTCGAATTTTCAGTTTCGGATTTTTGGAGTTTTGGAGTTTCGGAGATTTGGAGTTTTGGCGTTTTGGAGATTTGGAATCTTGGAGTTTCGGAATTTTGTAGTTTTGTAGTTTTGGAGTGTCAGAGTTCTGGAGTGTTGGAGCTTTGGAGTTTTGGAGTTTATGAGTTTTTGAGTTTTGGATTTTTGCACTTTTGGAGTTTTGGAGTTTTGGAGTTTCGGAGTTTCGGAGTTTTGGAGTTTCAGAGTTTTGGAGGTTCAGGGTTGTGGAGTTTCGGAATTTTTGAGTATTGGAGTTCCGGAGTTTCGGAGTTTTGGAGAATTGCAGTTTTGGAATTTTTGTAGTTTTGAATTTTCAGAGTTTCGGAGTTTGGAGTTTCAGACTTTTCGAGGTTCAGGGTTGTGGAATTTCGGAATTTTTGAGTTTTGGAGTTTCGGAGTTCCGGAGTTTCGGAGTTTTGGAGTTTTGCAGTTTCGGAGTTTTGGAGTTTTGGAGTTTCGGAGTTTTGGAGTTTCAGAGTTTTCGAGGTTCAGGGTTGTGGAGTTTCGGAATTTTTGAGTTTTGGAGTTTCGGAGTTTTGGAGTTTTAGTGTTTTGGAGTTTCGAATTTTCAGAGTTTCGGATTTTTGGAGTTTTGGAGTTCCGGAGATTTGGAGTTTCAGAGTTTTGGAGGTTCAGGGTTGTGGAGTTTCGGAATTTTTGAGTTTTGGAGTTTCGGAGTTTTGGAGTTTTGAGTTTCGGAGTTTCGGAGTTTCAGAGTTTTCGAGGTTCAGGGTTGTGGAGTTTCGGAATTTTTGAGTTTTGGAGTTTCGGAGTTTCGGAGTTTTGGAGTATTGCAGTTTTGGAATTTTGAAGTTTTGGAGTTTCGAATTTTCAGTTTGGGATTTTTGGAGTTTTGGAGTTTTGGAGATTTGGAGTTTTGGCATTTTGGAGATTCGGAATTTTGGAGTTTCGGAATTTTGTAGTTTTGTAGTTTTGGAGTGTCGGAGTTTTGGAGTGTTGGAGTTTTGGAGCTTTGGAGTTTTGTAGTTTTTGAGTTTTGGAGTTTTGGATTTTCGCACTTTTGGAGTTTTGGAGTTTTGGAGTTTCGGAGTTTCGCAGTTTCGGAGTATTCGAATTTCAGAGTTTTGGAGGATCAGGGTTGTGGAGTTTCGGAATTTTTGAGTTTTGGAGTTTCGGAGTTTCGGAGTTTTGGAGTTTTGCGGTTTTGGAGTTTTGGAGTTTCGAATTTTCAGTTTCGGATTTTTGGAGTTTTCGAGTTTTTGAGATTTGGAGTTTCGGCGTTTTGGAGATTCGGAGTCTTGGAGTGTCGGAATTTTGTAGTTTTGTAGTTTTGGAGTGTGGGAGTTTTGGAGTGTTGGAGTTTTGGAGCTTTGGAGTTTTTGAGTTTTTGAGTTTTTTAGTTTTGGATTTTTGCACTTTTGGAGTTTTGGAGTTTTGGAGTTTTGGAGTTTCGGAGTTTTGGAGTTTCACAGTTTTGGAGGTTCAGGGTTGTGGAGTTTCGGAATTTTTGAGTTTTGGAGTTTCGGAGTTTCGGAGTTTTGGAGAATTGCAGTTTTGGAGTTTTGGGGTTTTGGAGTTTCGAATTTTCAGAGTTTCGGATTTTTGGAGTTTTGGAGTTTCGGAGTTTCGGAGTTTTGGAGTTTCAGAGTTTTCGAGGTTCAGGGTTGTGGAGTTTCGGAATTTTTGAGTTTTGGAGTTTCGGAGTTTCGGAGTTTTGGAGTTTCGAATTTTCAGTTTCGGATTTTTGGAGTTTTGGAGTTTCGAAGATTTGGAGTTTTGGCGTTTTGGAGATTCGGAATCTTGGAGTTTCGGAATTTTGTAGTTTTGTAGTTTTGGAGTGTCATAGTTCTGGAGTGTTGGAGCTGTGGAGTTTTGGAGTTTATTAGTTTTTGAGTTTTGGATTTTTGCACTTTTGGAGTTTTGGAGTTTTGGAGTTTCGGAGTTTCGGAGTTTTGGAGTTTCAGAGTTTTCGAGGTTCAGGGTTGTGGAGTTTCGGAATTTTTGAGTTTTGGAGTTTCGGAGTTTTGGAGTTTTGGTGTTTTGGAGTTTCGAATTTTCAGTTTCGGATTTTTGGAGTTTTGGAGTTCCGGAGATTTGGAGTTTCAGAGTTTTGGAGGTTCAGGGTTGTGGAGTTTCGGAATTTTTGAGTTTTGGAGTTTCGGAGTTTTCGAGTTTTGGAGTTTCGGAGTTTCGAAGTTTCAGAGTTTTAGAGGTTCAGGGTTGTGGAGTTTCGGAATTTTTGAGTTTTGGAGTTTCGGAGTTTCGGAGTTTTGGAGTTTTGGAGTTTCAGAGTTTTGGGGGTTCAGGGTTGTGGAGTTTCGGAATTTTTGAGTTTTGGAGTTTCGGAGTTTCGGAGTTTTGGAGTATTGCAGTTTTGGAATTTTGGAGTTTTGGAGTTTCGAATTTTCAGAGTTTCGGATTTTTGGAGTTTTGGAGTTTCAGAGAATTGGAGTTTTGGCGTTTTCGAGATTCGGAATCTTGGAGTTTCGGAATTTTGTAGTTTTGTAGTTTTGGAGTGTCGGAGTTTTGGAGTGTTGGAGTTTTGGAGCTTTGGAGCTTTGGAGTTTTGGAGTTTTTGAGTTTTGGATTTTTGCACTTTTTGACATTTGGAGTTTTGGAGTTTTGGAGTTTCGGAGTTTAGGAGTTTTGGAGTTTCAGAGTTTTGGAGGTTCAGGGTTGTGGAGTTTCGGAATTTTTGAGTTTTGGAGTTTCGGAGTTTTGGAGCATTGCAGTTTTGGAGTTTCGGAGATTTGGAGTTTTGGCCTTTTGGAGATTCGGGGTCTTGGAGTTTCGGAATTTTGTAGTTTTGCAGTTCTGGAGTGTCGGAGGTTTGGAGTGTTGGAGTTTTGGAGTTTTGGAGTTTCGGAGTTTCGGAGTTTTGGAGTTTCAGAGTTTTGGAGGTTCAGGGTTGTGGAATTTCGGAATTTTTGAGTTTTGGAGTTTCGGAGTTTTGGAGTATTGCAGTTTTGGAATTTTGGAGTTTTGGAGTTTCGAATTTTCAGAGTTTCGGATTTTTGTAGTTTTGGAGTTTCGGAGATTTGGAGTTTTGGCGTTTTGGAGATTCGGAATCTTGGAGTTTCGGAATTTTGTAGTTTTGTAGTTTTGGAGTGTCAGAGTTTTGGAGTGTTGGAGTTTTGGAGCTTTGGAGTTTTGGAGTTTCGGATTTTTGGAGTTTTGGAGTTTCGGAGTTTTGGAGTTTCAGAGTTTTCGAGGTTCAGGGTTGTGGAGTTTCGGAATTTTTGAGTTTTGGAGTTTCGGAGTTTCGGAGTTTTGGAGTTTTGGAGTTTCGAATTTTCAGAGTTTCGGATTTTTGGAGTTTTGGAGTTTCAGAGATTTGGAGTTTTGGCGTTTTGGATATTCGGAATCTTGGAGTTTCGGAATTTTGTAGTTTTGTAGTTTTGGAGTGTCAGAGTTCTGGAGTGTTGGAGCTTTGGAGTTTTGGAGTTTTTGAGTTTTGGAGTTTTGGATTTTTGCACTTTTGGAGTTTTGGAGTTTTGGAGTTTCAGAGTTTCGGAGTTTCGGAGTTTTGGAGTTTCAGAGTTTTGGAGGTTCAGGGTTGTGGAGTTTCGGAATTTTTGAGTTTTGGAGTTTCGGAGTTTCGGAGTTTTGGAGTATTGCAGTTTTGGAATTTTGGAGTTTTGGAGTTTCGGAGATTTGGAGTTTTGGCGTTTTGGAGAACCGGAATCTTAGAGTTTCGGAATTTTGTAGTTTTGTAGTTTTGGAGTGTCAGAGTTTTGGAGTGTTGGAGTTTTGGAGCTTTGGAGTTTTGGAGTTTTTGAGTTTTTGAGTTTTGGATTTTGACACTTTTGAAGTTTTGGAGTTTCGGAGTTTCGGAGTTTTGGAGTTTTGGAGTTTCAGAGTTTTGGAGGTTCAGGGTTGTGGAGTTTCGGAATTTTTGAGTTTTGGAGTTTCGGAGTTTTGGAGTTTTGGAGTTTTGGAGTTTTGGAGTTTCGGAGTTTTGGAGTTTCAGAGTTTTCGAGGTTCAGGGTTGTGGAGTTTCGGAATTTTTGAGTTTTGGAGTTTCGGAGTTTTGGAGTTTTGGAGTTTTGGAGTTTCGAATTTTCAGAGTTTGGGATTTTTGGAGTTTTGGAGTTTTGGAGATTTGGAGTTTTGGCATTTTGGAGATTCGGAATTTTGGAGTTTCGGAATTTTGTAGTTTTGGAGTTTTGGAGTTTAGGAGTTTCGGAGTTTCGGAGTTTTGGAGTTTCAGAGTTTTGGAGATTCAGGGTTGTGGAGTGTCGGAATTTTTGAGTTTTGGAGTTTCGGAGATTTGGAGTTTTGGCCTTTTGGAGATTCGGGGTCATGGAGTTTCGGAATTTTGTAGTTTTGCAGTTCTGGAGTGTCGGAGGTTTGGAGTGTTGGAGTTTTGGAGTTTTGGAGTTTTGGAGTTTTGGAGTTTCGGAGTTTCGGAGTTTTGGAGTTTTGGCGTTTTGGAGATTCGGAATCTTGGAGTTTCGGAATTTTGTAGTTTTGTAGTTTTGGAGTGTCAGAGTTTTGGAGTGTTGGAGTTTTGGAGCTTTGGAGTTTTGGAGTTTTTGAGTTTTGGAGTTTTGGATTTTTGCACTTTTGGAGTTTTGGAGTTTCAGAGTTTTGGAGGTTCAGGGTTGTGGAGTTTCGGAATTTTTGAGTTTTGGAGTTTCGGAGTTTCGGAGTTTTGGAGAATTGCAGTTTTGGAGTTTTGGGGTTTTGGAGTTTCGAATTTTCAGAGTTTCGGATTTTTGGAGTTTTGGAGTTTCGGAGTTTTGGAGTTTCAGAGTTTTCGAGGTTCAGGGTTGTGGAGTTTCGGAATTTTTGAGTTTTGGAGTTTCGGAGTTTCGGAGTTTTGGAGTTTTGGAGTTTTGGAGTTTCGAATTTTCAGAGTTTCGGATTTTTGGAGCTTTGGAGTTTCGGAGATTTGGAGTTTTGGCATTTTGGAGATTCGGAATCTTGGAGTTTCGGAATTTTGTAGTTTTGTAGTTTTGGAGTGTCAGAGTTCTGGAGTGTTGGAGCTTTGGAGTTTTGGAGTTTTTGAGTTTTGGAGTTTTGGATTTTTGCACTTTTGGAGTTTTGGAGTTTTGGAGTTTTGGAGTTTTGGAGTTTCAGAGTTTCGGAGTTTCGGAGTTTCGGAGTTTCAGAGTTTTGGAGGTTCAGGGTTGTGGAGTTTCGGAATTTTTTAGTTTTGGAGTTTCGGAGTTTCGGAGTTTTGGAGTATTGCAGTTTTGGAATTTTGGAGTTTTGGAGTTTCGGAGATTTGGAGTTTTGGCGTTTTGGAGATTCGGAATCTTAGAGTTTCGGAATTTTGTAGTTTTGTAGTTTTGGAGTGTCAGAGTTTTGGAGTGTTGGAGTTTTGGAGCTTTGGAGTTTTTGAGTTTTTGAGTTTTTGAGTTTTGGATTTTGACACTTTTAGAGTTTTGGAGTTTTGGAGTTTTGGAGTTTCGGAGTTTCGGAGTTTCGGAGTTTTGGAGTTTCAGAGTTTTGGAGGTTCAGGGTTGTGGAGTTTCGGAATTTTTGAGTTTTGGAGTTTCGGAGTTTTGGAGTTTTGGAGTTTTGGAGTTTCGGAGTTTTGGAGTTTCAGAGTTTTCGAGGTTCAGGGTTTTGGAGTTTCGGAATTTTTGAGTTTTGGAGTTTCGGAGTTTTGGAGTTTTGGAGTTTCGAATTTTCAGAGTTTGGGATTTTTGGAGTTTTGGAGTTTTGGAGATTTGGAGTTTTGGCATTTTGGAGATTTGGAATTTTGGAGTTTCGGAATTTTGTAGTTTTGGAGTTTTGGAGTTTAGGAGTTTCGGAGTTTCGGAGTTTTGGAGTTTCAGAGTTTTGGAGATTCAGGGTTGTGGAGTGTCGGAATTTTTGAGTTTTGGAGTTTCGGAGTTTCGGAGTTTTGGAGTTTTGCAGTTTTGGAGTTTTGTAGTTTTGTGGTTTTGGAGTGTCGGAGTTTCGGAGTGTTGGAGTTTTGGAGTTTTAGAGTTTTAGAGTTTTGGAGTTTTGAAATTTTTGAGTTTCGGATTTTTGGAGTTTGGAGTTTTTAAGTTTTGGATTTTTGGATTTTTTGAGTTTTTGTGTTTTTGAGTTTTGGAGTTTTGGATTTTTGCGCTTTTGGAGGTTTGGAGTTTTGGATTTTGGAGCTTTGGAGGTATGGATTTTTGGATATTCAGGGTTTTGTTCCAGAATTTTGTAGTTTTGGAGTTTTGGAGTGTCGGAGTTTCGGAGTTTCGAATTATTGGAGTTTTCGAGTTTTGGAATTTTTGATTTTTGAAGGTATGGATTTTTGGAGTTTCGGAGTTGTGGAGATTCGGGTTTGTGGAGTATTGGAGTTTTGGAGTTTTGGATTTTTGTACTTTTGGAGTTTCGGAGTTTTGGAGTTTCGGAGTTTTGGAGTTTCGGAGTTGTGGAGTTTCGGAATTTTTAAGTTCTGGAGTTTTGGAGTTTCAGAGTTCCGGAGTTTCGGAGTTTCAGAGTTTTCCAGGTTCAGGGTTGTGGAGTTTCTGAATTTTTGAATTTTGGAGTTTCGGAGTTTCGGAGTTTTGGAGTTTTCGAGTTTCGAATTTACAGAGTTTCGGATTTTCGGAGTTTTGGAGTTTCGGAGATTTGGAGTTTTGGCGTTTTGGAGATTCGGGGTCTTGGAGTTTCGGAATTTTGCAGTTTTGTAGTTTTGGAGTGTCGGAGTTTTGGAGTGTTGGAGTTTTGGAGTTTCGGAGTTTTTGAGTTTCAGAGTTTTCGAGGTTCAGGGTTGTGGAGTTTCGGAATTTTTGAGTTTTGGAGTTTCGGAGTTTTGGAGTTTTGGTGTTTTGGAGTTTCGAATTTTCAGAGTTTCGGAATTTTGTAGTTTTGTAGTTTTGGAGTGTCATCAGAGTTCTGGAGTGTTGGAGCTTTGGAGGTTTGGAGTTTATGAGTTTTTGAGTTTTGGATTTTTGCACTTTTGGAGTTTCGGAGTTTTGGAGTTTCGGAGTTTTGGAGTTTCGGAGTTGTGTAGTTTCGGAATTTTTAAGTTTTGGAGTTCTGGAGTTTCGGAGTTCCGGAGTTTCGGAGTTTCGGAGTTTTGGAGTTTTGCAGTTTCGGAGTTTTGGAGTTTTGGAGTTTCGGAGTTTCGGAGTTTTGGAGTTTCAGAGTTTGCGAGGTTCAGGGTTGTGGAGTTTCTGAATTTTTGAATTTTGGAGTTTCGGAGTTTCGGAGTTTTGGAGTTTTGGAGTTTCGAATTTACAGAGTTTCGGATTTTCGGAGTTTTGGAGTTTCGGAGATTTGGAGTTTTGGCGTTTTGGAGATTCGGGGTCTTGGAGTTTCGGAATTTTGCAGTTTTGTAGTTTTGGAGTGTCGGAGTTTTGGAGTGTTGGAGTTTTGGAGTTTCGGAGTTTCGGAGTTTCGGAGTTTTGGAGTTTCAGAGTTTGAGAGTTCTGGAGGTTCAGGGTTGTGGAGTTTTGGAATTTTTGAGTTTTGGAGTTTCAGAGTTTCCGAGTTTTGGAGTTTTCGAGATTTGGAGTTTCGACGTTTTGGAGATTCGGAGTCTTGGAGTTTCGGAATTTTGTAGTTTTGTAGTTTTGGAGTGTCAGAGTTCTGGAGTGTTGGAGCTTTGGAGTTTTTGAGTTTTGGAGTTTTGGATTTTTGCACTTTTGGAGTTTTGGAGTTTCGGAGTTTCGGAGTTTTGGAGTTTCAGAGTTTTGGAGGTTCAGGGTTGTGGAGTTTCGGAATTTTTGAGTTTTGGAGTTTCGGAGTTTTGGAGTATTGCAGTTTTGGAATTTTGGAGTTTTGGAGTTTCGGAGATTTGGAGTTTTGGCGTTTTGGAGATTCGGAATCTTAGAGTTTCGGAATTTTGTAGTTTTGTAGTTTTGGAGTGTCAGAGTTTTGGAGTGTTGGAGTTTTGGAGCTTTGGAGTTTTGGAGTTTTGGATTTTGACACTTTTGGAGTTTTGGAGTTTTGGAGTTTCGGAGTTTCGGAGTTTCGGAGTTTTGGAGTTTCAGAGTTTTGGAGGTTCAGGGTTGTGGAGTTTCGGAATTTTTGAGTTTTGGAGTTTCGGAGTTTTGGAGTTTTGGAGTTTCGGAGTTTTGGAGTTTCAGAGTTTTCGAGCTTCAGGGTTGTGGAGTTTCGGAATTTTTGAGTTTTGGAGTTTCGGAGTTTTGGAGTTTTGGAGTTTTGGAGTTTCGAATTTTCAGAGTTTGGGATTTTTGGAGTTTTGGAGTTTTGGAGATTTGGAGTTTTGGCATTTTGGAGATTTGGAATTTTGGAGTTTCGGAATTTTGTAGTTTTGGAGTTTTGGAGTTTAGGAGTTTCGGAGTTTCGGAGTTTTGGAGTTTCAGAGTTTTGGAGATTCAGGGTTGTGGAGTGTCGGAATTTTTGAGTTTTGGAGTTTCGGAGTTTCGGAGTTTTGGAGTTTTGCAGTTTTGGAGTTTTGGTGTTCTGGAGTTTTGGAGTTTCGAATTTTCAGTTTCAAATTTTTGGAGTTTTCGAGTTTCGGAGATTTGGAATTTCGGCGTTTTGGAGATTCGGGGTCTTGGAGTTTCGGAATTTTGTAGTTTTGTGGTTTTGGAGTGTCGGAGTTTCGGAGTGTTGGAGTTTTGGAGTTTTAGAGTTTTAGAGTTTTGGAGTTTTGAAATTTTTGAGTTTCGGATTTTTGGAGTTTGGAGTTTTTAAGTTTTGGATTTTTGAGTTTTGGATTTTTGGATTTTTGGAGTTTTTGTGTTTTTGAGTTTTGGAGTTTTGGATTTTTGCACTTTTGGAGGTTTGGAGTTTTGGATTTTGGAGCTTAGGAGGTATGGATTTTTGGATATTCAGGGTTTTGTTCCAGAATTTTGTAGTTTTGGAGTGTTGGAGTGTCGGAGTTTCGGAGTTTCGAATTATTGGAGTTTTCGAGTTTTGGAATTTTTGATTTTTGAAGGTATGGATTTTTGGAGTTTCGGAGTTGTGGAGATTCGGGTTTGTGGAGTATTGGAGTTTTGGAGTTTTGGATTTTTGTACTTTTCGAGTTCTGGAGTTTCGGAGTTCCGGAGTTTCGGAGTTTCGGAGTTTTGGAGTTTTGCAGTTTCGGAGTTTTGGAGTTTTGGAGTTTCGGAGTTTCGGAGTTTTGGAGTTTCAGAGTTTGCGAGGTTCAGGGTTGTGGAGTTTCTGAATTTTTGAATTTTGGAGTTTCGGAGTTTCGGAGTTTTGGAGTTTTGGAGTTTCGAATTTACAGAGTTTCGGATTTTCGGAGTTTTGGAGTTTCGGAGATTTGGAGTTTTGGCGTTTTGGAGATTCGGGGTCTTGGAGTTTCGGAATTTTGCAGTTTTGTAGTTTTGGAGTGTCGGAGTTTTGGAGTGTTGGAGTTTTGGAGTTTCGGAGTTTCGGAGTTTCGGAGTTTTGGAGTTTCAGAGTTTCAGAGTTCTGGAGGTTCAGGGTTGTGGAGTTTTGGAATTTTTGAGTTTTGGAGTTTCAGAGTTTCCGAGTTTTGGAGTTTTCGAGATTTGGAGTTTTGACGTTTTGGAGATTCGGAGTCTTGGAGTTTCGGAATTTTGTAGTTTTGTAGTTTTGGAGTGTCAGAGTTCTGGAGTGTTGGAGCTTTGGAGTTTTTGAGTTTTTGAGTTTTGGAGTTTTGGATTTTTGCACTTTTGGAGTTTTGGAGTTTCGGAGTTTCGGAGTTTTGGAGTTTCAGAGTTTTGGAGGTTCAGGGTTGTGGAGTTTCGGAATTTTTGAGTTTTGGAGTTTCGGAGTTTCGGAGTTTTGGAGTATTGCAGTTTTGGAATTTTGGAGTTTTGGAGTTTCGGAGATTTGGAGTTTTGGCGTTTTGGAGATTCGGAATCTTAGAGTTTCGGAATTTTGTAGTTTTGTAGTTTTGGAGTGTCAGAGTTTTGGAGTGTTGGAGTTTTGGAGCTTTGGAGTTTTGGAGTTTTGGATTTTGACACTTTTGGAGTTTTGGAGTTTTGGAGTTTCGGAGTTTCGGAGTTTCGGAGTTTTGGAGTTTCAGAGTTTTGGAGGTTCAGGGTTGTGGAGTTTCGGAATTTTTGAGTTTTGGAGTTTCGGAGTTTTGGAGTTTTGGAGTTTCGGAGTTTTGGAGTTTCAGAGTTTTCGAGCTTCAGGGTTGTGGAGTTTCGGAATTTTTGAGTTTTGGAGTTTCGGAGTTTTGGAGTTTTGGAGTTTTGGAGTTTCGAATTTTCAGAGTTTGGGATTTTTGGAGTTTTGGAGTTTTGGAGATTTGGAGTTTTGGCATTTTGGAGATTTGGAATTTTGGAGTTTCGGAATTTTGTAGTTTTGGAGTTTTGGAGTTTAGGAGTTTCGGAGTTTCGGAGTTTTGGAGTTTCAGAGTTTTGGAGATTCAGGGTTGTGGAGTGTCGGAATTTTTGAGTTTTGGAGTTTCGGAGTTTCGGAGTTTTGGAGTTTTGCAGTTTTGGAGTTTTGGTGTTCTGGAGTTTTGGAGTTTCGAATTTTCAGAGTTTCAAATTTTTGGAGTTTTCGAGTTTCGGAGATTTGGAATTTCGGCGTTTTGGAGATTCGGGGTCTTGGAGTTTCGGAATTTTGTAGTTTTGTGGTTTTGGAGTGTCGGAGTTTCGGAGTGTTGGAGTTTTGGAGTTTTAGAGTTTTAGAGTTTTGGAGTTTTGAAATTTTTGAGTTTCGGATTTTTGGAGTTTGGAGTTTTTAAGTTTTGGATTTTTGAGTTTTGGATTTTTGGATTTTTGGAGTTTTTGTGTTTTTGAGTTTTGGAGTTTTCGATTTTTGCACTTTTGGAGGTTTGGAGTTTTGGATTTTGGAGCTTAGGAGGTATGGATTTTTGGATATTCAGGGTTTTGTTCCAGAATTTTGTAGTTTTGGAGTGTTGGAGTGTCGGAGTTTCGGAGTTTCGAATTATTGGAGTTTTCGAGTTTTGGAATTTTTGATTTTTGAAGGTATGGATTTTTGGAGTTTCGGAGTTGTGGAGATTCGGGTTTGTGGAGTATTGGAGTTTTGGAGTTTTGGATTTTTGTACTTTTCGAGTTTCGGAGTTTTGGAGTTTCGGAGTTTTGGAGTTTCGGAGTTGTGGAGTTTCGGAATTTTTAAGTTTTGGAGTTTTGGAGTTTCGGAGTTCCGGAGTTTCGGAGTTTCAGAGTTTTCCAGGTTCAGGGTTGTGGAGTTTCTGAATTTTTGAATTTTGGAGTTTCGGAGTTTCGGAGTTTTGGAGTTTTCGAGTTTCGAATTTACAGAGTTTCGGATTTTCGGAGTTTTGGAGTTTCGGAGATTTGGAGTTTTGGCGTTTTGGAGATTCGGGGTCTTGGAGTTTCGGAATTTTGCAGTTTTGTAGTTTTGGAGTGTCGGAGTTTTGGAGTGTTGGAGTTTTGGAGTTTCAGAGTTTCGGAGTTTCGGGGTTTTGGAGTTTCAGAGTTTCAGAGTTCTGGAGGTTCAGGGTTGTGGAGTTTCGGAATTTTTGAGTTTTGGAGTTTCAGAGTTTCGGAGTTTTGGAGTTTTGCGGTTTTGGAGTTTTGGACTTTTCGAGATTTGGAGTTTCGGCGTTTTGGAGATTCGGAGTCTTGGAGTGTCGGAATTTTGTAGTTTTGTAGTTTTGGAGTGTCGGAGTTTTGGAGTGTTGGAGTTTTGGAGCTTTGGAGTTTTGGAGTTTTTGAGTCTTTTAGTTTTGAATTTTTGCACTTTTGGAGTTTTGGAGTTTCGGAGTTTCGGAGTTTTGGAGTTTCAGAGTTTTGGAGGTTCAGGGTTGTGGAGTTTCTGAATTTTTGAATTTTGGAGTTTCGGAGTTTCGGAGTTTTGGAGTTTTGGAGTTTCGAATTTACAGAGTTTCGGATTTTCGGAGTTTTGGAGTTTCGGAGATTTGGAGTTTTGGCGTTTTGGAGATTCGGAATCTTGGAGTTTCGGAATTTTGTAGTTTTGTAGTTTTGGAGTGTCAGAGTTCTGGAGTGTTGGAGCTTTGGAGTTTTGGAGTTTATGAGTTTTTGAGTTTTGGATTTTTGCACTTTTGGAGTTTTGGAGTTTTGGAGTTTCGGAGTTTCGGAGTTTTGGAGTTTCAGAGTTTTGGAGGTTCAGGGTTGTGGAGTTTCGGAATTTTTGAGTATTGGAGTTCCGGAGTTTCGGAGTTTTGGAGAATTGCAGTTTTGGAATTTTTGTAGTTTTGAATTTTCAGTTTCGGATTTTTGGAGTTTTGGAGTTTCGGAGTTTCGGAGTTTTGGAGTTTCAGACTTTTCGAGGTTCAGGGTTGTGGAATTTTGGAATTTTTGAGTTTTGGAGTTTCGGAGTTCCGGAGTTTCGGAGTTTTGGAGTTTTGCAGTTTCGGAGTTTTGGAGTTTTGGAGTTTCGGAGTTTTTGAGTTTCAGAGTTTTCGAGGTTCAGGGTTGTGGAGTTTCGGAATTTTTGAGTTTTGGAGTTTCGGAGTTTTGGAGTTTTGGTGTTTTGGAGTTTCGAATTTTCAGAGTTTCGGAATTTTGTAGTTTTGTAGTTTTGGAGTGTCATCAGAGTTCTGGAGTGTTGGAGCTTTGGAGGTTTGGAGTTTATGAGTTTTTGAGTTTTGGATTTTTGCACTTTTGGAGTTTCGGAGTTTTGGAGTTTCGGAGTTTTGGAGTTTCGGAGTTGTGGAGTTTCGGAATTTTTAAGTTTTGGAGTTCTGGAGTTTCGGAGTTCCGGAGTTTCGGAGTTTCGGAGTTTTGGAGTTTTGCAGTTTCGGAGTTTTGGAGTTTTGGAGTTTCGGAGTTTCGGAGTTTTGGAGTTTCAGAGTTTGCGAGGTTCAGGGTTGTGGAGTTTCTGAATTTTTGAATTTTGGAGTTTCGGAGTTTCGGAGTTTTGGAGTTTTGGAGTTTCGAATTTACAGAGTTTCGGATTTTCGGAGTTTTGGAGTTTCGGAGATTTGGAGTTTTGGCGTTTTGGAGATTCGGGGTCTTGGAGTTTCGGAATTTTGCAGTTTTGTAGTTTTGGAGTGTCGGAGTTTTGGAGTGTTGGAGTTTTGGAGTTTCGGAGTTTCGGAGTTTCGGAGTTTTGGAGTTTCAGAGTTTGAGAGTTCTGGAGGTTCAGGGTTGTGGAGTTTTGGAATTTTTGAGTTTTGGAGTTTCAGAGTTTCCGAGTTTTGGAGTTTTCGAGATTTGGAGTTTTAACGTTTTCGAGATTCGGGGTCTTGGAGTTTCGGAATTTTGTAGTTTTGTGGTTTTGGAGTGTCGGAGTTTCGGAGTGTTGGAGTTTTGGAGTTTTAGAGTTTTAGAGTTTTGGAGTTTTGAAATTTTTGAGTTTCGGATTTTTGGAGTTTGGAGTTTTTAAGTTTTGGATTTTTGAGTTTTGGATTTTTGGATTTTTGGAGTTTTTGTGTTTTTGAGTTTTGGAGTTTTGGATTTTTGCACTTTTGGAGGTTTGGAGTTTTGGATTTTGGAGCTTAGGAGGTATGGATTTTTGGATATTCAGGGTTTTGTTCCAGAATTTTGTAGTTTTGGAGTGTTGGAGTGTCGGAGTTTCGGAGTTTCGAATTATTGGAGTTTTCGAGTTTTGGAATTTTTGATTTTTGAAGGTATGGATTTTTGGAGTTTCGGAGTTGTGGAGATTCGGGTTTGTGGAGTATTGGAGTTTTGGAGTTTTGGATTTTTGTACTTTTCGAGTTTCGGAGTTTTGGAGTTTCGGAGTTTTGGAGTTTCGGAGTTGTGGAGTTTCGGAATTTTTAAGTTTCGGAGTTTTGGAGTTTCGGAGTTTTGGAGTTTCGGAGTTTCAGAGTTTTCCAGGTTCAGGGTTGTGGAGTTTCTGAATTTTTGAATTTTGGAGTTTCGGAGTTTCGGAGTTTTGGAGTTTTCGAGTTTCGAATTTACAGAGTTTCGGATTTTCGGAGTTTTGGAGTTTCGGAGATTTGGAGTTTTGGCGTTTTGGAGATTCGGGGTCTTGGAGTTTCGGAATTTTGCAGTTTTGTAGTTTTGGAGTGTCGGAGTTTTGGAGTGTTGGAGTTTTGGAGTTTCAGAGTTTCGGAGTTTCGGGGTTTTGGAGTTTCAGAGTTTCAGAGTTCTGGAGGTTCAGGGTTGTGGAGTTTCGGAATTTTTGAGTTTTGGAGTTTCAGAGTTTCGGAGTTTTGGAGTTTTGCGGTTTTGGAGTTTTGGAGTTTCGAATTTTCAGTTTCAGATTTTTGGAGTTTTGGACTTTTCGAGATTTGGAGTTTCGGCGTTTTGGAGATTCGGAGTCTTGGAGTGTCGGAATTTTGTAGTTTTGTAGTTTTGGAGTGTCGGAGTTTTGGAGTGTTGGAGTTTTGGAGCTTTGGAGTTTTGGAGTTTTTGAGTCTTTTAGTTTTGAATTTTTGCACTTTTGGAGTTTTGGAGTTTCGGAGTTTCGGAGTTTTGGAGTTTCAGAGTTTTGGAGGTTCAGGGTTGTGGAGTTTCGGAATTTTTGAGTTTTGGAGTTTCGTAGTTTCGGAGTTTTGGAGAATTGCAGTTTTGGAGTTTTGGGGTTTTGGAGTTTCGAATTTTCAGAGTTTCGGATTTTTGGAGTTTTGGAGTTTCGGAGTTTTGGAGTTTCAGAGTTTTCGAGGTTCAGGGTTGTGGAGTTTCGGAATTTTTGAGTTTTGGAGTTTCAGAGTTTCGGAGTTTTGGAGTTTTGGAGTTTCGAATTTTCAGTTTCGGATTTTTGGAGTTTTGGAGTTTTGGAGATTTGGAGTTTTGGCGTTTTGGAGATTCGGAATCTTGGAGTTTCGGAATTTTCTAGTTTTGTAGTTTTGGAGTGTCAGAGTTCTGGAGTGTTGGAGCTTTGGAGTTTTGGAGTTTATGAGTTTTTGAGTTTTGGATTTTTGCACTTTTGGAGTTTTGGAGTTTTGGAGTTTTGCAGTTTCGGAGTTTTGGAGTTTTGGAGTTTCGGAGTTTTTGAGTTTCAGAGTTTTCGAGGTTCAGGGTTGTGGAGTTTAGGAATTTTTGAGTTTTGGAGTTTCGGAGTTTTGGAGTTTTGGTGTTTTGGAGTTTCGAATTTTCAGAGTTTCGGAATTTTGTAGTTTTGTAGTTTTGGAGTGTCATCAGAGTTCTGGAGCTTTGGAGGTTTGGAGTTTATGAGTTTTTGAGTTTTGGATTTTTGCACTTTTGGAGTTTCGGAGTTTTGGAGTTTCGGAGTTTTGGAGTTTCGGAGTTGTGGAGTTTCGGAATTTTTAAGTTTTGGAGTTCTGGAGTTTCGGAGTTCCGGAGTTTCGGAGTTTCGGAGTTTTGGAGTTTTGCAGTTTCGGAGTTTTGGAGTTTTGGAGTTTCGGAGTTTCGGAGTTTTGGAGTTTCAGAGTTTGCGAGGTTCAGGGTTGTGGAGTTTCTGAATTTTTGAATTTTGGAGTTTCGGAGTTTCGGAGTTTTGGAGTTTTGGAGTTTCGAATTTACAGAGTTTCGGATTTTCGGAGTTTTGGAGTTTCGGAGATTTGGAGTTTTGGCGTTTTGGAGATTCGGGGTCTTGGAGTTTCGGAATTTTGCAGTTTTGTAGTTTTGGAGTGTCGGAGTTTTGGAGTGTTGGAGTTTTGGATTTCGGAGTTTCGGAGTTTCGGAGTTTTGGAGTTTCAGAGTTTCAGAGTTCTGGAGGTTCAGGGTTGTGGAGTTTTGGAATTTTTGAGTTTTGGAGTTTCAGAGTTTCTGAGTTTTGGAGTTTTCGAGATTTGGAGTTTCGACGTTTTGGAGATTCGGAGTCTTGGAGTTTCGGAATTTTGTAGTTTTGTAGTTTTGGAGTGTCAGAGTTCTGGAGTGTTGGAGCTTTGGAGTTTTTGAGTTTTTGAGTTTTGGAGTTTTGGATTTTTGGACTTTTGGAGTTTTGGAGTTTCGGAGTTTCGGAGTTTTGGAGTTTCAGAGTTTTGGAGGTTCAGGGTTGTGGAGTTTCGGAATTTTTGAGTTTTGGAGTTTCGGAGTTTCGGAGTTTTGGAGTATTGCAGTTTTGGAATTTTGGAGTTTTGGAGTTTCGGAGATTTGGAGTTTTGGCGTTTTGGAGATTCGGAATCTTAGAGTTTCGGAATTTTGTAGTTTTGTAGTTTTGGAGTGTCAGAGTTTTGGAGTGTTGGAGTTTTGGAGCTTTGGAGTTTTGGAGTTTTTGAGTTTTTGAGTTTTGGATTTTGACACTTTTGGAGTTTTGGAGTTTTGGAGTTTCGGAGTTTCGGAGTTTCGGAGTTTTGGAGTTTCAGAGTTTTGGAGGTTCAGGGTTGTGGAGTTTCGGAATTTTTGAGTTTTGGAGTTTCGGAGTTTTGGAGTTTTGGAGTTTCGGAGTTTTGGAGTTTCAGAGTTTTCGAGCTTCAGGGTTGTGGAGTTTCGGAATTTTTGAGTTTTGGAGTTTCGGAGTTTTGGAGTTTTGGAGTTTTGGAGTTTCGAATTTTCAGAGTTTGGGATTTTTGGAGTTTTAGAGTTTTGGAGATTTGGAGTTTTGGCATTTTGGAGATTTGGAATTTTGGAGTTTCGGAATTTTGTAGTTTTGGAGTTTTGGAGTTTAGGAGTTTCGGAGTTTCGGAGTTTTGGAGTTTCAGAGTTTTGGAGATTCAGGGTTGTGGAGTGTCGGAATTTTTGAGTTTTGGAGTTTCGGAGTTTCGGAGTTTTGGAGTTTTGCAGTTTTGGAGTTTTGGTGTTCTGGAGTTTTGGAGTTTCGAATTTTCAGAGTTTCAAATTTTTGGAGTTTTCGAGTTTCGGAGATTTGGAATTTCGGCGTTTTGGAGATTCGGGGTCTTGGAGTTTCGGAATTTTGTAGTTTTGTGGTTTTGGAGTGCCGGAGTTTCGGAGTGTTGGAGTTTTGGAGTTTTAGAGTTTTAGAGTTTTGGAGTTTTGAAATTTTTGAGTTTCGGATTTTTGGAGTTTGGAGTTTTTAAGTTTTGGATTTTTGAGTTTTGGATTTTTGGATTTTTGGAGTTTTTGTGTTTTTGAGTTTTGGAGTTTTGGATTTTTGCGCTTTTGGAGGTTTGGAGTTTTGGATTTTGGAGCTTAGGAGGTATGGATTTTTGGATATTCAGGGTTTTGTTCCAGAATTTTGTAGTTTTGGAGTGTTGGAGTGTCGGAGTTTCGGAGTTTCGAATTATTGGAGTTTTCGAGTTTTGGAATTTTTGATTTTTGAAGGTATGGATTTTTGGAGTTTCGGAGTTGTGGAGATTCGGGTTTGTGGAGTATTGGAGTTTTGGAGTTTTCGATTTTTGTACTTTTCGAGTTTCGGAGTTTTGGAGTTTCAAAGTTTTGGAGTTTCGGAGTTGTGGAGTTTCGGAATTTTTAAGTTTTGGAGTTTTGGAGTTTCGGAGTTCCGGAGTTTCGGAGTTTCAGAGTTTTCCAGGTTCAGGGTTGTGGAGTTTCTGAATTTTTGAATTTTGGAGTTTCGGAGTTTCGGAGTTTTGGAGTTTTCGAGTTTCGAATTTACAGAGTTTCGGATTTTCGGAGTTTTGGAGTTTCGGAGATTTGGAGTTTTGGCGTTTTGGAGATTCGGGGTCTTGGAGTTTCGGAATTTTGCAGTTTTGTAGTTTTGGAGTGTCGGAGTTTTGGAGTGTTGGAGTTTTGGAGTTTCAGAGTTTCGGAGTTTCGGGGTTTTGGAGTTTCAGAGTTTCAGAGTTCTGGAGGTTCAGGGTTGTGGAGTTTCGGAATTTTTGAGTTTTGGAGTTTCAGAGTTTCGGAGTTTTGGAGTTTTGCGGTTTTGGAGTTTTGGAGTTTCGAATTTTCAGTTTCAGATTTTTGGAGTTTTGGACTTTTCGAGATTTGGAGTTTCGGCGTTTTGGAGATTCGGAGTCTTGGAGTGTCGGAATTTTGTAGTTTTGTAGTTTTGGAGTGTCGGAGTTTTGGAGTGTTGGAGTTTTGGAGCTTTGGAGTTTTGGAGTTTTTGAGTCTTTTAGTTTTGAATTTTTGCACTTTTGGAGTTTTGGAGTTTCGGAGTTTCGGAGTTTTGGAGTTTCAGAGTTTTGGAGGTTCAGGGTTGTGGAGTTTCGGAATTTTTGAGTTTTGGAGTTTCGTAGTTTCGGAGTTTTGGAGAATTGCAGTTTTGGAGTTTTGGGGTTTTGGAGTTTCGAATTTTCAGAGTTTCGGATTTTTGGAGTTTTGGAGTTTCGGAGTTTTGGAGTTTCAGAGTTTTCGAGGTTCAGGGTTGTGGAGTTTCGGAATTTTTGAGTTTTGGAGTTTCAGAGTTTCGGAGTTTTGGAGTTTTGGAGTTTCGAATTTTCAGTTTCGGATTTTTGGAGTTTTGGAGTTTTGGAGATTTGGAGTTTTGGCGTTTTGGAGATTCGGAATCTTGGAGTTTCGGAATTTTGTAGTTTTGTAGTTTTGGAGTGTCAGAGTTCTGGAGTGTTGGAGCTTTGGAGTTTTGGAGTTTATGAGTTTTTGAGTTTTGGATTTTTGAGTTTTGGATTTTTGCACTTTTTGAAATTTGGAGTTTTGGAGTTTTGGAGTTTCGGAGTTTTGGAGTTTCAGTTTTGGAGGTTCAGGGTTGTGGAGTTTCGGAATTTTTGAGTATTGGAGTTCCGGAGTTACGGAGTTTTGGAGAATTGCAGTTTTGGAATTTTTGTAGTTTTGAATTTTCAGAGTTTCGGATTTTTGGAGTTTTGGAGTTTCGGAGTTTCGGAGTTTTGGAGTTTCAGACTTTTCGAGGTTCAGGGTTGTGGAATTTCGTAATTTTTAAGTTTTGGAGTTTCGGAGTTTTGGAGTTTTGCAGTTTCGGAGTTTTGGAGTTTTGGAGTTTCGGAGTTTTGGAGTTTCAGAGTTTTCGAGGTTCAGGGCTGTGGAGTTTCGGAGTTTTTGAGTTTTGGAGTTTCGGAGTTTTGAAGATTTGGTGTTTTGGAGTTTCGAATTTTCAGAGTTTCGGATTTTTGGAGTTTTGGAGTTCCGGAGATTTATAGTTTCAGAGTTTTGGAGGTTCAGGGTTGGGGAGTTTCGGAATTTTTGAGTTTTGGAGTTTCGGAGTTTTGGAGTTTTGGAGTTTCGGAGTTTCCGAGTTTCAGAGTTTTCGAGGTTCAGGGTTGTGGAGTTTCGGAATTTTTGAGTTTTGGAGTTTCGGAGTTTCGGAGATTTGGAGTTTCAGAGTTTTGGAGGTTCAGGGTTGTGGAGTTTCGGAATTTTTGAGTTTTGGAGTTTCGGAGTTTCGGAGTTTTGGAGTATTGCAGTTTTGGAATTTCGGAGTTTTGGAGTTTCGAATTTTCAGAGTTTTGGATTTTTGCACTTTTGGAGTTTCGGAGTTTTGGAGTTTCGGAGTTTTGGAGTTTCGGAGTTGTGGAGTTTCGGAATTTTTAAGTTTTGGAGTTCTGGAGTTTCAGAGTTCCGGAGTTTCGGAGTTTCGGAGTTTTGGAGTTTTGCAGTTTCGGAGTTTTGGAGTTTTGGAGTTTCGGAGTTTCGGAGTTTTGGAGTTTCAGAGTTTGCGAGGTTCAGGGTTGTGGAGTTTCTGAATTTTTGAATTTTGGAGTTTCGGAGTTTCTGAGTTTTGGAGTTTTGGAGTTTCGAATTTACAGAGTTTCGGATTTTCGGAGTTTTGGAGTTTCGGAGATTTGGAGTTTTGGCGTTTTGGAGATTCGGGGTCTTGGAGTGTCGGAATTTTGTAGTTTTGTAGTTTTGGAGTGTCGGAGTTTTGGAGTGTTGGAGTTTTGGAGCTTTGGAGTTTTGGAGTTTTTGAGTTTTTTAGTTTTGAATTTTTGCACTTTTGGAGTTTTGGAGTTTTGGAGTTTCGGAGTATCGGAGTTTCGGAGTTTCAGAGTTTTGGAGGTTCAGGGTTGTGGAGTTTCGGAATTTTTGAGTTTTGGAGTTTCGTAGTTTCGGAGTTTTGGAGAATTGCAGTTTTGGAGTTTTGGGGTTTTGGAGTTTCGAATTTTCAGAGTTTCGGATTTTTGGAGTTTTGGAGTTTCGGAGTTTCGGAGTTTTGGAGTTTCAGAGTTTTCGAGGTTCAGGGTTGTGGAGTTTCGGAATTTTTGAGTTTTGGAGTTTCAGAGTTTCGGAGTTTTGGAGTTTTGGAGTTTCGAATTTTCAGTTTCGGATTTTTGTAGTTTTGGAGTGTCAGAGTTCTGGAGTGTTGGAGCTTTGGAGTTTTGGAGTTTATGAGTTTTTGAGTTTTGGATTTTTGCACTTTTGGAGTTTTGGAGTTTTGGAGTTTTGGAGTTTCGGAGTTTCGGAGTTTCGGAGTTTTGGGGTTTCAGACTTTTCGAGGTTCAGGGTTGTGGAATTTCGGAATTTTTGAGTTTTGGAGTTTCGGAGTTCCGGAGTTTCGGAGTTTTGGAGTTTTGCAGTTTCGGAGTTTTGGAGTTTTGGAGTTTCGGAGTTTTGGAGATTTGGTGTTTTGGAGTTTCGAATTTTCAGAGTTTCGGATTTTTGGAGTTTTGGAGTTTTTGAGTTTTTTAGTTTTGAATTTTTGCACTTTTGGAGTTTTGGAGTTTTGGAGTTTCGGAGTTTCGGAGTTTTGGAGTTTCAGAGTTTTGGAGGTTCAGGGTTGTGGAGTTTCGGAATTTTTGAGTTTTGGAGTTTCGGAGTTTTGGAGAATTGCAGTTTTGGAGTTTCGAATTTTCAGTTTCGGATTTTTGGAGTTTTGGAGTTTTCGAGATTTGGAGTTTCGGCGTTTTGGAGATTCGGAGTCTTGGAGTGTCGGAATTTTGTAGTTTTGTAGTTTTGGAGTGTCGGAGTTTTGGAGTGTTGGAGTTTTGGAGCTTTGGAGTTTTGGAGTTTTTGAGTTTTTTAGTTTTGAATTTTTAAACTTTTGGAGTTTTGGAGTTTTGGAGTTTCGGAGTTTCGGAGTTTTGGAGTTTCAGAGTTTTGGAGGTTCAGGGTTGTGGAGTTTCGGAATTTTTGAGTTTTGGAGTTTCGTAGTTTCGGAGTTTTGGAGAATTGCAGTTTTGGAGTTTTGGGGTTTTGGAGTTTCGAATTTTCAGAGTTTCAGATTTTTGGAGTTTTGGAGTTTCGGAGTTTCGGAGTTTTGGAGTTTCAGAGTTTTCGAGGTTCAGGGTTGTGGAGTTTCGGAATTTTTGAGTTTTGGAGTTTCAGAGTTTCGGAGTTTTGGAGTTTTGGAGTTTCGAATTTTCAGTTTCGGATTTTTGGAGTTTTGGAGTTTCGGAGATTTGGAGTTTTGGCGTTTTGGAGATTCGGAATCTTGGAGTTTCGGAATTTTGTAGTTTTGTAGTTTTGGAGTGTCATCAGAGTTCTGGAGTGTTGGAGCTTTGGAGGTTTGGAGTTTATGAGTTTTTGAGTTTTGGATTTTTGCACTTTTGGAGTTTTGGAGTTTTGGAGTTTCGGAGTTTCGGAGTTTCGGAGTTTTGGAGTTTCAGAGTTTTGGAGGTTCAGGGTTGTGGAGTTTCGGAATTTTTGAGTATTGGAGTTCCGGAGTTTCGGAGTTTTGGAGAATTGCAGTTTTGGAATTTTTGTAGTTTTGAATTTTCAGAGTTTCGGATTTTTGCAGTTTTGGAGTGTCAGAGTTCTGGAGTGTTGGAGCTTCGGAGTTTTGGAGTTTATGAGTTTTTGAGTTTTGGATTTTTGCACTTTTCGAGTTCTGGAGTTTCGGAGTTCCGGAGTTTCGGAGTTTCGGAGTTTTGGAGTTTTGCAGTTTCGGAGTTTTGGAGTTTTGGAGTTTCGGAGTTTCGGAGTTTTGGAGTTTCAGAGTTTGCGAGGTTCAGGGTTGTGGAGTTTCTGAATTTTTGAATTTTGGAGTTTCGGAGTTTCGGAGTTTTGGAGTTTTGGAGTTTCGAATTTACAGAGTTTCGGATTTTCGGAGTTTTGGAGTTTCGGAGATTTGGAGTTTTGGCGTTTTGGAGATTCGGGGTCTTGGAGTTTCGGAATTTTGCAGTTTTGTAGTTTTGGAGTGTCGGAGTTTTGGAGTGTTGGAGTTTTGGAGTTTCGGAGTTTCGGAGTTTCGGAGTTTTGGAGTTTCAGAGTTTCAGAGTTCTGGAGGTTCAGGGTTGTGGAGTTTTGGAATTTTTGAGTTTTGGAGTTTCAGAGTTTCCGAGTTTTGGAGTTTTCGAGATTTGGAGTTTTGACGTTTTGGAGATTCGGAGTCTTGGAGTTTCGGAATTTTGTAGTTTTGTAGTTTTGGAGTGTCAGAGTTCTGGAGTGTTGGAGCTTTGGAGTTTTTGAGTTTTTGAGTTTTGGAGTTTTGGATTTTTGCACTTTTGGAGTTTTGGAGTTTCGGAGTTTCGGAGTTTTGGAGTTTCAGAGTTTTGGAGGTTCAGGGTTGTGGAGTTTCGGAATTTTTGAGTTTTGGAGTTTCGGAGTTTCGGAGTTTTGGAGTATTGCAGTTTTGGAATTTTGGAGTTTTGGAGTTTCGGAGATTTGGAGTTTTGGCGTTTTGGAGATTCGGAATCTTAGAGTTTCGGAATTTTGTAGTTTTGTAGTTTTGGAGTGTCAGAGTTTTGGAGTGTTGGAGTTTTGGAGCTTTGGAGTTTTGGAGTTTTGGATTTTGACACTTTTGGAGTTTTGGAGTTTTGGAGTTTCGGAGTTTCGGAGTTTCGGAGTTTTGGAGTTTCAGAGTTTTGGAGGTTCAGGGTTGTGGAGTTTCGGAATTTTTGAGTTTTGGAGTTTCGGAGTTTTGGAGTTTTGGAGTTTCGGAGTTTTGGAGTTTCAGAGTTTTCGAGCTTCAGGGTTGTGGAGTTTCGGAATTTTTGAGTTTTGGAGTTTCGGAGTTTTGGAGTTTTGGAGTTTTGGAGTTTCGAATTTTCAGAGTTTGGGATTTTTGGAGTTTTGGAGTTTTGGAGATTTGGAGTTTTGGCATTTTGGAGATTTGGAATTTTGGAGTTTCGGAATTTTGTAGTTTTGGAGTTTTGGAGTTTAGGAGTTTCGGAGTTTCGGAGTTTTGGAGTTTCAGAGTTTTGGAGATTCAGGGTTGTGGAGTGTCGGAATTTTTGAGTTTTGGAGTTTCGGAGTTTCGGAGTTTTGGAGTTTTGCAGTTTTGGAGTTTTGGTGTTCTGGAGTTTTGGAGTTTCGAATTTTCAGAGTTTCAAATTTTTGGAGTTTTCGAGTTTCGGAGATTTGGAATTTCGGCGTTTTGGAGATTCGGGGTCTTGGAGTTTCGGAATTTTGTAGTTTTGTGGTTTTGGAGTGTCGGAGTTTCGGAGTGTTGGAGTTTTGGAGTTTTAGAGTTTTAGAGTTTTGGAGTTTTGAAATTTTTGAGTTTCGGATTTTTGGAGTTTGGAGTTTTTAAGTTTTGGATTTTTGAGTTTTGGATTTTTGGATTTTTGGAGTTTTTGTGTTTTTGAGTTTTGGAGTTTTCGATTTTTGCACTTTTGGAGGTTTGGAGTTTTGGATTTTGGAGCTTAGGAGGTATGGATTTTTGGATATTCAGGGTTTTGTTCCAGAATTTTGTAGTTTTGGAGTGTTGGAGTGTCGGAGTTTCGGAGTTTCGAATTATTGGAGTTTTCGAGTTTTGGAATTTTTGATTTTTGAAGGTATGGATTTTTGGAGTTTCGGAGTTGTGGAGATTCGGGTTTGTGGAGTATTGGAGTTTTGGAGTTTTGGATTTTTGTACTTTTCGAGTTTCGGAGTTTTGGAGTGTCGGAGTTTCGGAGTGTTGGAGTTTTGGAGTTTTAGAGTTTTAGAGTTTTGGAGTTTTGAAATTTTTGAGTTTCGGATTTTTGGAGTTTGGAGTTTTTAAGTTTTGGATTTTTGAGTTTTGGATTTTTGGATTTTTGGAGTTTTTGTGTTTTTGAGTTTTGGAGTTTTCGATTTTTGCACTTTTGGAGGTTTGGAGTTTTGGATTTTGGAGCTTAGGAGGTATGGATTTTTGGATATTCAGGGTTTTGTTCCAGAATTTTGTAGTTTTGGAGTGTTGGAGTGTCGGAGTTTCGGAGTTTCGAATTATTGGAGTTTTCGAGTTTTGGAATTTTTGATTTTTGAAGGTATGGATTTTTGGAGTTTCGGAGTTGTGGAGATTCGGGTTTGTGGAGTATTGGAGTTTTGGAGTTTTGGATTTTTGTACTTTTCGAGTTTCGGAGTTTTGGAGTTTCGGAGTTTTGGAGTTTCGGAGTTGTGGAGTTTCGGAATTTTTAAGTTTTGGAGTTTTGGAGTTTCGGAGTTCCGGAGTTTCGGAGTTTCAGAGTTTTCCAGGTTCAGGGTTGTGGAGTTTCTGAATTTTTGAATTTTGGAGTTTCGGAGTTTCGGAGTTTTGGAGTTTTCGAGTTTCGAATTTACAGAGTTTCGGATTTTCGGAGTTTTGGAGTTTCGGAGATTTGGAGTTTTGGCGTTTTGGAGATTCGGGGTCTTGGAGTTTCGGAATTTTGCAGTTTTGTAGTTTTGGAGTGTCGGAGTTTTGGAGTGTTGGAGTTTTGGAGTTTCAGAGTTTCGGAGTTTCGGGGTTTTGGAGTTTCAGAGTTTCAGAGTTCTGGAGGTTCAGGGTTGTGGAGTTTCGGAATTTTTGAGTTTTGGAGTTTCAGAGTTTCGGAGTTTTGGAGTTTTGCGGTTTTGGAGTTTTGGACTTTTCGAGATTTGGAGTTTCGGCGTTTTGGAGATTCGGAGTCTTGGAGTGTCGGAATTTTGTAGTTTTGTAGTTTTGGAGTGTCGGAGTTTTGGAGTGTTGGAGTTTTGGAGCTTTGGAGTTTTGGAGTTTTTGAGTCTTTTAGTTTTGAATTTTTGCACTTTTGGAGTTTTGGAGTTTCGGAGTTTCGGAGTTTTGGAGTTTCAGAGTTTTGGAGGTTCAGGGTTGTGGAGTTTCTGAATTTTTGAATTTTGGAGTTTCGGAGTTTCGGAGTTTTGGAGTTTTGGAGTTTCGAATTTACAGAGTTTCGGATTTTCGGAGTTTTGGAGTTTCGGAGATTTGGAGTTTTGGCGTTTTGGAGATTCGGAATCTTGGAGTTTCGGAATTTTGTAGTTTTGTAGTTTTGGAGTGTCAGAGTTCTGGAGTGTTGGAGCTTTGGAGTTTTGGAGTTTATGAGTTTTTGAGTTTTGGATTTTTGCACTTTTGGAGTTTTGGAGTTTTGGAGTTTCGGAGTTTCGGAGTTTTGGAGTTTCAGAGTTTTGGAGGTTCAGGGTTGTGGAGTTTCGGAATTTTTGAGTATTGGAGTTCCGGAGTTTCGGAGTTTTGGAGAATTGCAGTTTTGGAATTTTTGTAGTTTTGAATTTTCAGTTTCGGATTTTTGGAGTTTTGGAGTTTCGGAGTTTCGGAGTTTTGGAGTTTCAGACTTTTCGAGGTTCAGGGTTGTGGAATTTTGGAATTTTTGAGTTTTGGAGTTTCGGAGTTCCGGAGTTTCGGAGTTTTGGAGTTTTGCAGTTTCGGAGTTTTGGAGTTTTGGAGTTTCGGAGTTTTTGAGTTTCAGAGTTTTCGAGGTTCAGGGTTGTGGAGTTTCGGAATTTTTGAGTTTTGGAGTTTCGGAGTTTTGGAGTTTTGGTGTTTTGGAGTTTCGAATTTTCAGAGTTTCGGAATTTTGTAGTTTTGTAGTTTTGGAGTGTCATCAGAGTTCTGGAGTGTTGGAGCTTTGGAGGTTTGGAGTTTATGAGTTTTTGAGTTTTGGATTTTTGCACTTTTGGAGTTTCGGAGTTTTGGAGTTTCGGAGTTTTGGAGTTTCGGAGTTGTGGAGTTTCGGAATTTTTAAGTTTTGGAGTTCTGGAGTTTCGGAGTTCCGGAGTTTCGGAGTTTCGGAGTTTTGGAGTTTTGCAGTTTCGGAGTTTTGGAGTTTTGGAGTTTCGGAGTTTCGGAGTTTTGGAGTTTCAGAGTTTGCGAGGTTCAGGGTTGTGGAGTTTCTGAATTTTTGAATTTTGGAGTTTCGGAGTTTCGGAGTTTTGGAGTTTTGGAGTTTCGAATTTACAGAGTTTCGGATTTTCGGAGTTTTGGAGTTTCGGAGATTTGGAGTTTTGGCGTTTTGGAGATTCGGGGTCTTGGAGTTTCGGAATTTTGCAGTTTTGTAGTTTTGGAGTGTCGGAGTTTTGGAGTGTTGGAGTTTTGGAGTTTCGGAGTTTCGGAGTTTCGGAGTTTTGGAGTTTCAGAGTTTGAGAGTTCTGGAGGTTCAGGGTTGTGGAGTTTTGGAATTTTTGAGTTTTGGAGTTTCAGAGTTTCCGAGTTTTGGAGTTTTCGAGATTTGGAGTTTCGACGTTTTGGAGATTCGGAGTCTTGGAGTTTCGGAATTTTGTAGTTTTGTAGTTTTGGAGTGTCAGAGTTCTGGAGTGTTGGAGCTTTGGAGTTTTTGAGTTTTGGAGTTTTGGATTTTTGCACTTTTGGAGTTTTGGAGTTTCGGAGTTTCGGAGTTTTGGAGTTTCAGAGTTTTGGAGGTTCAGGGTTGTGGAGTTTCGGAATTTTTGAGTTTTGGAGTTTCGGAGTTTTGGAGTATTGCAGTTTTGGAATTTTGGAGTTTTGGAGTTTCGGAGATTTGGAGTTTTGGCGTTTTGGAGATTCGGAATCTTAGAGTTTCGGAATTTTGTAGTTTTGTAGTTTTGGAGTGTCAGAGTTTTGGAGTGTTGGAGTTTTGGAGCTTTGGAGTTTTGGAGTTTTGGATTTTGACACTTTTGGAGTTTTGGAGTTTTGGAGTTTCGGAGTTTCGGAGTTTCGGAGTTTTGGAGTTTCAGAGTTTTGGAGGTTCAGGGTTGTGGAGTTTCGGAATTTTTGAGTTTTGGAGTTTCGGAGTTTTGGAGTTTTGGAGTTTCGGAGTTTTGGAGTTTCAGAGTTTTCGAGCTTCAGGGTTGTGGAGTTTCGGAATTTTTGAGTTTTGGAGTTTCGGAGTTTTGGAGTTTTGGAGTTTTGGAGTTTCGAATTTTCAGAGTTTGGGATTTTTGGAGTTTTGGAGTTTTGGAGATTTGGAGTTTTGGCATTTTGGAGATTTGGAATTTTGGAGTTTCGGAATTTTGTAGTTTTGGAGTTTTGGAGTTTAGGAGTTTCGGAGTTTCGGAGTTTTGGAGTTTCAGAGTTTTGGAGATTCAGGGTTGTGGAGTGTCGGAATTTTTGAGTTTTGGAGTTTCGGAGTTTCGGAGTTTTGGAGTTTTGCAGTTTTGGAGTTTTGGTGTTCTGGAGTTTTGGAGTTTCGAATTTTCAGTTTCAAATTTTTGGAGTTTTCGAGTTTCGGAGATTTGGAATTTCGGCGTTTTGGAGATTCGGGGTCTTGGAGTTTCGGAATTTTGTAGTTTTGTGGTTTTGGAGTGTCGGAGTTTCGGAGTGTTGGAGTTTTGGAGTTTTAGAGTTTTAGAGTTTTGGAGTTTTGAAATTTTTGAGTTTCGGATTTTTGGAGTTTGGAGTTTTTAAGTTTTGGATTTTTGAGTTTTGGATTTTTGGATTTTTGGAGTTTTTGTGTTTTTGAGTTTTGGAGTTTTGGATTTTTGCACTTTTGGAGGTTTGGAGTTTTGGATTTTGGAGCTTAGGAGGTATGGATTTTTGGATATTCAGGGTTTTGTTCCAGAATTTTGTAGTTTTGGAGTGTTGGAGTGTCGGAGTTTCGGAGTTTCGAATTATTGGAGTTTTCGAGTTTTGGAATTTTTGATTTTTGAAGGTATGGATTTTTGGAGTTTCGGAGTTGTGGAGATTCGGGTTTGTGGAGTATTGGAGTTTTGGAGTTTTGGATTTTTGTACTTTTCGAGTTTCGGAGTTTTGGAGTTTCGGAGTTTTGGAGTTTCGGAGTTGTGGAGTTTCGGAATTTTTAAGTTTCGGAGTTTTGGAGTTTCGGAGTTTTGGAGTTTCGGAGTTTCAGAGTTTTCCAGGTTCAGGGTTGTGGAGTTTCTGAATTTTTGAATTTTGGAGTTTCGGAGTTTCGGAGTTTTGGAGTTTTCGAGTTTCGAATTTACAGAGTTTCGGATTTTCGGAGTTTTGGAGTTTCGGAGATTTGGAGTTTTGGCGTTTTGGAGATTCGGGGTCTTGGAGTTTCGGAATTTTGCAGTTTTGTAGTTTTGGAGTGTCGGAGTTTTGGAGTGTTGGAGTTTTGGAGTTTCAGAGTTTCGGAGTTTCGGGGTTTTGGAGTTTCAGAGTTTCAGAGTTCTGGAGGTTCAGGGTTGTGGAGTTTCGGAATTTTTGAGTTTTGGAGTTTCAGAGTTTCGGAGTTTTGGAGTTTTGCGGTTTTGGAGTTTTGGAGTTTCGAATTTTCAGTTTCAGATTTTTGGAGTTTTGGACTTTTCGAGATTTGGAGTTTCGGCGTTTTGGAGATTCGGAGTCTTGGAGTGTCGGAATTTTGTAGTTTTGTAGTTTTGGAGTGTCGGAGTTTTGGAGTGTTGGAGTTTTGGAGCTTTGGAGTTTTGGAGTTTTTGAGTCTTTTAGTTTTGAATTTTTGCACTTTTGGAGTTTTGGAGTTTCGGAGTTTCGGAGTTTTGGAGTTTCAGAGTTTTGGAGGTTCAGGGTTGTGGAGTTTCGGAATTTTTGAGTTTTGGAGTTTCGTAGTTTCGGAGTTTTGGAGAATTGCAGTTTTGGAGTTTTGGGGTTTTGGAGTTTCGAATTTTCAGAGTTTCGGATTTTTGGAGTTTTGGAGTTTCGGAGTTTTGGAGTTTCAGAGTTTTCGAGGTTCAGGGTTGTGGAGTTTCGGAATTTTTGAGTTTTGGAGTTTCAGAGTTTCGGAGTTTTGGAGTTTTGGAGTTTCGAATTTTCAGTTTCGGATTTTTGGAGTTTTGGAGTTTTGGAGATTTGGAGTTTTGGCGTTTTGGAGATTCGGAATCTTGGAGTTTCGGAATTTTCTAGTTTTGTAGTTTTGGAGTGTCAGAGTTCTGGAGTGTTGGAGCTTTGGAGTTTTGGAGTTTATGAGTTTTTGAGTTTTGGATTTTTGCACTTTTGGAGTTTTGGAGTTTTGGAGTTTTGCAGTTTCGGAGTTTTGGAGTTTTGGAGTTTCGGAGTTTTTGAGTTTCAGAGTTTTCGAGGTTCAGGGTTGTGGAGTTTAGGAATTTTTGAGTTTTGGAGTTTCGGAGTTTTGGAGTTTTGGTGTTTTGGAGTTTCGAATTTTCAGAGTTTCGGAATTTTGTAGTTTTGTAGTTTTGGAGTGTCATCAGAGTTCTGGAGCTTTGGAGGTTTGGAGTTTATGAGTTTTTGAGTTTTGGATTTTTGCACTTTTGGAGTTTCGGAGTTTTGGAGTTTCGGAGTTTTGGAGTTTCGGAGTTGTGGAGTTTCGGAATTTTTAAGTTTTGGAGTTCTGGAGTTTCGGAGTTCCGGAGTTTCGGAGTTTCGGAGTTTTGGAGTTTTGCAGTTTCGGAGTTTTGGAGTTTTGGAGTTTCGGAGTTTCGGAGTTTTGGAGTTTCAGAGTTTGCGAGGTTCAGGGTTGTGGAGTTTCTGAATTTTTGAATTTTGGAGTTTCGGAGTTTCGGAGTTTTGGAGTTTTGGAGTTTCGAATTTACAGAGTTTCGGATTTTCGGAGTTTTGGAGTTTCGGAGATTTGGAGTTTTGGCGTTTTGGAGATTCGGGGTCTTGGAGTTTCGGAATTTTGCAGTTTTGTAGTTTTGGAGTGTCGGAGTTTTGGAGTGTTGGAGTTTTGGATTTCGGAGTTTCGGAGTTTCGGAGTTTTGGAGTTTCAGAGTTTCAGAGTTCTGGAGGTTCAGGGTTGTGGAGTTTTGGAATTTTTGAGTTTTGGAGTTTCAGAGTTTCTGAGTTTTGGAGTTTTCGAGATTTGGAGTTTCGACGTTTTGGAGATTCGGAGTCTTGGAGTTTCGGAATTTTGTAGTTTTGTAGTTTTGGAGTGTCAGAGTTCTGGAGTGTTGGAGCTTTGGAGTTTTTGAGTTTTTGAGTTTTGGAGTTTTGGATTTTTGGACTTTTGGAGTTTTGGAGTTTCGGAGTTTCGGAGTTTTGGAGTTTCAGAGTTTTGGAGGTTCAGGGTTGTGGAGTTTCGGAATTTTTGAGTTTTGGAGTTTCGGAGTTTCGGAGTTTTGGAGTATTGCAGTTTTGGAATTTTGGAGTTTTGGAGTTTCGGAGATTTGGAGTTTTGGCGTTTTGGAGATTCGGAATCTTAGAGTTTCGGAATTTTGTAGTTTTGTAGTTTTGGAGTGTCAGAGTTTTGGAGTGTTGGAGTTTTGGAGCTTTGGAGTTTTGGAGTTTTTGAGTTTTTGAGTTTTGGATTTTGACACTTTTGGAGTTTTGGAGTTTTGGAGTTTCGGAGTTTCGGAGTTTCGGAGTTTTGGAGTTTCAGAGTTTTGGAGGTTCAGGGTTGTGGAGTTTCGGAATTTTTGAGTTTTGGAGTTTCGGAGTTTTGGAGTTTTGGAGTTTCGGAGTTTTGGAGTTTCAGAGTTTTCGAGCTTCAGGGTTGTGGAGTTTCGGAATTTTTGAGTTTTGGAGTTTCGGAGTTTTGGAGTTTTGGAGTTTTGGAGTTTCGAATTTTCAGAGTTTGGGATTTTTGGAGTTTTAGAGTTTTGGAGATTTGGAGTTTTGGCATTTTGGAGATTTGGAATTTTGGAGTTTCGGAATTTTGTAGTTTTGGAGTTTTGGAGTTTAGGAGTTTCGGAGTTTCGGAGTTTTGGAGTTTCAGAGTTTTGGAGATTCAGGGTTGTGGAGTGTCGGAATTTTTGAGTTTTGGAGTTTCGGAGTTTCGGAGTTTTGGAGTTTTGCAGTTTTGGAGTTTTGGTGTTCTGGAGTTTTGGAGTTTCGAATTTTCAGAGTTTCAAATTTTTGGAGTTTTCGAGTTTCGGAGATTTGGAATTTCGGCGTTTTGGAGATTCGGGGTCTTGGAGTTTCGGAATTTTGTAGTTTTGTGGTTTTGGAGTGCCGGAGTTTCGGAGTGTTGGAGTTTTGGAGTTTTAGAGTTTTAGAGTTTTGGAGTTTTGAAATTTTTGAGTTTCGGATTTTTGGAGTTTGGAGTTTTTAAGTTTTGGATTTTTGAGTTTTGGATTTTTGGATTTTTGGAGTTTTTGTGTTTTTGAGTTTTGGAGTTTTGGATTTTTGCGCTTTTGGAGGTTTGGAGTTTTGGATTTTGGAGCTTAGGAGGTATGGATTTTTGGATATTCAGGGTTTTGTTCCAGAATTTTGTAGTTTTGGAGTGTTGGAGTGTCGGAGTTTCGGAGTTTCGAATTATTGGAGTTTTCGAGTTTTGGAATTTTTGATTTTTGAAGGTATGGATTTTTGGAGTTTCGGAGTTGTGGAGATTCGGGTTTGTGGAGTATTGGAGTTTTGGAGTTTTCGATTTTTGTACTTTTCGAGTTTCGGAGTTTTGGAGTTTCAAAGTTTTGGAGTTTCGGAGTTGTGGAGTTTCGGAATTTTTAAGTTTTGGAGTTTTGGAGTTTCGGAGTTCCGGAGTTTCGGAGTTTCAGAGTTTTCCAGGTTCAGGGTTGTGGAGTTTCTGAATTTTTGAATTTTGGAGTTTCGGAGTTTCGGAGTTTTGGAGTTTTCGAGTTTCGAATTTACAGAGTTTCGGATTTTCGGAGTTTTGGAGTTTCGGAGATTTGGAGTTTTGGCGTTTTGGAGATTCGGGGTCTTGGAGTTTCGGAATTTTGCAGTTTTGTAGTTTTGGAGTGTCGGAGTTTTGGAGTGTTGGAGTTTTGGAGTTTCAGAGTTTCGGAGTTTCGGGGTTTTGGAGTTTCAGAGTTTCAGAGTTCTGGAGGTTCAGGGTTGTGGAGTTTCGGAATTTTTGAGTTTTGGAGTTTCAGAGTTTCGGAGTTTTGGAGTTTTGCGGTTTTGGAGTTTTGGAGTTTCGAATTTTCAGTTTCAGATTTTTGGAGTTTTGGACTTTTCGAGATTTGGAGTTTCGGCGTTTTGGAGATTCGGAGTCTTGGAGTGTCGGAATTTTGTAGTTTTGTAGTTTTGGAGTGTCGGAGTTTTGGAGTGTTGGAGTTTTGGAGCTTTGGAGTTTTGGAGTTTTTGAGTCTTTTAGTTTTGAATTTTTGCACTTTTGGAGTTTTGGAGTTTCGGAGTTTCGGAGTTTTGGAGTTTCAGAGTTTTGGAGGTTCAGGGTTGTGGAGTTTCGGAATTTTTGAGTTTTGGAGTTTCGTAGTTTCGGAGTTTTGGAGAATTGCAGTTTTGGAGTTTTGGGGTTTTGGAGTTTCGAATTTTCAGAGTTTCGGATTTTTGGAGTTTTGGAGTTTCGGAGTTTTGGAGTTTCAGAGTTTTCGAGGTTCAGGGTTGTGGAGTTTCGGAATTTTTGAGTTTTGGAGTTTCAGAGTTTCGGAGTTTTGGAGTTTTGGAGTTTCGAATTTTCAGTTTCGGATTTTTGGAGTTTTGGAGTTTTGGAGATTTGGAGTTTTGGCGTTTTGGAGATTCGGAATCTTGGAGTTTCGGAATTTTGTAGTTTTGTAGTTTTGGAGTGTCAGAGTTCTGGAGTGTTGGAGCTTTGGAGTTTTGGAGTTTATGAGTTTTTGAGTTTTGGATTTTTGAGTTTTGGATTTTTGCACTTTTTGAAATTTGGAGTTTTGGAGTTTTGGAGTTTCGGAGTTTTGGAGTTTCAGTTTTGGAGGTTCAGGGTTGTGGAGTTTCGGAATTTTTGAGTATTGGAGTTCCGGAGTTACGGAGTTTTGGAGAATTGCAGTTTTGGAATTTTTGTAGTTTTGAATTTTCAGAGTTTCGGATTTTTGGAGTTTTGGAGTTTCGGAGTTTCGGAGTTTTGGAGTTTCAGACTTTTCGAGGTTCAGGGTTGTGGAATTTCGTAATTTTTAAGTTTTGGAGTTTCGGAGTTTTGGAGTTTTGCAGTTTCGGAGTTTTGGAGTTTTGGAGTTTCGGAGTTTTGGAGTTTCAGAGTTTTCGAGGTTCAGGGCTGTGGAGTTTCGGAGTTTTTGAGTTTTGGAGTTTCGGAGTTTTGAAGATTTGGTGTTTTGGAGTTTCGAATTTTCAGAGTTTCGGATTTTTGGAGTTTTGGAGTTCCGGAGATTTATAGTTTCAGAGTTTTGGAGGTTCAGGGTTGGGGAGTTTCGGAATTTTTGAGTTTTGGAGTTTCGGAGTTTTGGAGTTTTGGAGTTTCGGAGTTTCCGAGTTTCAGAGTTTTCGAGGTTCAGGGTTGTGGAGTTTCGGAATTTTTGAGTTTTGGAGTTTCGGAGTTTCGGAGATTTGGAGTTTCAGAGTTTTGGAGGTTCAGGGTTGTGGAGTTTCGGAATTTTTGAGTTTTGGAGTTTCGGAGTTTCGGAGTTTTGGAGTATTGCAGTTTTGGAATTTCGGAGTTTTGGAGTTTCGAATTTTCAGAGTTTTGGATTTTTGCACTTTTGGAGTTTCGGAGTTTTGGAGTTTCGGAGTTTTGGAGTTTCGGAGTTGTGGAGTTTCGGAATTTTTAAGTTTTGGAGTTCTGGAGTTTCAGAGTTCCGGAGTTTCGGAGTTTCGGAGTTTTGGAGTTTTGCAGTTTCGGAGTTTTGGAGTTTTGGAGTTTCGGAGTTTCGGAGTTTTGGAGTTTCAGAGTTTGCGAGGTTCAGGGTTGTGGAGTTTCTGAATTTTTGAATTTTGGAGTTTCGGAGTTTCTGAGTTTTGGAGTTTTGGAGTTTCGAATTTACAGAGTTTCGGATTTTCGGAGTTTTGGAGTTTCGGAGATTTGGAGTTTTGGCGTTTTGGAGATTCGGGGTCTTGGAGTGTCGGAATTTTGTAGTTTTGTAGTTTTGGAGTGTCGGAGTTTTGGAGTGTTGGAGTTTTGGAGCTTTGGAGTTTTGGAGTTTTTGAGTTTTTTAGTTTTGAATTTTTGCACTTTTGGAGTTTTGGAGTTTTGGAGTTTCGGAGTATCGGAGTTTCGGAGTTTCAGAGTTTTGGAGGTTCAGGGTTGTGGAGTTTCGGAATTTTTGAGTTTTGGAGTTTCGTAGTTTCGGAGTTTTGGAGAATTGCAGTTTTGGAGTTTTGGGGTTTTGGAGTTTCGAATTTTCAGAGTTTCGGATTTTTGGAGTTTTGGAGTTTCGGAGTTTCGGAGTTTTGGAGTTTCAGAGTTTTCGAGGTTCAGGGTTGTGGAGTTTCGGAATTTTTGAGTTTTGGAGTTTCAGAGTTTCGGAGTTTTGGAGTTTTGGAGTTTCGAATTTTCAGTTTCGGATTTTTGTAGTTTTGGAGTGTCAGAGTTCTGGAGTGTTGGAGCTTTGGAGTTTTGGAGTTTATGAGTTTTTGAGTTTTGGATTTTTGCACTTTTGGAGTTTTGGAGTTTTGGAGTTTTGGAGTTTCGGAGTTTCGGAGTTTCGGAGTTTTGGGGTTTCAGACTTTTCGAGGTTCAGGGTTGTGGAATTTCGGAATTTTTGAGTTTTGGAGTTTCGGAGTTCCGGAGTTTCGGAGTTTTGGAGTTTTGCAGTTTCGGAGTTTTGGAGTTTTGGAGTTTCGGAGTTTTGGAGATTTGGTGTTTTGGAGTTTCGAATTTTCAGAGTTTCGGATTTTTGGAGTTTTGGAGTTTTTGAGTTTTTTAGTTTTGAATTTTTGCACTTTTGGAGTTTTGGAGTTTTGGAGTTTCGGAGTTTCGGAGTTTTGGAGTTTCAGAGTTTTGGAGGTTCAGGGTTGTGGAGTTTCGGAATTTTTGAGTTTTGGAGTTTCGGAGTTTTGGAGAATTGCAGTTTTGGAGTTTCGAATTTTCAGTTTCGGATTTTTGGAGTTTTGGAGTTTTCGAGATTTGGAGTTTCGGCGTTTTGGAGATTCGGAGTCTTGGAGTGTCGGAATTTTGTAGTTTTGTAGTTTTGGAGTGTCGGAGTTTTGGAGTGTTGGAGTTTTGGAGCTTTGGAGTTTTGGAGTTTTTGAGTTTTTTAGTTTTGAATTTTTAAACTTTTGGAGTTTTGGAGTTTTGGAGTTTCGGAGTTTCGGAGTTTTGGAGTTTCAGAGTTTTGGAGGTTCAGGGTTGTGGAGTTTCGGAATTTTTGAGTTTTGGAGTTTCGTAGTTTCGGAGTTTTGGAGAATTGCAGTTTTGGAGTTTTGGGGTTTTGGAGTTTCGAATTTTCAGAGTTTCAGATTTTTGGAGTTTTGGAGTTTCGGAGTTTCGGAGTTTTGGAGTTTCAGAGTTTTCGAGGTTCAGGGTTGTGGAGTTTCGGAATTTTTGAGTTTTGGAGTTTCAGAGTTTCGGAGTTTTGGAGTTTTGGAGTTTCGAATTTTCAGTTTCGGATTTTTGGAGTTTTGGAGTTTCGGAGATTTGGAGTTTTGGCGTTTTGGAGATTCGGAATCTTGGAGTTTCGGAATTTTGTAGTTTTGTAGTTTTGGAGTGTCATCAGAGTTCTGGAGTGTTGGAGCTTTGGAGGTTTGGAGTTTATGAGTTTTTGAGTTTTGGATTTTTGCACTTTTGGAGTTTTGGAGTTTTGGAGTTTCGGAGTTTCGGAGTTTCGGAGTTTTGGAGTTTCAGAGTTTTGGAGGTTCAGGGTTGTGGAGTTTCGGAATTTTTGAGTATTGGAGTTCCGGAGTTTCGGAGTTTTGGAGAATTGCAGTTTTGGAATTTTTGTAGTTTTGAATTTTCAGAGTTTCGGATTTTTGCAGTTTTGGAGTGTCAGAGTTCTGGAGTGTTGGAGCTTCGGAGTTTTGGAGTTTATGAGTTTTTGAGTTTTGGATTTTTGCACTTTTGGAGTTTTGGAGTTTTGGAGTTTTGGAGTTTCGGAGTTTCGGAGTTTCGGAGTTTTGGAGTTTCAGACTTTTCGAGGTTCAGGGTTGTGGAATTTCGGAATTTTTGAGTTTTGGAGTTTCGGAGTTCCGGAGTTTCGGAGTTTTGGAGTTTTGCAGTTTCGGAGTTTTGGAGTTTTGGAGTTTCGGAGTTTTGGAGATTTGGTGTTTTGGAGTTTCGAATTTTCAGAGTATCGGATTTTTGGAGTTTTGGAGTTTTTGAGTTTTTTAGTTTTGAATTTTTGCACTTTTGGAGTTTTGGAGTTTTGGAGTTTCGGAGTTTTGGAGTTTCAGAGTTTTGGAGGTTCAGGGTTGTGGAGTTTCGGAATTTTTGAGTTTTTGAGTTTCGTAGTTTCGGAGTTTTGGAGAATTGCAGTTTTGGAGTTTTGGGGTTTTGGAGTTTCGAATTTTCAGTTTCGGATTTTTGGAGTTTCGGAGTTTTGGAGTTTCAGAGTTTTCGAGGTTCAGGGTTGTGGAGTTTCGGAATTTTTGAGTTTTGGAGTTTCAGAGTTTCGGAGTTTTGGAGTTTTGGAGTTTCGAATTTTCAGTTTCGGATTTTTGGAGTTTTGGAGTTTTGGAGATTTGGAGTTTTGGCGTTTTGGAGATTCGGAATCTTGGAGTTTCGGAATTTTGTAGTTTTGTAGTTTTGGAGTGTCAGAGTTCTGGAGTGTTGGAGCTTTGGAGTTTTGGAGTTTATGAGTTTTTGAGTTTTGGATTTTTGCACTTTTGGAGTTTTGGAGTTTTGGAGTTTCGGAGTTTCGGAGTTTTGGAGTTTCAGAGTTTTGGAGGTTCAGGGTTGTGGAGTTTCGGAATTTTTGAGTATTGGAGTTCCGGAGTTTCGGAGTTTTGGAGAATTGCAGTTTTGGAATTTTTGTAGTTTTGAATTTTCAGAGTTTCGGATTTTTGGAGTTTTGGAGTTTCGGAGTTTCGGAGTTTTGGAGTTTCAGACTTTTCGAGGTTCAGGGTTGTGGAATTTCGGAATTTTTGAGTTTTGGAGTTTCGGAGTTCCAGAGTTTCGGAGTTTTGGAGTTTTGCAGTTTCGGAGTTTTGGAGTTTTGGAGTTTTCGAGGTTCAGGGTTGTGGAGTTTCGGAATTTTTGAGTTTTGGAGTTTCGGAGTTTTGGAGATTTGGTGTTTTGGAGTTTCGAATTTTCAGAGTTTCGGATTTTTGGAGTTTTGGAGTTCCGGAGATTTATAGTTTCAGAGTTTTGGAGGTTCAGGGTTGGGGAGTTTCGGAATTTTTGAGTTTTGGAGTTTCGGAGTTTTGGAGTTTTGGAGTTTCGGAGTTTCGGAGTTTCAGAGTTTTCGAGGTTCAGGGTTGTGGAGTTTCGGAATTTTTGAGTTTTGGAGTTTCGGAGTTTCGGAGTTTTGGAGTTTCAGAGTTTTGGAGGTTCAGGGTTGTGGAGTTTCGGAATTTTTGAGTTTTGGAGTTTCGGAGTTTTGGAGTATTGCAGTTTTGGAATTTCGGAGTTTTGGAGTTTCGAATTTTCAGAGTTTTGGATTTTTGCACTTTTGGAGTTTCGGAGTTTTGGAGTTTCGGAGTTTTGGAGTTTCGGAGTTGTGGAGTTTCGGAGTTTCGGAGTTTTGGAGTTTTGCAGTTTCGGAGTTTTGGAGTTTTGGAGTTTTGGAGTTTCGGAGTTTCGGAGTTTTGGAGTTTCAGAGTTTGCGAGGTTCAGGGTTGTGGAGTTTCTGAATTTTTGAATTTTGGAGTTTCGGAGTTTCGGAGTTTTGGAGTTTTGGAGTTTCGAATTTACAGAGTTTCGGATTTTCGGAGTTTTGGAGTTTCGGAGATTTGGAGTTTTGGCGTTTTGGAGATTCGGAATCTTGGAGTTTCGGAATTTTGTAGTTTTGTAGTTTTGGAGTGTCAGAGTTCTGGAGTGTTGGAGCTTTGGAGTTTTGGAGTTTATGAGTTTTTGAGTTTTGGATTTTTGCACTTTTGGAGTTTTGGAGTTTTGGAGTTTCGGAGTTTCGGAGTTTTGGAGTTTCAGAGTTTTGGAGGTTCAGGGTTGTGGAGTTTCGGAATTTTTGAGTATTGGAGTTCCGGAGTTTCGGAGTTTTGGAGAATTGCAGTTTTGGAATTTTTGTAGTTTTGAATTTTCAGTTTCGGATTTTTGGAGTTTTGGAGTTTCGGAGTTTCGGAGTTTTGGAGTTTCAGACTTTTCGAGGTTCAGGGTTGTGGAATTTTGGAATTTTTGAGTTTTGGAGTTTCGGAGTTCCGGAGTTTCGGAGTTTTGGAGTTTTGCAGTTTCGGAGTTTTGGAGTTTTGGAGTTTCGGAGTTTTTGAGTTTCAGAGTTTTCGAGGTTCAGGGTTGTGGAGTTTCGGAATTTTTGAGTTTTGGAGTTTCGGAGTTTTGGAGTTTTGGTGTTTTGGAGTTTCGAATTTTCAGAGTTTCGGAATTTTTTAGTTTTGTAGTTTTGGAGTGTCATCAGAGTTCTGGAGTGTTGGAGCTTTGGAGGTTTGGAGTTTATGAGTTTTTGAGTTTTGGATTTTTGCACTTTTGGAGTTTCGGAGTTTTGGAGTTTCGGAGTTTTGGAGTTTCGGAGTTGTGGAGTTTCGGAATTTTTAAGTTTTGGAGTTCTGGAGTTTCGGAGTTCCGGAGTTTCGGAGTTTCGGAGTTTTGGAGTTTTGCAGTTTCGGAGTTTTGGAGTTTTGGAGTTTCGGAGTTTCGGAGTTTTGGAGTTTCGGAGTTTGCGAGGTTCAGGGTTGTGGAGTTTCTGAATTTTTGAATTTTGGAGTTTCGGAGTTTCGGAGTTTTGGAGTTTTGGAGTTTCTAATTTACAGAGTTTCGGATTTTCGGAGTTTTGGAGTTTCGGAGATTTGGAGTTTTGGCGTTTTGGAGATTCGGGGTCTTGGAGTTTCGGAATTTTGCAGTTTTGTAGTTTTGGAGTGTCGGAGTTTTGGAGTGTTGGAGTTTTGGAGTTTCGGAGTTTCGGAGTTTCGGAGTTTTGGAGTTTCAGAGTTTCAGAGTTCTGGAGGTTCAGGGTTGTGGAGTTTTGGAATTTTTGAGTTTTGAAGTTTCAGAGTTTCCGAGTTTTGGAGTTTTGCGGTTTTGGAGTTTTGGAGTTTCGAATTTTCAGTTTCGGATTTTTGGAGTTTTGGAGTTTTCGAGATTTGGAGTTTCGACGTTTTGGAGATTCGGAGTCTTGGAGTGTCGGAATTTTGTAGTTTTGTAGTTTTGGAGTGTCGGAGTTTTGGAGTGTTGGAGTTTTGGAGCTTTGGAGTTTTGGAGTTTTTGAGTTTTTCAGTTTTGAATTTTTGCACTTTTGGAGTTTTGGAGTTTTGGAGTTTCGGAGTTTCGGAGTTTCGGAGTTTCAGAGTTTTGGAGGTTCAGGGTTGTGGAGTTTCGGAATTTTTGAGTTTTGGAGTTTCGTAGTTTCGGAGTTTTGGAGAATTGCAGTTTTGGAGTTTTGGGGTTTTGGAGTTTCGAATTTTCAGAGTTTCGGATTTTTGGAGTTTTGGAGTTTCGGAGTTTCGGAGTTTTGGAGTTTTAGAGTTTTAGAGTTTTGGAGTTTTGAAATTTTTGAGTTTCGGATTTTTGGAGTTTGGAGTTTTTAAGTTTTGGATTTTTGAGTTTTGGATTTTTGGATTTTTGGAGTTTTTGTGTTTTTGAGTTTTGGAGTTTTGGATTTTTGCGCTTTTGGAGGTTTGGAGTTTTGGATTTTGGAGCTTAGGAGGTATGGATTTTTGGATATTCAGGGTTTTGTTCCAGAATTTTGTAGTTTTGGAGTGTTGGAGTGTCGGAGTTTCGGAGTTTCGAATTATTGGAGTTTTCGAGTTTTGGAATTTTTGATTTTTGAAGGTATGGATTTTTGGAGTTTCGGAGTTGTGGAGATTCGGGTTTGTGGAGTATTGGAGTTTTGGAGTTTTGGATTTTTGTACTTTTCGAGTTTCGGAGTTTTGGAGTTTCGGAGTTTTGGAGTTTCGGAGTTGTGGAGTTTCGGAATTTTTAAGTTTTGGAGTTTTGGAGTTTCGGAGTTCCGGAGTTTCGGAGTTTCAGAGTTTTCCAGGTTCAGGGTTGTGGAGTTTCTGAATTTTTGAATTTTGGAGTTTCGGAGTTTCGGAGTTTTGGAGTTTTCGAGTTTCGAATTTACAGAGTTTCGGATTTTCGGAGTTTTGGAGTTTCGGAGATTTGGAGTTTTGGCGTTTTGGAGATTCGGGGTCTTGGAGTTTCGGAATTTTGCAGTTTTGTAGTTTTGGAGTGTCGGAGTTTTGGAGTGTTGGAGTTTTGGAGTTTCAGAGTTTCGGAGTTTCGGGGTTTTGGAGTTTCAGAGTTTCAGAGTTCTGGAGGTTCAGGGTTGTGGAGTTTCGGAATTTTTGAGTTTTGGAGTTTCAGAGTTTCGGAGTTTTGGAGTTTTGCGGTTTTGGAGTTTTGGAGTTTCGAATTTTCAGTTTCAGATTTTTGGAGTTTTGGACTTTTCGAGATTTGGAGTTTCGGCGTTTTGGAGATTCGGAGTCTTGGAGTGTCGGAATTTTGTAGTTTTGTAGTTTTGGAGTGTCGGAGTTTTGGAGTGTTGGAGTTTTGGAGCTTTGGAGTTTTGGAGTTTTTGAGTCTTTTAGTTTTGAATTTTTGCACTTTTGGAGTTTTGGAGTTTCGGAGTTTCGGAGTTTTGGAGTTTCAGAGTTTTGGAGGTTCAGGGTTGTGGAGTTTCGGAATTTTTGAGTTTTGGAGTTTCGTAGTTTCGGAGTTTTGGAGAATTGCAGTTTTGGAGTTTTGGGGTTTTGGAGTTTCGAATTTTCAGAGTTTCGGATTTTTGGAGTTTTGGAGTTTCGGAGTTTTGGAGTTTCAGAGTTTTCGAGGTTCAGGGTTGTGGAGTTTCGGAATTTTTGAGTTTTGGAGTTTCAGAGTTTCGGAGTTTTGGAGTTTTGGAGTTTCGAATTTTCAGTTTCGGATTTTTGGAGTTTTGGAGTTTTGGAGATTTGGAGTTTTGGCGTTTTGGAGATTCGGAATCTTGGAGTTTCGGAATTTTGTAGTTTTGTAGTTTTGGAGTGTCAGAGTTCTGGAGTGTTGGAGCTTTGGAGTTTTGGAGTTTATGAGTTTTTGAGTTTTGGATTTTTGCACTTTTGGAGTTTTGGAGTTTTGGAGTTTCGGAGTTTCGGAGTTTTGGAGTTTCAGAGTTTTGGAGGTTCAGGGTTGTGGAGTTTCGGAATTTTTGAGTATTGGAGTTCCGGAGTTACGGAGTTTTGGAGAATTGCAGTTTTGGAATTTTTGTAGTTTTGAATTTTCAGAGTTTCGGATTTTTGGAGTTTTGGAGTTTCGGAGTTTCGGAGTTTTGGAGTTTCAGACTTTTCGAGGTTCAGGGTTGTGGAATTTCGGAATTTTTAAGTTTGGAGTTTCGGAGTTCCGGAGTTTCGGAGTTTTGGAGTTTTGCAGTTTTGGAGTTTTGGAGTTTTGGAGTTTCGGAGTTTTGGAGTTTCAGAGTTTTCGAGGTTCAGGGCTGTGGAGTTTCGGAGTTTTTGAGTTTTGGAGTTTCGGAGTTTTGAAGATTTGGTGTTTTGGAGTTTCGAATTTTCAGAGTTTCGGATTTTTGGAGTTTTGGAGTTCCGGAGATTTATAGTTTCAGAGTTTTGGAGGTTCAGGGTTGGGGAGTTTCGGAATTTTTGAGTTTTGGAGTTCTGGAGTTTCGGAGTTCCGGAGTTTCGGAGTTTCGGAGTTTTGGAGTTTTGCAGTTTCGGAGTTTTGGAGTTTTGGAGTTTCGGAGTTTCGGAGTTTTGGAGTTTCGGAGTTTGCGAGGTTCAGGGTTGTGGAGTTTCTGAATTTTTGAATTTTGGAGTTTCGGAGTTTCGGAGTTTTGGAGTTTTGGAGTTTCTAATTTACAGAGTTTCGGATTTTCGGAGTTTTGGAGTTTCGGAGATTTGGAGTTTTGGCGTTTTGGAGATTCGGGGTCTTGGAGTTTCGGAATTTTGCAGTTTTGTAGTTTTGGAGTGTCGGAGTTTTGGAGTGTTGGAGTTTTGGAGTTTCGGAGTTTCGGAGTTTCGGAGTTTTGGAGTTTCAGAGTTTCAGAGTTCTGGAGGTTCAGGGTTGTGGAGTTTTGGAATTTTTGAGTTTTGAAGTTTCAGAGTTTCCGAGTTTTGGAGTTTTGCGGTTTTGGAGTTTTGGAGTTTCGAATTTTCAGTTTCGGATTTTTGGAGTTTTGGAGTTTTCGAGATTTGGAGTTTCGACGTTTTGGAGATTCGGAGTCTTGGAGTGTCGGAATTTTGTAGTTTTGTAGTTTTGGAGTGTCGGAGTTTTGGAGTGTTGGAGTTTTGGAGCTTTGGAGTTTTGGAGTTTTTGAGTTTTTTAGTTTTGAATTTTTGCACTTTTGGAGTTTTGGAGTTTTGGAGTTTCGGAGTTTCGGAGTTTCGGAGTTTCAGAGTTTTGGAGGTTCAGGGTTGTGGAGTTTCGGAATTTTTGAGTTTTGGAGTTTCGTAGTTTCGGAGTTTTGGAGAATTGCAGTTTTGGAGTTTTGGGGTTTTGGAGTTTCGAATTTTCAGAGTTTCGGATTTTTGGAGTTTTGGAGTTTCGGAGTTTCGGAGTTTTGGAGTTTTAGAGTTTTAGAGTTTTGGAGTTTTGAAATTTTTGAGTTTCGGATTTTTGGAGTTTGGAGTTTTTAAGTTTTGGATTTTTGAGTTTTGGATTTTTGGATTTTTGGAGTTTTTGTGTTTTTGAGTTTTGGAGTTTTGGATTTTTGCGCTTTTGGAGGTTTGGAGTTTTGGATTTTGGAGCTTAGGAGGTATGGATTTTTGGATATTCAGGGTTTTGTTCCAGAATTTTGTAGTTTTGGAGTGTTGGAGTGTCGGAGTTTCGGAGTTTCGAATTATTGGAGTTTTCGAGTTTTGGAATTTTTGATTTTTGAAGGTATGGATTTTTGGAGTTTCGGAGTTGTGGAGATTCGGGTTTGTGGAGTATTGGAGTTTTGGAGTTTTGGATTTTTGTACTTTTCGAGTTTCGGAGTTTTGGAGTTTCGGAGTTTTGGAGTTTCGGAGTTGTGGAGTTTCGGAATTTTTAAGTTTTGGAGTTTTGGAGTTTCGGAGTTCCGGAGTTTCGGAGTTTCAGAGTTTTCCAGGTTCAGGGTTGTGGAGTTTCTGAATTTTTGAATTTTGGAGTTTCGGAGTTTCGGAGTTTTGGAGTTTTCGAGTTTCGAATTTACAGAGTTTCGGATTTTCGGAGTTTTGGAGTTTCGGAGATTTGGAGTTTTGGCGTTTTGGAGATTCGGGGTCTTGGAGTTTCGGAATTTTGCAGTTTTGTAGTTTTGGAGTGTCGGAGTTTTGGAGTGTTGGAGTTTTGGAGTTTCAGAGTTTCGGAGTTTCGGGGTTTTGGAGTTTCAGAGTTTCAGAGTTCTGGAGGTTCAGGGTTGTGGAGTTTCGGAATTTTTGAGTTTTGGAGTTTCAGAGTTTCGGAGTTTTGGAGTTTTGCGGTTTTGGAGTTTCGAATTTTCAGTTTCAGATTTTTGGAGTTTTGGACTTTTCGAGATTTGGAGTTTCGGCGTTTTGGAGATTCGGAGTCTTGGAGTGTCGGAATTTTGTAGTTTTGTAGTTTTGGAGTGTCGGAGTTTTGGAGTGTTGGAGTTTTGGAGCTTTGGAGTTTTGGAGTTTTTGAGTCTTTTAGTTTTGAATTTTTGCACTTTTGGAGTTTTGGAGTTTCGGAGTTTCGGAGTTTTGGAGTTTCAGAGTTTTGGAGGTTCAGGGTTGTGGAGTTTCGGAATTTTTGAGTTTTGGAGTTTCGTAGTTTCGGAGTTTTGGAGAATTGCAGTTTTGGAGTTTTGGGGTTTTCGAGTTTCGAATTTTCAGAGTTTCGGATTTTTGGAGTTTTGCAGTTTCGGAGTTTTGGAGTTTCAGAGTTTTCGAGGTTCAGGGTTGTGGAGTTTCGGAATTTTTGAGTTTTGGAGTTTCAGAGTTTCGGAGTTTTGGAGTTTTGGAGTTTCGAATTTTCAGTTTCGGATTTTTGGAGTTTTGGAGTTTTGGAGATTTGGAGTTTTGGCGTTTTGGAGATTCGGAATCTTGGAGTTTCGGAATTTTGTAGTTTTGTAGTTTTGGAGTGTCAGAGTTCTGGAGTGTTGGAGCTTTGGAGTTTTGGAGTTTATGAGTTTTTGAGTTTTGGATTTTTGCACTTTTGGAGTTTTGGAGTTTTGGAGTTTCGGAGTTTCGGAGTTTTGGAGTTTCAGAGTTTTGGAGGTTCAGGGTTGTGGAGTTTCGGAATTTTTGAGTATTGGAGTTCCGGAGTTACGGAGTTTTGGAGAATTGCAGTTTTGGAATTTTTGTAGTTTTGAATTTTCAGAGTTTCGGATTTTTGGAGTTTTGGAGTTTCGGAGTTTCGGAGTTTTGGAGTTTCAGACTTTTCGAGGTTCAGGGTTGTGGAATTTCGGAATTTTTAAGTTTGGAGTTTCGGAGTTCCGGAGTTTCGGAGTTTTGGAGTTTTGCAGTTTCGGAGTTTTGGAGTTTTGGAGTTTCGGAGTTTTGGAGTTTCAGAGTTTTCGAGGTTCAAGGCTGTGGAGTTTCGGAGTTTTTGAGTTTTGGAGTTTCGGAGTTTTGAAGATTTGGTGTTTTGGAGTTTCGAATTTTCAGAGTTTCGGATTTTTGGAGTTTTGGAGTTCCGGAGATTTATAGTTTCAGAGTTTTGGAGGTTCAGGGTTGGGGAGTTTCGGAATTTTTGAGTTTTGGAGTTCTGGAGTTTCGGAGTTCCGGAGTTTCGGAGTTTCGGAGTTTTGGAGTTTTGCAGTTTCGGAGTTTTGGAGTTTTGGAGTTTCGGAGTTTCGGAGTTTTGGAGTTTCGGAGTTTGCGAGGTTCAGGGTTGTGGAGTTTCTGAATTTTTGAATTTTGGAGTTTCGGAGTTTCGGAGTTTTGGAGTTTTGGAGTTTCTAATTTACAGAGTTTCGGATTTTCGGAGTTTTGGAGTTTTGGAGATTTGGAGTTTTGGCGTTTTGGAGATTCGGGGTCTTGGAGTTTCGGAATTTTGCAGTTTTGTAGTTTTGGAGTGTCGGAGTTTTGGAGTGTTGGAGTTTTGGAGTTTCGGAGTTTCGGAGTTTCGGAGTTTTGGAGTTTCAGAGTTTCAGAGTTCTGGAGGTTCAGGGTTGTGGAGTTTTGGAATTTTTGAGTTTTGAAGTTTCAGAGTTTCCGAGTTTTGGAGTTTTGCGGTTTTGGAGTTTTGGAGTTTCGAATTTTCAGTTTCGGATTTTTGGAGTTTTGGAGTTTTCGAGATTTGGAGTTTCGACGTTTTGGAGATTCGGAGTCTTGGAGTGTCGGAATTTTGTAGTTTTGTAGTTTTGGAGTGTCGGAGTTTTGGAGTGTTGGAGTTTTGGAGCTTTGGAGTTTTGGAGTTTTTGAGTTTTTTAGTTTTGAATTTTTGCACTTTTGGAGTTTTGGAGTTTTGGAGTTTCGGAGTTTCGGAGTTTCGGAGTTTCAGAGTTTTGGAGGTTCAGGGTTGTGGAGTTTCGGAATTTTTGAGTTTTGGAGTTTCGTAGTTTCGGAGTTTTGGAGAATTGCAGTTTTGGAGTTTTGGGGTTTTGGAGTTTCGAATTTTCAGAGTTTCGGATTTTTGGAGTTTTGGAGTTTCGGAGTTTCGGAGTTTTGGAGTTTTAGAGTTTTAGAGTTTTGGAGTTTTGAAATTTTTGAGTTTCGGATTTTTGGAGTTTGGAGTTTTTAAGTTTTGGATTTTTGAGTTTTGGATTTTTGGATTTTTGGAGTTTTTGTGTTTTTGAGTTTTGGAGTTTTGGATTTTTGCGCTTTTGGAGGTTTGGAGTTTTGGATTTTGGAGCTTAGGAGGTATGGATTTTTGGATATTCAGGGTTTTGTTCCAGAATTTTGTAGTTTTGGAGTGTTGGAGTGTCGGAGTTTCGGAGTTTCGAATTATTGGAGTTTTCGAGTTTTGGAATTTTTGATTTTTGAAGGTATGGATTTTTGGAGTTTCGGAGTTGTGGAGATTCGGGTTTGTGGAGTATTGGAGTTTTGGAGTTTTGGATTTTTGTACTTTTCGAGTTTCGGAGTTTTGGAGTTTCGGAGTTTTGGAGTTTCGGAGTTGTGGAGTTTCGGAATTTTTAAGTTTTGGAGTTTTGGAGTTTCGGAGTTCCGGAGTTTCGGAGTTTCAGAGTTTTCCAGGTTCAGGGTTGTGGAGTTTCTGAATTTTTGAATTTTGGAGTTTCGGAGTTTCGGAGTTTTGGAGTTTTCGAGTTTCGAATTTACAGAGTTTCGGATTTTCGGAGTTTTGGAGTTTCGGAGATTTGGAGTTTTGGCGTTTTGGAGATTCGGGGTCTTGGAGTTTCGGAATTTTGCAGTTTTGTAGTTTTGGAGTGTCGGAGTTTTGGAGTGTTGGAGTTTTGGAGTTTCAGAGTTTCGGAGTTTCGGGGTTTTGGAGTTTCAGAGTTTCAGAGTTCTGGAGGTTCAGGGTTGTGGAGTTTCGGAATTTTTGAGTTTTGGAGTTTCAGAGTTTCGGAGTTTTGGAGTTTTGCGGTTTTGGAGTTTCGAATTTTCAGTTTCAGATTTTTGGAGTTTTGGACTTTTCGAGATTTGGAGTTTCGGCGTTTTGGAGATTCGGAGTCTTGGAGTGTCGGAATTTTGTAGTTTTGTAGTTTTGGAGTGTCGGAGTTTTGGAGTGTTGGAGTTTTGGAGCTTTGGAGTTTTGGAGTTTTTGAGTCTTTTAGTTTTGAATTTTTGCACTTTTGGAGTTTTGGAGTTTCGGAGTTTCGGAGTTTTGGAGTTTCAGAGTTTTGGAGGTTCAGGGTTGTGGAGTTTCGGAATTTTTGAGTTTTGGAGTTTCGTAGTTTCGGAGTTTTGGAGAATTGCAGTTTTGGAGTTTTGGGGTTTTGGAGTTTCGAATTTTCAGAGTTTCGGATTTTTGGAGTTTTGGAGTTTCGGAGTTTTGGAGTTTCAGAGTTTTCGAGGTTCAGGGTTGTGGAGTTTCGGAATTTTTGAGTTTTGGAGTTTCAGAGTTTCGGAGTTTTGGAGTTTTGGAGTTTCGAATTTTCAGTTTCGGATTTTTGGAGTTTTGGAGTTTTGGAGATTTGGAGTTTTGGCGTTTTGGAGATTCGGAATCTTGGAGTTTCGGAATTTTGTAGTTTTGTAGTTTTGGAGTGTCAGAGTTCTGGAGTGTTGGAGCTTTGGAGTTTTGGAGTTTATGAGTTTTTGAGTTTTGGATTTTTGCACTTTTGGAGTTTTGGAGTTTTGGAGTTTCGGAGTTTCGGAGTTTTGGAGTTTCAGAGTTTTGGAGGTTCAGGGTTGTGGAGTTTCGGAATTTTTGAGTATTGGAGTTCCGGAGTTACGGAGTTTTGGAGAATTGCAGTTTTGGAATTTTTGTAGTTTTGAATTTTCAGAGTTTCGGATTTTTGGAGTTTTGGAGTTTCGGAGTTTCGGAGTTTTGGAGTTTCAGACTTTTCGAGGTTCAGGGTTGTGGAATTTCGGAATTTTTAAGTTTGGAGTTTCGGAGTTCCGGAGTTTCGGAGTTTTGGAGTTTTGCAGTTTCGGAGTTTTGGAGTTTTGGAGTTTCGGAGTTTTGGAGTTTCAGAGTTTTCGAGGTTCAGGGCTGTGGAGTTTCGGAGTTTTTGAGTTTTGGAGTTTCGGAGTTTTGAAGATTTGGTGTTTTGGAGTTTCGAATTTTCAGAGTTTCGGATTTTTGGAGTTTTGGAGTTCCGGAGATTTATAGTTTCAGAGTTTTGGAGGTTCAGGGTTGGGGAGTTTCGGAATTTTTGAGTTTTGGAGTTCTGGAGTTTCGGAGTTCCGGAGTTTCGGAGTTTCGGAGTTTTGGAGTTTTGCAGTTTCGGAGTTTTGGAGTTTTGGAGTTTCGGAGTTTCGGAGTTTTGGAGTTTCGGAGTTTGCGAGGTTCAGGGTTGTGGAGTTTCTGAATTTTTGAATTTTGGAGTTTCGGAGTTTCGGAGTTTTGGAGTTTTGGAGTTTCTAATTTACAGAGTTTCGGATTTTCGGAGTTTTGGAGTTTCGGAGATTTGGAGTTTTGGCGTTTTGGAGATTCGGGGTCTTGGAGTTTCGGAATTTTGCAGTTTTGTAGTTTTGGAGTGTCGGAGTTTTGGAGTGTTGGAGTTTTGGAGTTTCGGAGTTTCGGAGTTTCGGAGTTTTGGAGTTTCAGAGTTTCAGAGTTCTGGAGGTTCAGGGTTGTGGAGTTTTGGAATTTTTGAGTTTTGAAGTTTCAGAGTTTCCGAGTTTTGGAGTTTTGCGGTTTTGGAGTTTCGAATTTTCAGTTTCGGATTTTTGGAGTTTTGGAGTTTTCGAGATTTGGAGTTTCGACGTTTTGGAGATTCGGAGTCTTGGAGTGTCGGAATTTTGTAGTTTTGTAGTTTTGGAGTGTCGGAGTTTTGGAGTGTTGGAGTTTTGGAGCTTTGGAGTTTTGGAGTTTTTGAGTTTTTTAGTTTTGAATTTTTGCACTTTTGGAGTTTTGGAGTTTTGGAGTTTCGGAGTTTCGGAGTTTCGGAGTTTCAGAGTTTTGGAGGTTCAGGGTTGTGGAGTTTCGGAATTTTTGAGTTTTGGAGTTTCGTAGTTTCGGAGTTTTGGAGAATTGCAGTTTTGGAGTTTTGGGGTTTTGGAGTTTCGAATTTTCAGAGTTTCGGATTTTTGGAGTTTTGGAGTTTCGGAGTTTCGGAGTTTTGGAGTTTTAGAGTTTTAGAGTTTTGGAGTTTTGAAATTTTTGAGTTTCGGATTTTTGGAGTTTGGAGTTTTTAAGTTTTGGATTTTTGAGTTTTGGATTTTTGGATTTTTGGAGTTTTTGTGTTTTTGAGTTTTGGAGTTTTGGATTTTTGCGCTTTTGGAGGTTTGGAGTTTTGGATTTTGGAGCTTAGGAGGTATGGATTTTTGGATATTCAGGGTTTTGTTCCAGAATTTTGTAGTTTTGGAGTGTTGGAGTGTCGGAGTTTCGGAGTTTCGAATTATTGGAGTTTTCGAGTTTTGGAATTTTTGATTTTTGAAGGTATGGATTTTTGGAGTTTCGGAGTTGTGGAGATTCGGGTTTGTGGAGTATTGGAGTTTTGGAGTTTTGGATTTTTGTACTTTTCGAGTTTCGGAGTTTTGGAGTTTCGGAGTTTTGGAGTTTCGGAGTTGTGGAGTTTCGGAATTTTTAAGTTTTGGAGTTTTGGAGTTTCGGAGTTCCGGAGTTTCGGAGTTTCAGAGTTTTCCAGGTTCAGGGTTGTGGAGTTTCTGAATTTTTGAATTTTGGAGTTTCGGAGTTTCGGAGTTTTGGAGTTTTCGAGTTTCGAATTTACAGAGTTTCGGATTTTCGGAGTTTTGGAGTTTCGGAGATTTGGAGTTTTGGCGTTTTGGAGATTCGGGGTCTTGGAGTTTCGGAATTTTGCAGTTTTGTAGTTTTGGAGTGTCGGAGTTTTGGAGTGTTGGAGTTTTGGAGTTTCAGAGTTTCGGAGTTTCGGGGTTTTGGAGTTTCAGAGTTTCAGAGTTCTGGAGGTTCAGGGTTGTGGAGTTTCGGAATTTTTGAGTTTTGGAGTTTCAGAGTTTCGGAGTTTTGGAGTTTTGCGGTTTTGGAGTTTCGAATTTTCAGTTTCAGATTTTTGGAGTTTTGGACTTTTCGAGATTTGGAGTTTCGGCGTTTTGGAGATTCGGAGTCTTGGAGTGTCGGAATTTTGTAGTTTTGTAGTTTTGGAGTGTCGGAGTTTTGGAGTGTTGGAGTTTTGGAGCTTTGGAGTTTTGGAGTTTTTGAGTCTTTTAGTTTTGAATTTTTGCACTTTTGGAGTTTTGGAGTTTCGGAGTTTCGGAGTTTTGGAGTTTCAGAGTTTTGGAGGTTCAGGGTTGTGGAGTTTCGGAATTTTTGAGTTTTGGAGTTTCGTAGTTTCGGAGTTTTGGAGAATTGCAGTTTTGGAGTTTTGGGGTTTTGGAGTTTCGAATTTTCAGAGTTTCGGATTTTTGGAGTTTTGGAGTTTCGGAGTTTTGGAGTTTCAGAGTTTTCGAGGTTCAGGGTTGTGGAGTTTCGGAATTTTTGAGTTTTGGAGTTTCAGAGTTTCGGAGTTTTGGAGTTTTGGAGTTTCGAATTTTCAGTTTCGGATTTTTGGAGTTTTGGAGTTTTGGAGATTTGGAGTTTTGGCGTTTTGGAGATTCGGAATCTTGGAGTTTCGGAATTTTGTAGTTTTGTAGTTTTGGAGTGTCAGAGTTCTGGAGTGTTGGAGCTTTGGAGTTTTGGAGTTTATGAGTTTTTGAGTTTTGGATTTTTGCACTTTTGGAGTTTTGGAGTTTTGGAGTTTCGGAGTTTCGGAGTTTTGGAGTTTCAGAGTTTTGGAGGTTCAGGGTTGTGGAGTTTCGGAATTTTTGAGTATTGGAGTTCCGGAGTTACGGAGTTTTGGAGAATTGCAGTTTTGGAATTTTTGTAGTTTTGAATTTTCAGAGTTTCGGATTTTTGGAGTTTTGGAGTTTCGGAGTTTCGGAGTTTTGGAGTTTCAGACTTTTCGAGGTTCAGGGTTGTGGAATTTCGGAATTTTTAAGTTTGGAGTTTCGGAGTTCCGGAGTTTCGGAGTTTTGGAGTTTTGCAGTTTCGGAGTTTTGGAGTTTTGGAGTTTCGGAGTTTTGGAGTTTCAGAGTTTTCGAGGTTCAGGGCTGTGGAGTTTCGGAGTTTTTGAGTTTTGGAGTTTCGGAGTTTTGAAGATTTGGTGTTTTGGAGTTTCGAATTTTCAGAGTTTCGGATTTTTGGAGTTTTGGAGTTCCGGAGATTTATAGTTTCAGAGTTTTGGAGGTTCAGGGTTGGGGAGTTTCGGAATTTTTGAGTTTTGGAGTTTCGGAGTTTTGGAGTTTTGGAGTTTCGGAGTTTCGGAGTTTCAGAGTTTTCGAGGTTCAGGGTTGTGGAGTTTCGGAATTTTTGAGTTTTGGAGTTTCGGAGTTTCGGAGTTTTGGAGTTTCAGAGTTTTGGAGGTTCAGGGTTGTGGAGTTTCGGAATTTTTGAGTTTTGGAGTTTCGGAGTTTCGGAGTTTTGGAGTATTGCAGTTTTGGAATTTCGGAGTTTTGGAGTTTCGAATTTTCAGAGTTTTGGATTTTTGCACTTTTGGAGTTTCGGAGTTTTGGAGTTTCGGAGTTTTGGAGTTTCGGAGTTGTGGAGTTTCGGAATTTTTAAGTTTTGGAGTTCTGGAGTTTCGGAGTTCCGGAGTTTCGGAGTTTCGGAGTTTTGGAGTTTTGCAGTTTCGGAGTTTTGGAGTTTTGGAGTTTCGGAGTTTCGGAGTTTTGGAGTTTCAGAGTTTGCGAGGTTCAGGGTTGTGGAGTTTCTGAATTTTTGAATTTTGGAGTTTCGGAGTTTCGGAGTTTTGGAGTTTTGGAGTTTCGAATTTACAGAGTTTCGGATTTTCGGAGTTTTGGAGTTTCGGAGATTTGGAGTTTTGGCGTTTTGGAGATTCGGGGTCTTGGAGTTTCGGAATTTTGCAGTTTTGTAGTTTTGGAGTGTCGGAGTTTTGGAGTGTTGGAGTTTTGGAGTTTCGGAGTTTCGGAGTTTTGGAGTTTCAGAGTTTCAGAGTTCTGGAGGTTCAGGGTTGTGGAGTTTTGGAATTTTTGAGTTTTGGAGTTTCAGAGTTTCCGAGTTTTGGAGTTTTGCGGTTTAGGAGTTTTGGAGTTTCGAATTTTCAGTTTCGGATTTTTGGAGTTTTGGAGTTTTCGAGATTTGGAGTTTCGACGTTTTGGAGATTCGGAGTCTTGGAGTGTCGGAATTTTGTAGTTTTGTAGTTTTGGAGTGTCGGAGTTTTGGAGTGTTGGAGTTTTGGAGCTTTGGAGTTTTGGAGTTTTTGAGTTTTTTAGTTTTGAATTTTTGCACTTTTGGAGTTTTGGAGTTTTGGAGTTTCGGAGTTTCGGAGTTTCGGAGTTTCAGAGTTTTGGAGGTTCAGGGTTGTGGAGTTTCGGAATTTTTGAGTTTTGGAGTTTCGTAGTTTCGGAGTTTTGGAGAATTGCAGTTTTGGAGTTTTGGGGTTTTGGAGTTTCGAATTTTCAGAGTTTCGGATTTTTGGAGTTTTGGAGTTTCGGAGTTTTGGAGTTTCAGAGTTTTCGAGGTTCAGGGTTGTGGAGTTTCGGAATTTTTGAGTTTTGGAGTTTCAGAGTTTCGGAGTTTTGGAGTTTTGGAGTTTCGAATTTTCAGTTTCGGATTTTTGTAGTTTTGGAGTGTCAGAGTTCTGGAGTGTTGGAGCTTTGGAGTTTTGGAGTTTATGAGTTTTTGAGTTTTGGATTTTTGCACTTTTGGAGTTTTGGAGTTTTGGAGTTTTGGAGTTTCGGAGTTTCGGAGTTTCGGAGTTTTGGGGTTTCACTTTTCGAGGTTCAGGGTTGTGGAATTTCGGAATTTTTGAGTTTTGGAGTTTCGGAGTTCCGGAGTTTCGGAGTTTTGGAGTTTTGCAGTTTCGGAGTTTTGGAGTTTTGGAGTTTCGGAGTTTTGGAGATTTGGTGTTTTGGAGTTTCGAATTTTCAGAGTTTCGGATTTTTGGAGTTTTGGAGTTTTTGAGTTTTTTAGTTTTGAATTTTTGCACTTTTGGAGTTTTGGAGTTTTGGAGTTTCGGAGTTTCGGAGTTTTGGAGTTTCAGAGTTTTGGAGGTTCAGGGTTGTGGAGTTTCGGAATTTTTGAGTTTTGGAGTTTCGTAGTTTCGGAGTTTTGGAGAATTGCAGTTTTGGAGTTTCGAATTTTCAGTTTCGGATTTTTGGAGTTTTGGAGTTTTCGAGATTTGGAGTTTCGGCGTTTTGGAGATTCGGAGTCTTGGAGTGTCGGAATTTTGTAGTTTTGTAGTTTTGGAGTGTCGGAGTTTTGGAGTGTTGGAGTTTTGGAGCTTTGGAGTTTTGGAGTTTTTGAGTTTTTTAGTTTTGAATTTTTGCACTTTTGGAGTTTTGGAGTTTTGGAGTTTCGGAGTTTCGGAGTTTTGGAGTTTCAGAGTTTTGGAGGTTCAGGGTTGTGGAGTTTCGGAATTTTTGAGTTTTGGAGTTTCGTAGTTTCGGAGTTTTGGAGAATTGCAGTTTTGGAGTTTTGGGGTTTTGGAGTTTCGAATTTTCAGAGTTTCAGATTTTTGGAGTTTTGGAGTTTCGGAGTTTCGGAGTTTTGGAGTTTCAGAGTTTTCGAGGTTCAGGGTTGTGGAGTTTCGGAATTTTTGAGTTTTGGAGTTTCAGAGTTTCGGAGTTTTGGAGTTTTGGAGTTTCGAATTTTCAGTTTCGGATTTTTGGAGTTTTGGAGTTTCGGAGATTTGGAGTTTTGGCGTTTTGGAGATTCGGAATCTTGGAGTTTCGGAATTTTGTAGTTTTGTAGTGTCATCAGAGTTCTGGAGTGTTGGAGCTTTGGAGGTTTGGAGTTTATGAGTTTTTGAGTTTTGGATTTTTGCACTTTTGGAGTTTTGGAGTTTTGGAGTTTCGGAGTTTCGGAGTTTCGGAGTTTTGGAGTTTCAGAGTTTTGGAGGTTCAGGGTTGTGGAGTTTCGGAATTTTTGAGTATTGGAGTTCCGGAGTTTCGGAGTTTTGGAGAATTGCAGTTTTGGAATTTTTGTAGTTTTGAATTTTCAGAGTTTCGGATTTTTGCAGTTTTGGAGTGTCAGAGTTCTGGAGTGTTGGAGCTTCGGAGTTTTGGAGTTTATGAGTTTTTGAGTTTTGGATTTTTGCACTTTTGGAGTTTTGGAGTTTTGGAGTTTTGGAGTTTCGGAGTTTCGGAGTTTCGGAGTTTTGGAGTTTCAGACTTTTCGAGGTTCAGGGTTGTGGAATTTCGGAATTTTTGAGTTTTGGAGTTTCGGAGTTCCGGAGTTTCGGAGTTTTGGAGTTTTGCAGTTTCGGAGTTTTGGAGTTTTGGAGTTTCGGAGTTTTGGAGATTTGGTGTTTTGGAGTTTCGAATTTTCAGAGTATCGGATTTTTGGAGTTTTGGAGTTTTTGAGTTTTTTAGTTTTGAATTTTTGCACTTTTGGAGTTTTGGAGTTTTGGAGTTTTGGAGTTTCAGAGTTTTGGAGGTTCAGGGTTGTGGAGTTTCGGAATTTTTGAGTTTTGGAGTTTCGTAGTTTCGGAGTTTTGGAGAATTGCAGTTTTGGAGTTTTGGGGTTTTGGAGTTTCGAATTTTCAGTTTCGGATTTTTGGAGTTTCGGAGTTTTGGAGTTTCAGAGTTTTCGAGGTTCAGGGTTGTGGAGTTTCGGAATTTTTGAGTTTTGGAGTTTCAGAGTTTCGGAGTTTTGGAGTTTTGGAGTTTCGAATTTTCAGTTTCGGATTTTTGGAGTTTTGGAGTTTTGGAGATTTGGAGTTTTGGCGTTTTGGAGATTCGGAATCTTGGAGTTTCGGAATTTTGTAGTTTTGTAGTTTTGGAGTGTCAGAGTTCTGGAGTGTTGGAGCTTTGGAGTTTTGGAGTTTATGAGTTTTTGAGTTTTGGATTTTTGCACTTTTGGAGTTTTGGAGTTTTGGAGTTTTGGAGTTTCGGAGTTTCGGAGTTTCGGAGTTTTGGAGTTTCAGAGTTTTGGAGGTTCAGGGTTGTGGAGTTTCGGAATTTTTGAGTATTGGAGTTCCGGAGTTTCGGAGTTTTGGAGAATTGCAGTTTTGGAATTTTTGTAGTTTTGAATTTTCAGAGTTTCGGATTTTTGGAGTTTTGGAGTTTCGGAGTTTCGGAGTTTTGGAGTTTCAGACTTTTCGAGGTTCAGGGTTGTGGAATTTCGGAATTTTTGAGTTTTGGAGTTTCGGAGTTCCAGAGTTTCGGAGTTTTGGAGTTTTGCAGTTTCGGAGTTTTGGAGTTTTGGAGTTTTCGAGGTTCAGGGTTGTGGAGTTTCGGAATTTTTGAGTTTTGGAGTTTCGGAGTTTTGGAGATTTGGTGTTTTGGAGTTTCGAATTTTCAGAGTTTCGGATTTTTGGAGTTTTGGAGTTCCGGAGATTTATAGTTTCAGAGTTTTGGAGGTTCAGGGTTGGGGAGTTTCGGAATTTTTGAGTTTTGGAGTTTCGGAGTTTTGGAGTTTTGGAGTTTCGGAGTTTCGGAGTTTCAGAGTTTTCGAGGTTCAGGGTTGTGGAGTTTCGGAATTTTTGAGTTTTGGAGTTTCGGAGTTTCGGAGTTTTGGAGTTTCAGAGTTTTGGAGGTTCAGGGTTGTGGAGTTTCGGAATTTTTGAGTTTTGGAGTTTCGGAGTTTTGGAGTATTGCAGTTTTGGAATTTCGGAGTTTTGGAGTTTCGAATTTTCAGAGTTTTGGATTTTTGCACTTTTGGAGTTTCGGAGTTTTGGAGTTTCGGAGTTTTGGAGTTTCGGAGTTGTGGAGTTTCGGAGTTTCGGAGTTTTGGAGTTTTGCAGTTTCGGAGTTTTGGAGTTTTGGAGTTTCAGAGTTTGCGAGGTTCAGGGTTGTGGAGTTTCGGAATTTTTGAGTATTGGAGTTCCGGAGTTTCGGAGTTTTGGAGAATTGCAGTTTTGGAATTTTTGTAGTTTTGAATTTTCAGTTTCGGATTTTTGGAGTTTTGGAGTTTCGGAGTTTCGGAGTTTTGGAGTTTCAGACTTTTCGAGGTTCAGGGTTGTGGAATTTTGGAATTTTTGAGTTTTGGAGTTTCGGAGTTCCGGAGTTTCGGAGTTTTGGAGTTTTGCAGTTTCGGAGTTTTGGAGTTTTGGAGTTTCGGAGTTTTTGAGTTTCAGAGTTTTCGAGGTTCAGGGTTGTGGAGTTTCGGAATTTTTGAGTTTTGGAGTTTCGGAGTTTTGGAGTTTTGGTGTTTTGGAGTTTCGAATTTTCAGAGTTTCGGAATTTTGTAGTTTTGTAGTTTTGGAGTGTCATCAGAGTTCTGGAGTGTTGGAGCTTTGGAGGTTTGGAGTTTATGAGTTTTTGAGTTTTGGATTTTTGCACTTTTGGAGTTTCGGAGTTTTGGAGTTTCGGAGTTTTGGAGTTTCGGAGTTGTGGTGTTTCGGAATTTTTAAGTTTTGGAGTTCTGGAGTTTCGGAGTTCCGGAGTTTCGGAGTTTCGGAGTTTTGGAGTTTTGCAGTTTCGGAGTTTTGGAGTTTTGGAGTTTCGGAGTTTCGGAGTTTTGGAGTTTCAGAGTTTGCGAGGTTCAGGGTTGTGGAGTTTCTGAATTTTTGAATTTTGGAGTTTCGGAGTTTCGGAGTTTTGGAGTTTTGGAGTTTCGAATTTACAGAGTTTCGGATTTTCGGAGTTTTGGAGTTTCGGAGATTTGGAGTTTTGGCGTTTTGGAGATTCGGGGTCTTGGAGTTTCGGAATTTTGCAGTTTTGTAGTTTTGGAGTGTCGGAGTTTTGGAGTGTTGGAGTTTTGGAGTTTCGGAGTTTCGGAGTTTCGGAGTTTTGGAGTTTCAGAGTTTCAGAGTTCTGGAGGTTCAGGGTTGTGGAGTTTTGGAATTTTTGAGTTTTGAAGTTTCAGAGTTTCCGAGTTTTGGAGTTTTGCGGTTTTGGAGTTTTGGAGTTTCGAATTTTCAGTTTCGGATTTTTGGAGTTTTGGAGTTTTCGAGATTTGGAGTTTCGACGTTTTGGAGATTCGGAGTCTTGGAGTGTCGGAATTTTGTAGTTTTGTAGTTTTGGAGTGTCGGAGTTTTGGAGTGTTGGAGTTTTGGAGCTTTGGAGTTTTGGAGTTTTTGAGTTTTTTAGTTTTGAATTTTTGCACTTTTGGAGTTTTGGAGTTTTGGAGTTTCGGAGTTTCGGAGTTTCAGAGTTTTGGAGGTTCAGGGTTGTGGAGTTTCGGAATTTTTGAGTTTTGGAGTTTCGTAGTTTCGGAGTTTTGGAGAATTGCAGTTTTGGAGTTTTGGGGTTTTGGAGTTTCGAATTTTCAGAGTTTCGGATTTTTGGAGTTTTGGAGTTTCGGAGTTTCGGAGTTTTGGAGTTTCAGAGTTTTCGAGGTTCAGGGTTGTGGAGTTTCGGAATTTTTGAGTTTTGGAGTTTCGGAGTTCCGGAGTTTCGGAGTTTTGGAGTTTTGCAGTTTCGGAGTTTTGGAGTTTTGGAGTTTCGGAGTTTTGGAGATTTGGTGTTTTGGAGTTTCGAATTTTCAGAGTATCGGATTTTTGGAGTTTTGGAGTTTTTGAGTTTTTTAGTTTTGAATTTTTGCACTTTTGGAGTTTTGGAGTTTTGGAGTTTCGGAGTTTCGGAGTTTTGGAGTTTCAGAGTTTTGGAGGTTCAGGGTTGTGGAGTTTCGGAATTTTTGAGTTTTGGAGTTTCGTAGTTTCGGAGTTTTGGAGAATTGCAGTTTTGGAGTTTTGGGGTTTTGGAGTTTCGAATTTTCAGTTTCGGATTTTTGGAGTTTTGGAGTTTCGGAGTTTCGGAGTTTTGGAGTTTCAGAGTTTTCGAGGTTCAGGGTTGTGGAGTTTCGGAATTTTTGAGTTTTGGAGTTTCAGAGTTTCGGAGTTTTGGAGTTTTGGAGTTTCGAATTTTCAGTTTCGGATTTTTGGAGTTTTGGAGTTTTGGAGATTTTGAGTTTTGGCGTTTTGGAGATTCGGAATCTTGGAGTTTCGGAATTTTGTAGTTTTGTAGTTTTGGAGTGTCAGAGTTCTGGAGTGTTGAAGCTTTGGAGTTTTGGAGTTTATGAGTTTTTGAGTTTTGGATTTTTGCACTTTTGGAGTTTTGGAGTTTTGGAGTTTCGGAGTTTCGGAGTTTCGGAGTTTCGGAGTTTTGGAGTTTCAGAGTTTTGGAGGTTCAGGGTTGTGGAGTTTCGGATTTTTGGAGTTTTGGAGTTTCGGAGTTTCGGAGTTTTGGAGTTTCAGACTTTTCGAGGTTCAGGGTTGTGGAGTTTCGGAATTTTTGAGTTTTGGAGTTTCGGAGTTTCGGAGTTTTGGAGTTTCAGAGTTTTGGAGGTTCAGGGTTGTGGAGTTTCGGAATTTTTGAGTTTTGGAGTTTCGGAGTTTTGGAGTATTGCAGTTTTGGAATTTCGGAGTTTTGGAGTTTCGAATTTTCAGAGTTTTGGATTTTTGCACTTTTGGAGTTTCGGAGTTTTGGAGTTTCGGAGTTTTGGAGTTTCGGAGTTGTGGAGTTTCGGAGTTTCGGAGTTTTGGAGTTTTGCAGTTTCGGAGTTTTGGAGTTTTGGAGTTTCGGAGTTTCGGAGTTTTGGAGTTTCAGAGTTTGCGAGGTTCAGGGTTGTGGAGTTTCTGAATTTTTGAATTTTGGAGTTTCGGAGTTTCGGAGTTTTGGAGTTTTGGAGTTTCGAATTTACAGAGTTTCGGATTTTCGGAGTTTTGGAGTTTCGGAGATTTGGAGTTTTGGCGTTTTGGAGATTCGGAATCTTGGAGTTTCGGAATTTTGTAGTTTTGTAGTTTTGGAGTGTCAGAGTTCTGGAGTGTTGGAGCTTTGGAGTTTTGGAGTTTATGAGTTTTTGAGTTTTGGATTTTTGCACTTTTGGAGTTTTGGAGTTTTGGAGTTTCGGAGTTTCGGAGTTTTGGAGTTTCAGAGTTTTGGAGGTTCAGGGTTGTGGAGTTTCGGAATTTTTGAGTATTGGAGTTCCGGAGTTTCGGAGTTTTGGAGAATTGCAGTTTTGGAATTTTTGTAGTTTTGAATTTTCAGTTTCGGATTTTTGGAGTTTTGGAGTTCCGGAGTTTTGGAGTTTCAGACTCTTCGAGGTTCAGGGTTGTGGAATTTTGGAATTTTTGAGTTTTGGAGTTTCGGAGTTCCGGAGTTTCGGAGTTTTGGAGTTTTGCAGTTTCGGAGTTTTGGAGTTTTGGAGTTTCGGAGTTTTTGAGTTTCAGAGTTTTCGAGGTTCAGGGTTGTGGAGTTTCGGAATTTTTGAGTTTTGGAGTTTCGGAGTTTTGGAGTTTTGGTGTTTTGGAGTTTCGAATTTTCAGAGTTTCGGAATTTTGTAGTTTTGTAGTTTTGGAGTGTCATCAGAGTTCTGGAGTGTTGGAGCTTTGGAGGTTTGGAGTTTATGAGTTTTTGAGTTTTGGATTTTTGCACTTTTGGAGTTTCGGAGTTTTGGAGTTTCGGAGTTTTGGAGTTTCGGAGTTGTGGAGTTTCGGAATTTTTAAGTTTTGGAGTTCTGGAGTTTCGGAGTTCCGGAGTTTCGGAGTTTCGGAGTTTTGGAGTTTTGCAGTTTCGGAGTTTTGGAGTTTTGGAGTTTCGGAGTTTCGGAGTTTTGGAGTTTCAGAGTTTGCGAGGTTCAGGGTTGTGGAGTTTCTGAATTTTTGAATTTTGGAGTTTCGGAGTTTCGGAGTTTTGGAGTTTTGGAGTTTCGAATTTACAGAGTTTCGGATTTTCGGAGTTTTGGAGTTTCGGAGATTTGGAGTTTTGGCGTTTTGGAGATTCGGGGTCTTGGAGTTTCGGAATTTTGCAGTTTTGTAGTTTTGGAGTGTCGGAGTTTTGGAGTGTTGGAGTTTTGGAGTTTCGGAGTTTCGGAGTTTCGGAGTTTTGGAGTTTCAGAGTTTCAGAGTTCTGGAGGTTCAGGGTTGTGGAGTTTTGGAATTTTTGAGTTTTGAAGTTTCAGAGTTTCCGAGTTTTGGAGTTTTGCGGTTTTGGAGTTTTGGAGTTTCGAATTTTCAGTTTGGGATTTTTGGAGTTTTGGAGTTTTCGAGATTTGGAGTTTCGACGTTTTGGAGATTCGGAGTCTTGGAGTGTCGGAATTTTGTAGTTTTGTAGTTTTGGAGTGTCGGAGTTTTGGAGTGTTGGAGTTTTGGAGCTTTGGAGTTTTGGAGTTTTTGAGTTTTTTAGTTTTGAATTTTTGCACTTTTGGAGTTTTGGAGTTTTGGAGTTTCGGAGTTTCGGAGTTTCAGAGTTTTGGAGGTTCAGGGTTGTGGAGTTTCGGAATTTTTGAGTTTTGGAGTTTCGTAGTTTCGGAGTTTTGGAGAATTGCAGTTTTGGAGTTTTGGGGTTTTGGAGTTTCGAATTTTCAGAGTTTCGGATTTTTGGAGTTTTGGAGTTTCGGAGTTTCGGAGTTTTGGAGTTTCAGAGTTTTCGAGGTTCAGGGTTGTGGAGTTTCGGCATTTTTGAGTTTTGGAGTTTCAGAGTTTCGGAGTGTTGGAGCTTTGGAGTTTTGGGGTTTATGAGTTTTTGAGTTTTGGATTTTTGCACTTTTGGAGTTTTGGAGTTTTGGAGTTTCGGAGTTTCGGAGTTTCGGAGTTTTGGGGTTTCAGACTTTTCGAGGTTCAGGGTTGTGGAATTTCGGAATTTTTGAGTTTTGGAGTTTCGGAGTTCCGGAGTTTCGGAGTTTTGGAGTTTTGCAGTTTCGGAGTTTTGGAGTTTTGGAGTTTCGGAGTTTTGGAGATTTGGTGTTTTGGAGTTTCGAATTTTCAGAGTATCGGATTTTTGGAGTTTTGGAGTTTTTGAGTTTTTTAGTTTTGAATTTTTGCACTTTTGGAGTTTTGGAGTTTTGGAGTTTTGGAGGTTCAGGGTTGTGGAGTTTCGGAATTTTTGAGTTTTGGAGTTTCGTAGTTTCGGAGTTTTGGAGAATTGCAGTTTTGGAGTTTTGGGGTTTTGGAGTTTCGAATTTTCAGTTTCGGATTTTTGGAGTTTTGGAGTTTCGGAGTTTCGGAGTTTTGGAGTTTCAGAGTTTTCGAGGTTCAGGGTTGTGGAGTTTCGGAATTTTTGAGTTTTGGAGTTTCAGAGTTTCGGAGTTTTGGAGTTTTGGAGTTTCGAATTTTCAGTTTCGGATTTTTGGAGTTTTGGAGTTTTGGAGATTTTGAGTTTTGGCGTTTTGGAGATTCGGAATCTTGGAGTTTCGGAATTTTGTAGTTTTGTAGTTTTGGAGTGTCAGAGTTCTGGAGTGTTGGAGCTTTGGAGTTTTGGAGTTTATGAGTTTTTGAGTTTTGGATTTTTGCACTTTTGGAGTTTTGGAGTTTTGGAGTTTCGGAGTTTCGGAGTTTCGGTGTTTCGGAGTTTTGGAGTTTCAGAGTTTTGGAGGTTCAGGGTTGTGGAGTTTCGGATTTTTGGAGTTTTGGAGTTTCGGAGTTTCGGAGTTTTGGAGTTTCAGACTTTTCGAGGTTCAGGGTTGTGGAATTTCGGAATTTTTGAGTTTTGGAGTTTCGGAGTTCCAGAGTTTCGGAGTTTTGGAGTTTTGCAGTTTCGGAGTTTTGGAGTTTTGGAGTTTCGGAGTTTTGGAGTTTCAGAGTTTTCGAGGTTCAGGGTTGTGGAGTTTCGGAATTTTTGAGTTTTGGAGTTTCGGAGTTTTGGAGATTTGGTGTTTTGGAGTTTCGAATTTTCAGAGTTTCGGATTTTTGGAGTTTTGGAGTTCCGGAGATTTATAGTTTCAGAGTTTTGGAGGTTCAGGGTTGGGGAGTTTCGGAATTTTTGAGTTTTGGAGTTTTGGAGTTTCGGAGTTTTGGAGTTTCAGAGTTTTCGAGGTTCAGGGTTGTGGAGTTTCGGAATTTTTGAGTTTTGGAGTTTCGGAGTTTCGGAGTTTTGGAGTTTCAGAGTTTTGGAGGTTCAGGGTTGTGGAGTTTCGGAATTTTTGAGTTTTGGAGTTTCGGAGTTTCGGAGTTTTGGAGTATTGCAGTTTTGGAATTTCGGAGTTTTGGAGTTTCGAATTTTCAGAGTTTTGGATTTTTGCACTTTTGGAGTTTCGGAGTTTTGGAGTTTCGGAGTTGTGGAGTTTCGGAGTTTCGGAGTTTTGGAGTTTTGCAGTTTCGGAGTTTTGGAGTTTTGGAGTTTCGGAGTTTCGGAGTTTTGGAGTTTCAGAGTTTGCGAGGTTCAGGGTTGTGGAGTTTCTGAATTTTTGAATTTTGGAGTTTCGGAGTTTCGGAGTTTTGGCGTTTTGGAGATTCGGGGTCTTGGAGTTTCGGAATTTTGCAGTTTTGTAGTTTTGGAGTGTCGGAGTTTTGGAGTGTTGGAGTTTTGGAGTTTCGGAGTTTCGGAGTTTTGGAGTTTCAGAGTTTCAGAGTTCTGGAGGTTCAGGGTTGTGGAGTTTCGGAATTTTTGAGTTTTGGAGTTTCAGAGTTTCGGAGTTTTGGAGTTTTGCGGTTTTGGAGTTTTGGAGTTTCGAATTTTCAGTTTCGGATTTTTGGAGTTTTGGAGTTTTCGAGATTTGGAGTTTCGGCGTTTTGGAGATTCGGAGTCTTGGAGTATCGCAATTTTTGTAGTTTTGTAGTTTTGGAGTGTCGGAGTTTTGGAGTGTTGGAGTTTTGGAGCTTTGGAGTTTTGGAGTTTTTGAGTTTTTTAGTTTTGAATTTTTGCACTTTTGGAGTTTTGGAGTTTTGGAGTTTCGGAGTTTCGGAGTTTTGGAGTTTCAGAGTTTTGGAGGTTCAGGGTTGTGGAGTTTCGGAATTTTTGAGTTTTGGAGTTTCGTAGTTTCGGAGTTTTGGAGAATTGCAGTTTTGGAGTTTTGGGGTTTTGGAGTTTCGAATTTTCAGAGTTTCGGATTTTTGGAGTTTTGGAGTTTCGGAGATTTGGAGTTTTGGCATTTTGGAGATTCGGAATCTTGGAGTTTCGGAATTTTGTAGTTTTGTAGTTTTGGAGTGTCAGAGTTCTGGAGTGTTGGAGCTTTGGAGTTTGAGTTTTTGAGTTTTGGATTTTTGCACTTTTGGAGTTTTGGAGTTTTGGAGTTTCGGAGTTTCGGAGTTTCAGAGTTTTGGAGTTTCAGAGTATTGGAGGTTCAGGGTTGTGGAGTTTCGGAATTTTTGAGTTTTGGAGTTTCAGAGTTTCGGAGTTTTGGAGTTTTGGAGTTTCGAATTTTCAGTTTCGGATTTTTGGAGTTTTGGAGTTTTGGAGATTTTGAGTTTTGGCGTTTTGGAGATTCGGAATCTTGGAGTTTCGGAATTTTGTAGTTTTGTAGTTTTGGAGTGTCAGAGTTCTGGAGTGTTGGAGCTTTGGAGTTTTGGAGTTTATGAGTTTTTGAGTTTTGGATTTTTGCACTTTTGGAGTTTTGGAGTTTTGGAGTTTTGGAGTTTCGGAGTTTCGGAGTTTCGGAGTTTCGGAGTTTTGGAGTTTCAGAGTTTCGGAGTTTTGGAGTTTCAGACTTTTCGAGGTTCAGGGTTGTGGAATTTCGGAATTTTTGAGTTTTGGAGTTTCGGAGTTCCGGAGTTTCGGAGTTTTGGAGTTTTGCAGTTTCGGAGTTTTGGAGTTTTGGAGTTTCGGAGTTTTGGAGATTTGGTGTTTTGGAGTTTCGAATTTTCAGAGTATCGGATTTTTGGAGTTTTGGAGTTTTTGAGTTTTTTAGTTTTGAATTTTTGCACTTTTGGAGTTTTGGAGTTTTGGAGTTTCGGAGTTTCGGAGTTTTGGAGTTTCAGAGTTTTGGAGGTTCAGGGTTGTGGAGTTTCGGAATTTTTGAGTTTTGGAGTTTCGTAGTTTCGGAGTTTTGGAGAATTGCAGTTTTGGAGTTTTGGGGTTTTGGAGTTTCGAATTTTCAGTTTCGGATTTTTGGAGTTTTGGAGTTTCGGAGTTTCGGAGTTTTGGAGTTTCAGAGTTTTCGAGGTTCAGGGTTGTGGAGTTTCGGAATTTTTGAGTTTTGGAGTTTCAGAGTTTCGGAGTTTTGGAGTTTTGGAGTTTCGAATTTTCAGTTTCGGATTTTTGGAGTTTTGGAGTTTCGGAGATTTGGAGTTTTGGCGTTTTGGAGATTCGGAATCTTGGAGTTTCGGAATTTTGTAGTTTTGTAGTTTTGGAGTGTCAGAGTTCTGGAGTGTTGGAGCTTTGGAGTTTTGGAGTTTATGAGTTTTTGAGTTTTGGATTTTTGCACTTTTGGAGTTTTGGAGTTTTGGAGTTTCGGAGTTTCGGAGTTTCGGAGTTTCGGAGTTTTGGAGTTTCAGAGTTTTGGAGGTTCAGGGTTGTGGAGTTTCGGATTTTTGGAGTTTTGGAGTTTCGGAGTTTCGGAGTTTTGGAGTTTCAGACTTTTCGAGGTTCAGGGTTGTGGAATTTCGGAATTTTTGAGTTTTGGAGTTTCGGAGTTCCAGAGTTTCGGAGTTTTGGAGTTTTGCAGTTTCGGAGTTTTGGAGTTTTGGAGTTTCGGAGTTTTGGAGTTTCAGAGTTTTCGAGGTTCAGGGTTGTGGAGTTTCGGAATTTTTGAGTTTTGGAGTTTCGGAGTTTTGGAGATTTGGTGTTTTGGAGTTTCGAATTTTCAGAGTTTCGGATTTTTGGAGTTTTGGAGTTCCGGAGATTTATAGTTTCAGAGTTTTGGAGGTTCAGGGTTGGGGAGTTTCGGAATTTTTGAGTTTTGGAGTTTTGGAGTTTCGGAGTTTCGGAGTTTCAGAGTTTTCGAGGTTCAGGGTTGTGGAGTTTCGGAATTTTTGAGTTTTGGAGTTTCGGAGTTTCGGAGTTATGGAGTTTCAGAGTTTTGGAGGTTCAGGGTTGTGGAGTTTCGGAATTTTTGAGTTTTGGAGTTTCGGAGTTTCGGAGTTTTGGAGTATTGCAGTTTTGGAATTTCGGAGTTTTGGAGTTTCGAATTTTCAGAGTTTTGGATTTTTGCACTTTTGGAGTTTCGGAGTTTTGGAGTTTCGGAGTTTTGGAGTTTCGGAGTTGTGGAGTTTCGGAGTTTCGGAGTTTTGGAGTTTTGCAGTTTCGGAGTTTTGGAGTTTTGGAGTTTTGGAGTTTCGGAGTTTCGGAGTTTTGGAGTTTCAGAGTTTGCGAGGTTCAGGGTTGTGGAGTTTCTGAATTTTTGAATTTTGGAGTTTCGGAGTTTCGGAGTTTTGGCGTTTTGGAGATTCGGGGTCTTGGAGTTTCGGAATTTTGCAGTTTTGTAGTTTTGGAGTGTCGGAGTTTTGGAGTGTTGGAGTTTTGGAGTTTCGGAGTTTCGGAGTTTTGGAGTTTCAGAGTTTCAGAGTTCTGGAGGTTCAGGGTTGTGGAGTTTCGGAATTTTTGAGTTTTGGAGTTTCAGAGTTTCGGAGTTTTGGAGTTTTGCGGTTTTGGAGTTTTGGAGTTTCGAATTTTCAGTTTCGGATTTTTGGAGTTTTGGAGTTTTCGAGATTTGGAGTTTCGGCGTTTTGGAGATTCGGAGTCTTGGAGTATCGCAATTTTTGTAGTTTTGTAGTTTTGGAGTGTCGGAGTTTTGGAGTGTTGGAGTTTTGGAGCTTTGGAGTTTTGGAGTTTTTGAGTTTTTTAGTTTTGAATTTTTGCACTTTTGGAGTTTTGGAGTTTTGGAGTTTCGGAGTTTCGGAGTTTTGGAGTTTCAGAGTTTTGGAGGTTCAGGGTTGTGGAGTTTCGGAATTTTTGAGTTTTGGAGTTTCGTAGTTTCGGAGTTTTGGAGAATTGCAGTTTTGGAGTTTTGGGGTTTTGGAGTTTCGAATTTTCAGAGTTTCGGATTTTTGGAGTTTTGGAGTTTCGGAGATTTGGAGTTTTGGCGTTTTGGAGATTCGGAATCTTGGAGTTTCGGAATTTTGTAGTTTTGTAGTTTTGGAGTGTCAGAGTTCTGTAGTGTTGGAGCTTTGGAGTTTGAGTTTTTGAGTTTTGGATTTTTGCACTTTTGGAGTTTTGGAGTTTTGGAGTTTCAGAGTATTGGAGGTTCAGGGTTGTGGAGTTTCGGAATTTTTGAGTATTGGAGTTCCGGAGTTTCGGAGTTTTGGAGAATTGCAGTTTTGGAATTTTTGTAGTTTTGAATTTTCAGAGTTTCGGATTTTTGGAGTTTTGGAGTTTCGGAGTTTCGGAGTTTTGGAGTTTCAGACTTTTCGAGGTTCAGGGTTGTGGAATTTCGGAATTTTTGAGTTTTGGAGTTTCGGAGTTCCGGAGTTTCGGAGTTTTGGAGTTTTGCAGTTTCGGAGTTTTGGAGTTTTGGAGTTTCGGAGTTTTGGAGATTTGGTGTTTTGGAGTTTCGAATTTTCAGAGTTTCGGATTTTTGGAGTTTTGGAGTTTTTGAGTTTTTTAGTTTTGAATTTTTGCACTTTTGGAGTTTTGGAGTTTCGGAGTTTCGGAGTTTTGGAGTTTCAGAGTTTTGGAGGTTCAGGGTTGTGGAGTTTCGGAATTTTTGAGTATTGGAGTTCCGGAGTTTCGGAGTTTTGGAGGATTGCAGTTTTGGAATTTTTGTAGTTTTGAATTTTCAGAGTTTCGGATTTTTGGAGTTTTGGAGTTTCGGAGTTTCGGAGTTTTGGAGTTTCAGACTTTTCGAGGTTCAGGGTTGTGGAATTTCGGAATTTTTGAGTTTTGGAGTTTCGGAGTTCTAGAGTTTCGGAGTTTTGGAGTTTTGCAGTTTCGGAGTTTTGGAGTTTTGGAGTTTCGGAGTTTTGGAGTTTCAGAGTTTTCGAGGTTCAGGGTTGTGGAGTTTCGGAATTTTTGAGTTTTGGAGTTTCGGAGTTTTGGAGATTTGGTGTTTTGGAGTTTCGAATTTTCAGAGTTTTGGAGTTCCGGAGATTTATAGTTTCAGAGTTTTGGAGGTTCAGGGTTGGGGAGTTTCGGAATTTTTGTGTTTTGGAGTTTCGGAGTTTTGGAGTTTTGGAGTTTCGGAGTTTCGGAGTTTCAGAGTTTTCGAGGTTCAGGGTTGTGGAGTTTCGGAATTTTTGAGTTTTCGAGTTTCGGAGTTTCGGAGTTTTGGAGTTTCAGAGTTTTGGAGGTTCAGGGTTGTGGAGTTTCGGAATTTTTGAGTTTTGGAGTTTCAGAGTTTCGGAGTTTTGGAGTATTGCAGTTTTGGAATTTCGGAGTTTTGGAGTTTCGAATTTTCAGAGTTTTGGATTTTTGCACTTTTGGAGTTTCGGAGTTTTGGAGTTTCGGAGTTTTGGAGTTTCGGAGTTGTGGAGTTTCAGAGTTTGCGAGGTTCAGGGTTGTGGAGTTTCTGAATTTTTGAATTTTGGAGTTTCGGAGTTTCGGAGTTTTGGAGTTTTGGAGTTTCGAATTTACAGAGTTTCGGATTTTCGGAGTTTTGGAGTTTCGGAGATTTGGAGTTTTGGCGTTTTGGAGATTCGGGGTCTTGGAGTTTCGGAATTTTGCAGTTTTGTAGTTTTGGAGTGTCGGAGTTTTGGAGTGTTGGAGTTTTGGAGTTTCAGAGTTCTGGAGGTTCAGGGTTGTGGAGTTTCGGAATTTTTGAGTTTTGGAGTTTCAGAGTTTCGGAGTTTTGGAGTTTTGCGGTTTTGGAGTTTTGGAGTTTCGAATTTTCAGTTTCGGATTTTTGGAGTTTTGGAGTTTTCGAGATTTGGAGTTTCGGCGTTTTGGAGATTCGGAGTCTTGGAGTATCGCAATTTTGTAGTTTTGTAGTTTTGGAGTGTCGGAGTTTTGGAGTGTTGGAGTTTTGGAGCTTTGGAGTTTTGGAGTTTTTGAGTTTTCTAGTTTTGAATTTTTGCACTTTTGGAGTTTTGGAGTTTTGGAGTTTCGGAGTTTCGGAGTTTTGGAGTTTCTGAGTTTTCGAGGTTCAGGGTTGTGGAGTTTCGGAATTTTTGAGTTTTGGAGTTTCGTAGTTTCGGAGTTTTGGAGAATTGCAGTTTTGGAGTTTTGGGGTTTTGGAGTTTCGAATTTTCAGAGTTTCGGATTTTTGGAGTTTTGGAGTTTCGGAGTAGTCTTCTGGCGGGCTAGTTGGTTCTTTTCGTTCATGGTTAAACTGCGCGAAGGAAACAAGGACAGAGACAGAAACACACGTACACACTGAGCGCAATGTGTACGTGTGTTTCTGTCTCTGTCCTTGTTTCCTTCGCGCAGTTTAACCATGAGTTTCGGAGATTTGGAGTTTTGGCGTTTTGGAGATTCGGAATCTTGGAGTTTCGGAATTTTGTAGTTTTGTAGTTTTGGAGTGTCAGAGTTCTGGAGTGTTGGAGCTTTGGAGTTTATGAGTTTTTGAGTTTTGGATTTTTGCACTTTTGGAGTTTTGGAGTTTTGGAGTTTCGGAGTTTCAGAGTTTTGGAGTTTCAGAGTATTGGAGGTTCAGGGTTGTGGAGTTTCGGAATTTTTGAGTATTGGAGTTCCGGTGTTTCGGAGTTTTGGAGAATTGCAGTTTTGGAATTTTGTGTAGTTTTGAATTTTCAGAGTTTCGGATTTTTGGAGTTGTTGGAGTTTCGGAGTTTCGGAGTTTTGGAGTTTCAGACTTTTCGAGGTTCAGGGTTGTGGAATTTCGGAATTTTTGAGTTTTGGAGTTTCGGAGTTCCGGAGTTTCGGAGTTTTGGAGTTTTGCAGTTTCGGAGTTTTGGAGTTTTGGAGTTTCGGAGTTTTGGAGATTTGGTGTTTTGGAGTTTCGAATTTTCAGAGTTTCGGATTTTTGGAGTTTTGCAGTTTTTGAGTTTTTTAGTTTTGAATTTTTGCACTTTTGGAGTTTTGGAGTTTCGTAGTTTCGGAGTTTTGCAGAATTGCAGTTTTGGAGTTTTGGGGTTTTGGAGTTTCGAATTTTCAGAGTTTCGGATTTTTGGAGTTTTGGAGTTTCGGAGTAGTCTTCTGGCGGGCTAGTTGGTTCTTTTCGTTCATGGTTAAACTGCGCGAAGGAAACAAGGACAGAGACAGAAACACACGTACACACTGAGCGCAGTGTGTACGTGTGTTTCTGTCTCTGTCCTTGTTTCCTTCGCGCAGTTTAACCATGAGTTTCGGAGATTTGGAGTTTTGGCGTTTTGGAGATTCGGAATCTTGGAGTTTCGGAATTTTGTAGTTTTGTAGTTTTGGAGTGTCAGAGTTCTGGAGTGTTGGAGCTTTGGAGTTTATGAGTTTTTGAGTTTTGGATTTTTGCACTTTTGGAGTTTTGGAGTTTTGGAGTTTCGGAGTTTCGGAGTTTCAGAGTTTTGGAGTTTCAGAGTATTGGAGGTTCAGGGTTGTGGAGTTTCGGAATTTTTGAGTATTGGAGTTCCGGTGTTTCGGAGTTTTGGAGAATTGCAGTTTTGGAATTTTGTGTAGTTTTGAATTTTCAGAGTTTCGGATTTTTGGAGTTGTTGGAGTTTCGGAGTTTCGGAGTTTTGGAGTTTCAGACTTTTCGAGGTTCAGGGTTGTGGAATTTCGGAATTTTTGAGTTTTGGAGTTTCGGAGTTCCGGAGTTTCGGAGTTTTGGAGTTTTGCAGTTTCGGAGTTTTGGAGTTTTGGAGTTTCGGAGTTTTGGAGATTTGGTGTTTTGGAGTTTCGAATTTTCAGAGTTTCGGATTTTTGGAGTTTTGCAGTTTTTGAGTTTTTTAGTTTTGAATTTTTGCACTTTTGGAGTTTTGGAGTTTCGTAGTTTCGGAGTTTTGGAGAATTGCAGTTTTGGAGTTTTGGGGTTTTGGAGTTTCGAATTTTCAGTTTCGTATTTTATTGTAGTTTTGGAGTTTCGGAGATTTTGAGTTTTGGCGTTTTGGAGATTCGGAATCTTGGAGTTTCTGAATTTTGTAGTTTTGTAGTTTTGGAGTGTCATCAGAGTTCTGGAGTGTTGGAGCTTTGGAGGTTTGGAGTTTATGAGTTTTTGAGTTTTGGATTTTTGCACTTTTGGAGTTTTGGAGTTTTGGAGTTTCGGAGTTTCGGAGTTTCGGAGTTTTGGAGTTTCAGAGTTTTGGAGGTTCAGGGTTGTGGAGTTTCGGAATTTTTGAGTATTGGAGTTCTGGAGTTTCGGAGTTTTGGAGAATTGCAGTTTTGGAATTTTTGTAGTTTTGGAGTGTCAGAGTTCTGGAGTGTTGGAGCTTTGGAGTTTTGGAGTTTATGAGTTTTTGAGTTTTGGATTTTTGCACTTTTGGAGTTTTGGAGTTTTGGAGTTTTGGAGTTTCGGAGTTTCGGAGTTTCGGAGTTTTGGAGTTTCAGACTTTTCGAGGTTCAGGGTTGTGGAATTTCGGAATTTTTGAGTTTTGGAGTTTCGGAGTTCCGGAGTTTCGGAGTTTTGGAGTTTTGCAGTTTCGGAGTTTTGGAGTTTTGGAGTTTCGGAGTTTTGGAGATTTGGTGTTTTGGAGTTTCGAATTTTCAGAGTATCGGATTTTTGGAGTTTTGGAGTTTTTGAGTTTTTTAGTTTTGAATTTTTGCACTTTTGGAGTTTTGGAGTTTTGGAGTTTCGGAGTTTCGGAGTTCTGGAGTTTCAGAGTTTTGGAGGTTCAGGGTTGTGGAGTTTCGGAATTTTTGAGTTTTGGAGTTTCGTAGTTACGGAGTTTTGGAGAACTGCAGTTTTGGAGTTTTGGGGTTTTGGAGTTTCGAATTTTCAGTTTCGGATTTTTGTAGTTTTGGAGTTTCGGAGTTTCGGAGTTTTGGAGTTTCAGAGTTTTCGAGGTTCAGGGTTGTGGAGTTTCGGAATTTTTGAGTTTTGGAGTTTCAGAGTTTCGGAGTTTTGGAGTTTTGGAGTTTCGAATTTTCAGTTTCGGATTTTTGGAGTTTTGGAGTTTTGGAGATTTGGAGTTTTCGCGTTTTGGAGATTCGGAATCTTGGAGTTTCGGAATTTTGTAGTTTTGTAGTTTTGGAGTGTCAGAGTTCTGGAGTGTTGGAGCTTTGGAGTTTTGGAGTTTATGAGTTTTTGAGTTTTGGATTTTTGCACTTTTGGAGTTTTGGAGTTTTGGAGTTTCGGAGTTTCGGAGTTTCGGAGTTTTGGAGTTTCAGAGTTTTGGAGGTTCAGGGTTGTGGAGTTTCGGAATTTTTGAGTATTGGAGTTCCGGAGTTTCGGAGTTTTGGAGAATTGCAGTTTTGGAATTTTTGTAGTTTTGAATTTTCAGAGTTTCGGATTTTTGGAGTTTTGGAGTTTCGGAGTTTCGGAGTTTTGGAGTTTCAGACTTTTCGAGGTTCAGGGTTGTGGAATTTCGGAATTTTTGAGTTTTGGAGTTTCGGAGTTCCAGAGTTTCGGAGTTTTGGAGTTTTGCAGTTTCGGAGTTTTGGAGTTTTGGAGTTTCGGAGTTTTGGAGTTTCAGAGTTTTCGAGGTTCAGGGTTGTGGAGTTTCGGAATTTTTGAGTTTTGGAGTTTCGGAGTTTTGGAGATTTGGTGTTTTGGAGTTTCGAATTTTCAGGGTTTCGGATTTTTGGAGTTTTGGAGTTCCGGAGATTTATAGTTTCAGAGTTTTGGAGGTTCAGGGTTGGGGAGTTTCGGAATTTTTGAGTTTTGGAGTTTCGGAGTTTTGGAGTTTTGGAGTTTCGGAGTTTCGGAGTTTCAGAGTTTTCGAGGTTCAGGGTTGTGGAGTTTCGGAATTTTTGAGTTTTGGAGTTTCGGAGTTTCGGAGTTTTGGAGTTTCAGAGTTTTGGAGGTTCAGGGTTGTGGAGTTTCGGAATTTTTGAGTTTTGGAGTTTCGGAGTTTCGGAGTTTTGGAGTATTGCAGTTTTGGAATTTCGGAGTTTTGGAGTTTCGAATTTTCAGAGTTTTGGATTTTTGCACTTTTGGAGTTTCGGAGTTTTGGAGTTTCGGAGTTTTGGAGTTTCGGAGTTGTGGAGTTTCGGAGTTTCGGAGTTTTGGAGTTTTGCAGTTTCGGAGTTTTGGAGTTTTGGAGTTTCGGAGTTTCGGAGTTTTGGAGTTTTGCAGTTTCGGAGTTTTGGAGTTTTGGAGTTTGCGAGTTTGCGAGTTTCAGGAGTTTGCGAGGTTCAGGGTTGTGGAGTTTCTGAATTTTTGAATTTTGGAGTTTCGGAGTTTCGGAGTTTTGGAGTTTTGGAGTTTCGAATTTACAGAGTTTCGGATTTTCGGAGTTTTGGAGTTTCGGAGATTTGGAGTTTTGGCGTTTTGGAGATTCCGGGTCTTGGAGTTTCGGAATTTTGCAGTTTTGTAGTTTTGGAGTGTCGGAGTTTTGGAGTGTTGGAGTTTTGGAGTTTCGGAGTTTCGGAGTTTTGGAGTTTCAGAGTTTCAGAGTTCTGGAGGTTCAGGGTTGTGGAGTTTCGGAATTTTTGAGTTTTGGAGTTTCAGAGTTTTCGAGGTTCAGGGTTGTGGAGTTTCGGAATTTTTGAGTTTTGGAGTTTCGGAGTTTCGGAGTTTTGGAGTTTTGGAGTTTCGAATTTTCAGTTTCGGATTTTTGGAGTTTTGGAGTTTCGGAGATTTGGAGTTTTGGCGTTTTGGAGATTCGGAATCTTGGAGTTTCGGAATTTTGTAGTTTTGTAGTTTTGGAGTGTCAGAGTTCTGGAGTGTTGGAGCTTTGAGTTTTGGAGTTTATGAGTTTCTGAGTTTTGGATTTTTGCACTTTTGGAGTTTTGGAGTTTCGGAGTTTCGGAGTTTTGGAGTTTCAGAGTTTTGGAGGTTCAGGGTTGTGGAGTTTCGGAATTTTTGAGTATTGGAGTTCCGGAGTTTCGGAGTTTTGGAGAATTGCAGTTTTGGAATTTTTGTAGTTTCGAATTTTCAGTTTCGGATTTTTGGAGTTTTGGAGTTTCGGAGTTTCGGTGTTTTGGAGTTTCAGACTTTTCGAGGTTCAGGGTTGTGGAATTTCGGAATTTTTGAGTTTTGGAGTGTCGGAGTTCCGGAGTTCCGGAGTTCCGGAGTTTTGGAGTTTCAGAGTTTTCGAGGTTCAGGGTTGTGGAGTTTCGGAATTTTTGAGTTTTGGAGTTTCGGAGTTTTGGAGTTTTGGTGTTTTGGAGTTTCGAATTTTCAGAGTTTCGGATTTTTGGAGTTTTGGAGTTCCGGAGATTTGGAGTTTCAGAGTTTTGGAGGTTCAGGGTTGTGGAGTTTCGGAATTTTTGAGTTTTGGAGTTTCGGAGTTTTGGAGTTTTGGAGTTTCGGAGTTTTGGAGTTTCAGAGTTTTCGAGGTTCAGGGTTGTGGAGTTTCGGAATTTTTGAGTTTTGGAGTTTTCGAGTTTCGAATTTTCAGAGTTTGGGATTTTTGGAGTTTTGGAGTTTCGGAGATTTAGAGTTTTGGCATTTTGGAGATTCGGAATCTTGGAGTTTCGGAATTTTGTAGTTTTGTAGTTTTGGAGTGTCGGAGTTTTGGAGTGTTGGAGTTTTGGAGCTTTGGAGTTCTGGAGTTTTTGAGTTTTGGAGTTTTGGAGTTTTGGATTTTTGCACTTTTGGAGTTTTGGAGTTTTGGAGTTTCAGAGTTTCGGAGTTTCTGAGTTTTGGAGTTTCAGAGTTTTGGAGGTTCAGGGTTGTGGAGTTTCGGAATTTTTGAGTTTTGGAGTTTCGGAGTTTCGGAGTTTTGGAGTATTGCAGTTTTGGAATTTTGGAGTTTTGGAGTTTCGAATTTTCAGAGTTTCGGATTTTTGGAGTTTTGGCGTTTTCGAGATTCGGAATCTTGGAGTTTCGGAATTTTGTAGTTTTGTAGTTTTGGAGTGTCAGAGTTTTGGAGTGTTGGAGTTTTGGAGCTTTGGAGTTTTGGAGTTTTTGAGGTTTTGAGTTTTGGATTTTGACACTTTTGGAGTTTCGGAGTTTTGGAGTATAGGAGTTTTGGAGTTTCGGAGTTTTGGAGTTTCAGAGTTTTGGAGGTTCAGGGTTGTGGAGTTTCGGAATTTTTGAGTATTGGAGTTCCGGAGTTTCGGAGTTTTGGAGAATTGCAGTTTTGGAATTTTTGTAGTTTCGAATTTTCAGAGTTTCGGATTTTTGGAGTTTTGGAGTTTCGGAGTTTCGGAGTTTTGGAGTTTCAGACTTTTCGAGGTTCAGGGTTGTGGAATTTCGGAATTTTTGAGTTTTGGAGTTTCGGAGTTCCGGAGTTTCGGAGTTTTGGAGTTTTGCAGTTTCGGAGTTTTGGAGTTTTGGATTTTCAGAGTTTTGGAGTTTCAGAGTTTTCGAGGTTCAGGGTTGTGGAGTTTCGGAATTTTTGAGTTTTGGAGTTTCGGAGTTTTGGAGTTTTGGTGTTTTGGAGTTTCGAATTTTCAGAGTTTCGGATTTTTGGAGTTTTGGAGTTCCGGAGATTTGGAGTTTCAGAGTTTTGGAGGTTCAGGGTTGTGGAGTTTCGGAATTTTGTAGTTTTGTAGTTTTGGAGTGTTGGAGTTTTGGAGTGTTGGAGTTTTGGAGCTTTGGAGTTTTGGAGTTTTTGAGTTTTTTAGTTTTGGATTTTTGCACTTTTGGAGTTTTGGAGTTTCGGAGTTTCGGAGTTTTGGAGTTTCAGAGTTTTCGAGGTTCAGGGTTGTGGAGTTTCGGAATTTTTGAGTTTTGGAGTTTCGGAGTTTCGGAGTTTTGGAGTTTTGGAGTTTCGAATTTTCAGTTTCGGATTTTTGGAGTTTTGGAGTTTCGGAGATTTGGAGTTTTGGCGTTTTGGAGATTCGGAATCTTGGAGTTTCGGAATTTTGTAGTTTTGTAGTTTTGGAGTGTCAGAGTTCTGGAGTGTTGGAGCTTTGAGTTTTGGAGTTTATGAGTTTCTGAGTTTTGGATTTTTGCACTTTTGGAGTTTTGGAGTTTCGGAGTTTCGGAGTTTTGGAGTTTCAGAGTTTTGGAGGTTCAGGGTTGTGGAGTTTCGGAATTTTTGAGTATTGGAGTTCCGGAGTTTCGGAGTTTTGGAGAATTGCAGTTTTGGAATTTTTGTAGTTTCGAATTTTCAGTTTCGGATTTTTGGAGTTTTGGAGTTTCGGAGTTTCGGTGTTTTGGAGTTTCAGACTTTTCGAGGTTCAGGGTTGTGGAATTTCGGAATTTTTGAGTTTTGGAGTTTCGGAGTTCCGGAGTTCCGGAGTTCCGGAGTTTTGGAGTTTCAGAGTTTTCGAGGTTCAGGGTTGTGGAGTTTCGGAATTTTTGAGTTTTGGAGTTTCGGAGTTTTGGAGTTTTGGTGTTTTGGAGTTTCGAATTTTCAGAGTTTCGGATTTTTGGAGTTTTGGAGTTCCGGAGATTTGGAGTTTCAGAGTTTTGGAGGTTCGGAATCTTGGAGTTTCGGAATTTTGTAGTTTTGTAGTTTTGGAGTGTCAGAGTTTTGGAGTGTTGGAGTTTTGGAGCTTTGGAGTTTTTGAGTTTTTGAGTTTTTGAGTTTTGGATTTTTGCACTTTTGGAGTTTTGGAGTTTTGGAGTTTCGGAGTTTTGGAGTTTTGGAGTTTCAGAGTTTTCGACGTTCAGGGTTGTGGAGTTTCAGAATTTTTGAGTTTTGGAGTTTCGGAGTTTCGGAGTTTCGGAGTTTTGGAGTTTTGGAGTTTCGAATTTTCAGTTCCGGATTTTTGAAGTTTTGGAGTTTCGGAGATTTGGAGTTTTGGCGTTTTGGAGATTCGGAATCTTGGAGTTTCGGAATTTTGTAGTTTTGTAGTTTTGGAGTGTCAGAGTTTTGGAGTGTTGGAGTTATGGAGCTTTGGAGTTTTTGAGTTTTGGAGTTTTGGATTTTTGCACTTTTGGAGTTTTGGAGTTTTGGAGTTTTGGAGTTTCGGAGTTTCGGAGTTTCGGAGTTTTGGAGTTTCAGAGTTTTGGAGGTTCAGGGTTGTGGAGTTTCGGAATTTTTGAGTTTTGGAGTTTCGGAGTTTCGGAGTTTCGGAGTTTTGGAGTTTTGGAGTTTCGAATTTTCAGTTTCGGATTTTTGGAGTTTTGGAGTTTCGGAGATTTGGAGTTTTGGCGTTTTGGAGATTCGGAATCTTGGAGTTTCGGAATTTTGTAGTTTTGTAGTTTTGGAGTGTCAGAGTTCTGGAGTGTTGGAGCTTTGAGTTTTGGAGTTTTGGAGTTTTTGAGTTTTGGAGTTTTGGATTTTTGCACTTTTGGAGTTTTGGAGTTTTGGAGTTTCGGAGTTTCGGAGTTTCGGAGTTTTGGAGTTTCAGAGTTTTGGAGGTTCAGGGTTGTGGAGTTTCGGAATTTTTGAGTTTTGGAGTTTCGGAGTTTCGGAGTTTCGGAGTTTTGGAGTTTTGGAGTTTCAAATTTTCAGTTTCGGATTTTTGGAGTTTTGGAGTTTCGGAGATTTGGAGTTTTGGCGTTTTCGAGATTCGGAATCTTGGAGTTTCGGAATTTTGTAGTTTTGTAGTTTTGGAGTGTCAGAGTATTGGAGTGTTGGAGTTTTGGAGCTTTGGAGTTTTGGAGTTTTTGAGTTTGAGTTTTGGATTTTGACACTTTTGGAGTTTTGGAGTTTTGGAGTTTCGGAGTTTCGGAGTTTCGGAGCTTCGGAGTTTCGGAGTTTTGGAGTTTCAGAGTTTTGGAGGTTCAGGGTTGTGGAGTTTCGGAATTTTTGAGTTTTGGAGTTTCGGAGTTTTGGAGTTTTGGAGTTTTGGAGTTTCGGAGTTTTGGAGTTTCAGAGTTTTGGAGGTTCAGGGTTGTGGAGTTTCGGAATTTTTGAGTATTGGAGTTCCGGAGTTTCGGCGTTTTGGAGAATTGCAGTTTTGGAATTTTTGTAGTTTCGAATTTTCAGAGTTTCGGATTTTTGGAGTTTTGGAGTTTTGGGGTTTCGGAGTTTCGGAGTTTTGGAGTTTCAGACTTTTCGAGGTTCAGGGTTGTGGAATTTCGGAATTTTTGAGTTTTGGAGTTTCGGAGTTCCGGAGTTTCGGAGTTTTGAAGTTTTGCAGTTTCGGAGTTTTGGAGTTTTGGAGTTTCGGAGTTTTGGAGTTTCAGAGTTTTCGAGGTTCAGGGTTGTGGAGTTTCGGAATTTTTGAGTTTTGGAGTTTCGGAGTTTTGGAGTTTTGGTGTTTTGGAGTTTCGAATTTTCAGAGTTTCGGATTTTTGGAGTTTTGGAGTTCCGGAGATTTGGAGTTTCAGAGTTTTGGATGTTCAGGGTTGTGGAGTTTCGGAATTTTTGAGTTTTGGAGTTTCGGAGTTTTGGAGTTTCGGAGTTTTGGAGTTTCATAGTTTTCGAGGTTCAGGGTTGTGGAGTTTCGGAATTTTTGAGTTTCGGAGTTTCGGAGTTTTGGAGTTTTGGAGTTTCGAATTTTCAGTTTCGGATTTTTGGAGTTTTGGAGTTTCGGAGATTTGGAGTTTTGGCGTTTTGGAGATTCGGAATCTTGGAGTTTCGGAATTTTGTAGTTTTGTAGTTTTCGAGTGTCGGAGTTTTGGAGTGTTGGAGTTTTGGAGCTTTGGAGTTTTGGAGTTTTTGAGTTTTAGAGTTTTGGATTTTTGCACTTTTGGAGTTTTGGAGTTTCAGAGTTTTGGAGGTTCAGGGTTGTGGAGTTTCGGAATTTTTGAGTTTTGGAGTTTCAGAGTTTCGGAGGTTTTTTTAGTATTGCAGTTTTGGAGTTTTGGAGTTTTGGAGTTTTGGAGTTTTGGAGATTCGGAATCTTGGAGTTTCGGAATTTTGTAGTTTTGTAGTTTTGGAGTGTTGGAGCTTTGGAGTTTTGGAGTTTATGAGTTTTTGAGTTTTGGATTTTTGCACTTTTGGAGTTTAGGAGTTTTGGAGTTTTGGAGTTTCGGAGTTTCGGAGTTTTGGAGTTTCAGAGTTTTGGAGGTTCAGGGTTGTGGAATTTCGGAATTTTTGAGTATTGGAGTTTCGGAGTTTCGGAGTTTTGGAGAATTGCAGTTTTGGAATTTTTGGAGTTTCGAATTTTCAGAGTTTCTGATTTTTGGAGTTTTGGAGGTTCGGAGTTTCGGAGTTTTGGAGTTTCAGAGTTTTCGAGGTTCAGGGTTGTGGAGTTTCTGAATTTTTGAGTTTTGGAGTTTCAAAGTTTTGGAGTTTTGGAGTTTTGGAGTTTCGAATTTTCAGAGTTTGGGATTTTTGGAGTTTTGGAGTTTCAGAGATTTGGAGTTTTGGCGTTTTGGAGATTCGGAATCTTGGAGTTCTGGAATTTTGTAGTTTTGTAGTTTTGGAGTGTCAGAGTTTTGGAGTGTTGGAGTTTTGGAGTGTTGGAGTTTTGGAGCTTTGGAGTTTTGGAGTTTTTGAGTTTTGGAGTTTTGGATTTTTGCACTTTTGGAGTTTTGGAGTTTTGGAGTTCCGGAGTTTCGGAGTTTCGGAGTTTTGGAGTTTCAGAGTTTTGGAGGTTCAGGGTTGTGGAGTTTCGGAATTTTTGAGTTTTGGAGTTTCGGAGTTTCGGGGTTTTGGAGTATTGCAGTTTTGGAATTTTGGAGTTTTGGAGTTTCGAATTTTCAGAGTTTCGGATTTTTGTAGTTTTGGAGTTTCGGAGGTTTGGAGTTTTGGCGTTTTTGAGATTCGGAATCTTGGAGTTTCGGAATTTTGTAGTTTTGTAGTTTTGGAGTGTCACAGTTTTGGAGTGTTGGAGTTTTAGAGCTTTGGAGTTTCGTAGTTTCGGAGTTTTGGAGTTTCAGAGTTTTGGAGGTTCAGTGTTGTGGAGTTGTGAAGGTAAAGGATGCGCAATCAAAGGACGAACCACGAAGAAAGACACAGTGACACGTCCGTGGCTCTGTACGTTGCCGAAATCAACTTTTTGCGTTCGCGTCTGCGTTAACAGCCGTTGGCATGACTATTGTGGTTAGAGATTGCGTTTGAGCATGCGTGGCCAGGTGTATAAGTAAGCGTTTCAAGGAAGAAATAAACAGTTGTTAGTGCGCTTGTGTGTGTCCCTGTGTCTTTCTTCGTGGTTCGTCCTTTGATTGCGCATCCTTTACCTTCACAACATCATGTACCAACTAGGCCCTACCCAAGTTTTGGTCAGTGTTGTGGAGTTTCGCCATTTTTGAGAATTGCAGTTTTGGAGTTTTGGAGTTTCGAATTTTCAGTTTCGGATTTTTGGAGTTTTGGAGTTTTGGAGTGTCGGACTTTCGGAGTGTTGGAGTTTTGGAGTTTTAGAGTTTTAGAGTTTTGGAGTTTTGAAATTTTTGAGTTTCGGATTTTTGGAGTTTGGAGTTTTTAAGTTTTGGATTTTTGAGTTTTAGATTTTTGGATTTTTGGAGTTTTTGTGTTTTTGAGTTTTGGAGTTTTGGATTTTTGAACTTTTGGAGGTTTGGAGTTTTGGAGTTTTGGATTTTTGGAGCTTTGGAGGTATGGATTTTTGGATATTCAGGGTTTTGTTCCAGAATTTTGTAGTTTTGTAGTTTTGGAGTGTCGGAGTTTCGAATTATTGGAGTTTTCGAGTTTTGGAATTTTTGATTTTTGGAGGTATGGATTTTTGGAGTTTCGGAGTTGTGGAGATTCGGAGTTTTGGAGATTCAGGGTTGTGGAGTTTCGGAATTTTTGAGTTTTGGAGTTTTGGAGTTTCGGAGTTCCGGTGTTTCGGAGTTTTGGAGTTTAGCAGTTTCGGAGTTTTGGAGTTTTGGAGTTTCGGAGTTTCGGAGTTTTGGAGTTTCAGAGTTTTCGAGGTTCAGGGTTGTGGAGTTTCTGAATTTTTGAATTTTGGAGTTTCGGAGTTTCGGAGTTTTGGAGTTTCGAATTTACAGAGTTTCGGATTTTCGGAGTTTTGGAGTTTCAGAGATTTGGAGTTTTGGCGTTTTGGAGATTCGGGGTCTTGGAGTTTCGGAATTTTGCAGTTTTGTAGTTTTGGAGTGTCGGAGTTTTGGAGTGTTGGAGTTTTGGAGTTTTGGAGTTTCGGAGTTTCGGAGTTTTGGAGTTTCAGAGTTCTGGAGGTTCAGGGTTGTGGAGTGTCGGAATTTTTGAGTTTTGGAGTTTCGGAGTTTTGGAGTTTTGCGGTTTTGGAGTTTCGAATTTTCAGTTTCGGATTTTTGGAGTTTTGGAGTTTTCGAGATTTGGAGTTTCGGCGTTTTGGAGATTCGGAGTCTTGGAGTGTCGGAATTTTGTAGTTTTGTAGTTTTGGAGTGTTGGAGTTTTGGAGTGTTGGAGTTTTGGAGCTTTGGAGTTTTGGAGTTTTTGAGTTTTTTAGTTTTGGATTTTTGCACTTTTGGAGTTTGGGAGTTTTGGAGTTTCGGAGTTTTGGAGAATTGCAGTTTTGGAGTTTTGGGGTTTTGGAGTTTCGAATTTTCAGAGTTTCGGATTTTTGGAGTTTTGGAGTTTCGGAGTTTTGGAGTTTCAGAGTTTTCGAGGTTCAGGGTTGTGGAGTTTCGGAATTTTTGAGTTTTGGAGTTTCGGAGTTTCGGAGTTTTGGAGTTTTGGAGTTTCGAATTTTCAGTTTCGGATTTTTGGAGTTTTGGAGTTTCGGAGATTTGGAGTTTTGGCGTTTTGGAGATTCGGAATCTTGGAGTTTCGGAATTTTGTAGTTTTGTAGTTTTGGAGTGTCAGAGTTCTGGAGTGTTGGAGCTTTGAGTTTTGGAGTTTATGAGTTTCTGAGTTTTGGATTTTTGCACTTTTGGAGTTTTGGAGTTTCGGAGTTTCGGAGTTTTGGAGTTTCAGAGTTTTGGAGGTTCAGGGTTGTGGAGTTTCGGAATTTTTGAGTATTGGAGTTCCGGAGTTTCGGAGTTTTGGAGAATTGCAGTTTTGGAATTTTTGTAGTTTCGAATTTTCAGTTTCGGATTTTTGGAGTTTTGGAGTTTCGGAGTTTCGGTGTTTTGGAGTTTCAGACTTTTCGAGGTTCAGGGTTGTGGAATTTCGGAATTTTTGAGTTTTGGAGTGTCGGAGTTCCGGAGTTCCGGAGTTCCGGAGTTTTGGAGTTTCAGAGTTTTCGAGGTTCAGGGTTGTGGAGTTTCGGAATTTTTGAGTTTTGGAGTTTCGGAGTTTTGGAGTTTTGGTGTTTTGGAGTTTCGAATTTTCAGAGTTTCGGATTTTTGGAGTTTTGGAGTTCCGGAGATTTGGAGTTTCAGAGTTTTGGAGGTTCAGGGTTGTGGAGTTTCGGAATTTTTGAGTTTTGGAGTTTCGGAGTTTTGGAGTTTTGGAGTTTCGGAGTTTTGGAGTTTCAGAGTTTTCGAGGTTCAGGGTTGTGGAGTTTCGGAATTTTTGAGTTTTGGAGTTTTCGAGTTTCGAATTTTCAGAGTTTGGGATTTTTGGAGTTTTGGAGTTTCGGAGATTTAGAGTTTTGGCATTTTGGAGATTCGGAATCTTGGAGTTTCGGAATTTTGTAGTTTTGTAGTTTTGGAGTGTCGGAGTTTTGGAGTGTTGGAGTTTTGGAGCTTTGGAGTTCTGGAGTTTTTGAGTTTTGGAGTTTTGGAGTTTTGGATTTTTGCACTTTTGGAGTTTTGGAGTTTTGGAGTTTCAGAGTTTCGGAGTTTCTGAGTTTTGGAGTTTCAGAGTTTTGGAGGTTCAGGGTTGTGGAGTTTCGGAATTTTTGAGTTTTGGAGTTTCGGAGTTTCGGAGTTTTGGAGTATTGCAGTTTTGGAATTTTGGAGTTTTGGAGTTTCGAATTTTCAGAGTTTCGGATTTTTGGAGTTTTGGCGTTTTCGAGATTCGGAATCTTGGAGTTTCGGAATTTTGTAGTTTTGTAGTTTTGGAGTGTCAGAGTTTTGGAGTGTTGGAGTTTTGGAGCTTTGGAGTTTTGGAGTTTTTGAGGTTTTGAGTTTTGGATTTTGACACTTTTGGAGTTTCGGAGTTTTGGAGTATAGGAGTTTTGGAGTTTCGGAGTTTTGGAGTTTCAGAGTTTTGGAGGTTCAGGGTTGTGGAGTTTCGGAATTTTTGAGTATTGGAGTTCCGGAGTTTCGGAGTTTTGGAGAATTGCAGTTTTGGAATTTTTGTAGTTTCGAATTTTCAGAGTTTCGGATTTTTGGAGTTTTGGAGTTTCGGAGTTTCGGAGTTTTGGAGTTTCAGACTTTTCGAGGTTCAGGGTTGTGGAATTTCGGAATTTTTGAGTTTTGGAGTTTCGGAGTTCCGGAGTTTCGGAGTTTTGGAGTTTTGCAGTTTCGGAGTTTTGGAGTTTTGGATTTTCAGAGTTTTGGAGTTTCAGAGTTTTCGAGGTTCAGGGTTGTGGAGTTTCGGAATTTTTGAGTTTTGGAGTTTCGGAGTTTTGGAGTTTTGGTGTTTTGGAGTTTCGAATTTTCAGAGTTTCGGATTTTTGGAGTTTTGGAGTTCCGGAGATTTGGAGTTTCAGAGTTTTGGAGGTTCAGGGTTGTGGAGTTTCGGAATTTTGTAGTTTTGTAGTTTTGGAGTGTTGGAGTTTTGGAGTGTTGGAGTTTTGGAGCTTTGGAGTTTTGGAGTTTTTGAGTTTTTTAGTTTTGGATTTTTGCACTTTTGGAGTTTTGGAGTTTCGGAGTTTCGGAGTTTTGGAGTTTCAGAGTTTTCGAGGTTCAGGGTTGTGGAGTTTCGGAATTTTTGAGTTTTGGAGTTTCGGAGTTTCGGAGTTTTGGAGTTTTGGAGTTTCGAATTTTCAGTTTCGGATTTTTGGAGTTTTGGAGTTTCGGAGATTTGGAGTTTTGGCGTTTTGGAGATTCGGAATCTTGGAGTTTCGGAATTTTGTAGTTTTGTAGTTTTGGAGTGTCAGAGTTCTGGAGTGTTGGAGCTTTGAGTTTTGGAGTTTATGAGTTTCTGAGTTTTGGATTTTTGCACTTTTGGAGTTTTGGAGTTTCGGAGTTTCGGAGTTTTGGAGTTTCAGAGTTTTGGAGGTTCAGGGTTGTGGAGTTTCGGAATTTTTGAGTATTGGAGTTCCGGAGTTTCGGAGTTTTGGAGAATTGCAGTTTTGGAATTTTTGTAGTTTCGAATTTTCAGTTTCGGATTTTTGGAGTTTTGGAGTTTCGGAGTTTCGGTGTTTTGGAGTTTCAGACTTTTCGAGGTTCAGGGTTGTGGAATTTCGGAATTTTTGAGTTTTGGAGTTTCGGAGTTCCGGAGTTCCGGAGTTCCGGAGTTTTGGAGTTTCAGAGTTTTCGAGGTTCAGGGTTGTGGAGTTTCGGAATTTTTGAGTTTTGGAGTTTCGGAGTTTTGGAGTTTTGGTGTTTTGGAGTTTCGAATTTTCAGAGTTTCGGATTTTTGGAGTTTTGGAGTTCCGGAGATTTGGAGTTTCAGAGTTTTGGAGGTTCGGAATCTTGGAGTTTCGGAATTTTGTAGTTTTGTAGTTTTGGAGTGTCAGAGTTTTGGAGTGTTGGAGTTTTGGAGCTTTGGAGTTTTTGAGTTTTTGAGTTTTTGAGTTTTGGATTTTTGCACTTTTGGAGTTTTGGAGTTTTGGAGTTTCGGAGTTTTGGAGTTTTGGAGTTTCAGAGTTTTGGAGGTTCAGGGTTGTGGAGTTTCGGAATTTTTGAGTTTTGGAGTTTCGGAGTTTTGGAGAATTGCAGTTTTGGAGTTTTGGGGTTTTGGAGTTTCGAATTTTCAGTTTCGGATTTTTGGAGTTTCGGAGTTTCGGAGTTTTGGAGTTTCAGAGTTTTCGACGTTCAGGGTTGTGGAGTTTCAGAATTTTTGAGTTTTGGAGTTTCGGAGTTTCGGAGTTTCGGAGTTTTGGAGTTTTGGAGTTTCGAATTTTCAGTTCCGGATTTTTGAAGTTTTGGAGTTTCGGAGATTTGGAGTTTTGGCGTTTTGGAGATTCGGAATCTTGGAGTTTCGGAATTTTGTAGTTTTGTAGTTTTGGAGTGTCAGAGTTTTGGAGTGTTGGAGTTATGGAGCTTTGGAGTTTTTGAGTTTTGGAGTTTTGGATTTTTGCACTTTTGGAGTTTTGGAGTTTTGGAGTTTTGGAGTTTCGGAGTTTCGGAGTTTCGGAGTTTTGGAGTTTCAGAGTTTTGGAGGTTCAGGGTTGTGGAGTTTCGGAATTTTTGAGTTTTGGAGTTTCGGAGTTTCGGAGTTTTGGAGTTTTGGAGTTTCGAATTTTCAGTTTCGGATTTTTGGAGTTTTGGAGTTTCGGAGATTTGGAGTTTTGGCGTTTTGGAGATTCGGAATCTTGGAGTTTCGGAATTTTGTAGTTTTGTAGTTTTGGAGTGTCAGAGTTCTGGAGTGTTGGAGCTTTGAGTTTTGGAGTTTTGGAGTTTTTGAGTTTTGGAGTTTTGGATTTTTGCACTTTTGGAGTTTTGGAGTTTTGGAGTTTCGGAGTTTCGGAGTTTCGGAGTTTTGGAGTTTCAGAGTTTTGGAGGTTCAGGGTTGTGGAGTTTCGGAATTTTTGAGTTTTGGAGTTTCGGAGTTTCGGAGTTTCGGAGTTTTGGAGTTTTGGAGTTTCAAATTTTCAGTTTCGGATTTTTGGAGTTTTGGAGTTTCGGAGATTTGGAGTTTTGGCGTTTTCGAGATTCGGAATCTTGGAGTTTCGGAATTTTGTAGTTTTGTAGTTTTGGAGTGTCAGAGTATTGGAGTGTTGGAGTTTTGGAGCTTTGGAGTTTTGGAGTTTTTGAGTTTGAGTTTTGGATTTTGACACTTTTGGAGTTTTGGAGTTTTGGAGTTTCGGAGTTTCGGAGTTTCGGAGCTTCGGAGTTTCGGAGTTTTGGAGTTTCAGAGTTTTGGAGGTTCAGGGTTGTGGAGTTTCGGAATTTTTGAGTTTTGGAGTTTCGGAGTTTTGGAGTTTTGGAGTTTTGGAGTTTCGGAGTTTTGGAGTTTCAGAGTTTTGGAGGTTCAGGGTTGTGGAGTTTCGGAATTTTTGAGTATTGGAGTTCCGGAGTTTCGGAGTTTTGGAGAATTGCAGTTTTGGAATTTTTGTAGTTTCGAATTTTCAGAGTTTCGGATTTTTGGAGTTTTGGAGTTTTGGGGTTTCGGAGTTTCGGAGTTTTGGAGTTTCAGACTTTTCGAGGTTCAGGGTTGTGGAATTTCGGAATTTTTGAGTTTTGGAGTTTCGGAGTTCCGGAGTTTCGGAGTTTTGAAGTTTTGCAGTTTCGGAGTTTTGGAGTTTTGGAGTTTCGGAGTTTTGGAGTTTCAGAGTTTTCGAGGTTCAGGGTTGTGGAGTTTCGGAATTTTTGAGTTTTGGAGTTTCGGAGTTTTGGAGTTTTGGTGTTTTGGAGTTTCGAATTTTCAGAGTTTCGGATTTTTGGAGTTTTGGAGTTCCGGAGATTTGGAGTTTCAGAGTTTTGGAGGTTCAGGGTTGTGGAGTTTCGGAATTTTTGAGTTTTGGAGTTTCGGAGTTTTGGAGTTTTGGAGTTTCGGAGTTTCGGAGTTTCAGAGTTTTCGAGGTTCAGGGTTGTGGAGTTTCGGAATTTTTGAGTTTTGGAGTTTCGGAGTTTCGGAGTTTTGGAGTTTTGGAGTTTCAGAGTTTTGGAGGTTCAGGGTTGTGGAGTTTCGGAATTTTTGTGGTTTGGAGTTTCGGAGTTTCGGAGCTTTGGAGTATTGCAGTTTTGGAATTTTGGAGTTTTGGAGTTTCGAATTTTCAGAGTTTCGGATTTTTGGAGTTTTGGAGTTTCAGAGAATTGGAGTTTTAACGTTTTCGAGATTCGGAATCTTGGAGTTTCGGAATTTTGTAGTTTTGTAGTTTTGGAGTGTCGGAGTTTTGGAGTGTTGGAGTTTTGGAGCTTTGGAGCTTTGGAGTTTGGGAGTTTTTGAGTTTTTGAGTTTTGGATTTTTGCACTTTTTGAAATTTGGAGTTTTGGAGTTTGGGAGTTTCGGAGTTTCGGAGTTTTGGAGTTTCAGAGTTTTGGAGGTTCAGGGTTGTGGAGTTTCGGAATTTTTGAGTTTTGGAGTTTCGGAGTTTCGGAGTTTTGGAGCATTGCAGTTTTGGAGTTCTGGAGTTTTGGAGTTTGGAATTTTCAGAGTTTCGGATTTTTGGAGTTTTGGAGTTTTGGAATGTCGGAGTTTTGGAGTTTCAGACTTTTCGAGGTTCAGGGTTGTGGAATTTCGGAATTTTTGAGTTTTGGAGTTTCGGAGTTCCGGAGTTTCGGAGTTTTGGAGTTTTGCAGTTTCGGATTTTTGGAGTTTTGGAGTTCCGGAGATTTGGAGTTTCAGAGTTTTGGAGGTTCAGGGTTGTGGAGTTTCGGAATTTTTGAGTTTTGGAGTTTCGGAGTTTCGGAGTTTTGGAGTTTTGGAGTTTCAGAGTTTTGGAGGTTCAGGGTTGTGGAGTTTCGGAATTTTTGTGTTTTGGAGTTTCGGAGTTTCGGAGCTTTGGAGTATTGCAGTTTTGGAATTTTGGAGTTTTGGAGTTTCAGAGAATTGGAGTTTTAACGTTTTCGAGATTCGGAATCTTGGAGTTTCGGAATTTTGTAGTTTTGTAGTTTTGGAGTGTCGGAGTTTTGGAGTGTTGGAGTTTTGGAGCTTTGGAGCTTTGGAGTTTGGGAGTTTTTGAGTTTTTGAGTTTTGGATTTTTGCACTTTTTGAAATTTGGAGTTTTGGAGTTTTGGAGTTTCGGAGTTTCGGAGTTTTGGAGTTTCAGAGTTTTGGAGGTTCAGGGTTGTGGAGTTTCGGAATTTTTGAGTTTTGGAGTTTCGGAGTTTCGGAGTTTTGGAGCATTGCAGTTTTGGAGTTCTGGAGTTTTGGAGTTTGGAATTTTCAGAGTTTCGGATTTTTGGAGTTTTGGAGTTTCGGAGATTTGGAGTTTTGGCCTTTTGGAGATTCGGGGTCTTGGAGTTTCGGAATTTTGTAGTTTTGCAGTTTTGGAATGTCGGAGGTTTGGAGTGTTGGAGTTTTGGAGTTTTGGAGTTCTGGAGCTTTGGAGTTTTGGAGTTTTTGAGTTTTGGAGTTTTGGATTTTTGCACTTTTGGAGTTTTGGAGTTTCAGAGTTCTGGAGGTTCAGGGTTGTGGAGTTTCGGAATTTTTGAGTTTTGGAGTTTCGGAGTTTTGGAGAATTGCAGTTTTGGAGTTTTGGGGTTTTGGAGTTTCGAATTTTCAGAGTTTCGGATTTTTGGAGTTTTGGAGTTTCGGAGTTTCGGAGTTTTGGAGTTTCAGAGTTTTCGAGGTTCAGGGTTGTGGAGTTTCGGAATTTTTGAGTTTTGGAGTTTCGGAGTTTCGGAGTTTTGGAGTTTTGGAGTTTCGAATTTTCAGTTTCGGATTTTTGGAGTTTTGGAGTTTCGGAGATTTGGAGTTTTGGCGTTTTGGAGATTCGGAATCTTGGAGTTTCGGAATTTTGTAGTTTTGTAGTTTTGGAGTGTCAGAGTTCTGGAGTGTTGGAGCTTTGAGTTTTGGAGTTTTTGAGTTTTTGAGTTTTGGATTTTTGCACTTTTGGAGTTTTGGAGTTTTGGAGTTTTGGAGTTTCGGAGTTTCGGAGTTTCGGAGTTTTGGAGTTTCAGAGTTTTGGAGGTTCAGGGTTGTGGAGTTTCGGAATTTTTGAGTTTTGGAGTTTCGGAGTTTCGGAGTTTCGGAGTTTTGGAGTTTTGGAGTTTTGGAGTTTCGAATTTTCAGTTTCGGATTTTTGGAGTTTTGGAGTTTCGGAGATTTGGAGTTTTGGCGTTTTGGAGATTCGGAATCTTGGAGTTTCGGAATTTTGTAGTTTTGTAGTTTTGGAGTGTCAGAGTTCTGGAGTGTTGGAGCTTTGAGTTTTGGAGTTTATGAGTTTCTAAGTTTTGGATTTTTGCACTTTTGGAGTTTTGGAGTTTTGGAGTTCTGGAGTTTCGGAGTGTTGTGTCTCCTTATTGCTTTTGTGTGTGTGCGCCCCCGCGTCCTCCTCCTAACGACCACTCGCATCCTCCTCCTAACGACCACTCGCATTCCCCTCCTAACGACCGCTTGCCCCTCGTCGCACGCTGTCGCCAGATGCCCCCCCACGGTGCGCCCCCGCACCCTCCTCCTGTTCTGGGAAGCCACTCCCTCCCGTGGACGCTTCTCCGCTCCCTCCTTTCTTCGGGCGGCCAGTTCGGCTCCTGCCTCGGTCGACGCTGGTCGCACCCTCATCGGCTTTAAATAAACGAAGTCTTAAAGTACCGTGTGCGTCTTTCGCTGCATTCAACACAGCGACCGGACACGACAGTGGCGACGAGAAAGTGGATCCGACCCGCGCTACGCAACGCTATTGACAAGCCATGGCTACGCGAGGGTTTCCCAATCAGATACCAGAGTTCAACGGCTCATCGTGGTCATCGTGGGTTGGACGCCTTCAGTTCTACTTTGAAGCTAACAACATCACAGACCCAGCCTTGAAGAGGGCCAACCTGCTGACGCTGTGCGGGGAGCAGACCTACGATACTGTCTGCGCCCTTATTCAGCCAAGCACACCAGCGGCAGTGTCTTACGACGACATCGTAAAAGCGCTGCAAAAGCACTACGACCCAAGGCCATCCGAGGTCTACAGCCGGGCTCGCTTCCAACGACGAGATCAACTGGGAGGAGAAACTGTGAGCGCCTACGTAGCCGCGCTCAAGAAGCTCGCTGCCGACTGCAATTTTGGAACGCTGTCGACAACAGCTACCGGGCAGGAGGGAGACGCAGCTTCTTCTGCTAACACCACCATGCTTCCCTTGGACGTGATGTTACGCGACAGATTTGTGTGCGGACTGAGTGACGAGTCACTGCAGCAGCGCCTGTTCGCTGAGAAGGACCTCACATTCAGCAAAGCTTACGACATCACCGTTCGAGCGGAGAGCGCCGGTCACCAGCAGAGAGGGATTCGCCGGAACACCGAGCCGGTACACCTGACAAGCAACCAGGTGCGCAAGCCTTCTGTTGTTGTAAAATCGGTCAAAAAGGCACAACGCTGCTGGCGGTGTGACGACCAACACAACCCCCAGGGATGTCGATTCCAGTCAGCCACGTGTAATTTTTGCCACAAGCGAGGGCATATCGAAAGAGCATGCATTACGAAACGGAGACTTGCCAAGATAAAGTCACCTTCCCAGCCTAATCACAGCGTCAACGCCTCAGAGAATACGCCGCTATCTGATCTCCATGGAACAACATCAGCAACACCATCTGTGTTGTACGACCTGAACACCATGAATCTCGGCACGCGACCGAAGATTTTTACAGAAGTAAGCGTACATCACCAGCTGATTAAGTTCGAGGTGGACTCCGGCGCAGCCTGTACTCTGATCAGTGAGGACACGTTCCGAACTTCATGGCCATCTGACGCACCCGCCCTGCAACAAGACGACACGCACCTGCGAACGTGGTCAGGACAGAATCTGCCACTATTGGGCTCTGCCAACGTGCAGGTTAACTACAACGGCCAGACCCATACGCTACCTCTGCTTGTTGTGAAGGGCACAGGATCAAGCCTTCTAGGGAGAAACTGGTTTTCTCCACTAGGCGTGATGATATGCGGCATACACCAGACGCCGAGCCAGAACATGGTTGAGCAACTGCAAGAGAAATACGAAAGAGTATTCTCGGAAGAGATTCCAGGAAACGAAGGGCCCCCGGTCACACTGGAGTTGTTGGACAACGCGCAACCCAAATTTCTGAAGGCCAGGCCGGTGCCGTTTGCTCTCCGAGATTCAGTTGAAAAAGAGTTGGACAAACTGGAGCAGCAAGGTGTCATCGAGCCCACGCAGCATTCCATCAAACTCTCAGCGTACGACTACGCTCTGGTCTACCGCAATGGGAGTAAACATCAAAACGCCGATGCGCTAAGCCGTCTGCCACTAGACGCAACTGTTGACGAACCATTTCCACCAGGAGACGTTCTGATGTTCGAAGCACTGCCAGAACCTCCGCTTACAGCAGGCACAGTTGCAGCATCTACGCAGAAGTGCGCAGCCCTCCGGCTAGTTTACACAGCTGTTCAACAAGGCAACGTGCATAAACTCAAAGGGGACAACTTCGACGCTTACCGCAGGCGAGCTACAGAGTTGAGCACCCATCGCGGCTGCATCATATTTGGGTCCCGAGTTGTGATGCCGAGAGAACTACGCGCACAAGCTATGTCTCTCATCCACGCCGGACATCGGGGCATCGTTGCAATGAAAAAGTGTGCCAGAAGCTACATGTGGTGGCCTGGCATTGACAACGACATCGAAACAGTGGTGCGAGAATGCAAGCCTTGCCAGAGCAGCCGGAGCGCCCCGCCGAAAGCTCCTGTCCCAGAATGGGAAAAGCCAGACACACCATGGCACACACTGCACATTGATTGTCGTGTCCGGTCGCTGTGTTGAATGCAGCGAAGACGCACACGGTACTTTTAGACTTCGTTTATTTAAAGCTGAAGAGGGTGCGACCAGCGTCGACCGAGGCAGCAGCCGAACTGGCCGCCCGAAGAAAGGGGGGAGCAGAGAAGCGTCCACGGGAGGGAGTGGCTTCCCAGAACAGGAGGAGGGTGCGGGGGCGCACCGTGGGGGGGCATCCGGCGACAGCGTGCGACGAGGGGCAAGCGGTCGTTAGGAGGAGGATTGAGTGGTCGTTAGGAGGAGGATGCGAGTGGTCGTTAGGAGGAGGACGCGGGGGCGCACACACACAAAAGCAATAAGGGGACACAACACTTCCTTCCCCCTTAGAAAGTTGCCTGGTATCGTGCAGGGGGTCGGCGCTCACGCGTGGAGGCGCGCTGGCTTTGTGCGCTCGGGGGAGAAACACTTGTAGGCTGGCTGTTGTTCGCTGTGTCTCCTGGGTCTGTCCTGGGCGAAGTCTCTTCTTCCGGGAAGAGGTGCCAGGCTATGTGGGAAAATGGTGCACGTGTTCTCTCCGCTGGCGGACAGCTCTCAGACGGCGTCGTAAATCTACGCAGCTGGTTGAGATGTCGGCGTGCTACTGTGCCATGTATGTTGACGAGCCAAGAGCGCAGGCCTATGCGTCTGACAATTGTAGCTTCCTCCCAGCGTGGCTTTTTCAGAAACTGTCGGGCGAGGACGCGCTGCCCCTCATTAAGCGTGCCGCAGCGCGGAATTGCTTTTTCTTCCCGGAACGTCTCTGCCTTTGGCTCGGGGAGGATGGCTGTGAGCTGGGTTCGCATTTCACGCTCGAACATCATTTTCGAGGGGGTCTCGCCTGTTGTGCTCTGAACCGTCGTGTGCTGCTTGAAGAGAAAGCGCGCAAGGCGGCGCTGCAGCGAGCCTGTCTGATCTCTTTCAAGGGCGCGTTTTAGCTCGGCTACGTAGCGCTCGGCTTGTCCGTTTGTCGCTGGGTGGTAGGGGGCCGATGTAACTGATGAGATCCCGTTGTCGCGATAAAACTTGAGGATCTCCGCAGACACAAACGGTGTTCCGTTGTCCGACACTACCTTGCGCGGCAGGCCGAACGTTGCAAATAGTGATCGGAGGTTGTCAATGACTGCTGCCGAAGTCGTCTGTCCCATTTGCCTTATCTCAAGCCACTTTGTGTAGGCATCTACGACCACAAGGAAAGTGCAGCCCTCAATTGGTCCTGCAAAATCAATGTGCAGTGTGTGCCATGGTGTGTCTGGCTTTTCCCATTCTGGGACAGGAGCTTTCGGCGGGGCGCTCCGGCTGCTCTGGCAAGGCTTGCATTCTCGCACCACTGTTTCGATGTCGTTGTCAATGCCAGGCCACCACATGTAGCTTCTGGCACACTTTTTCATTGCAACGATGCCCCGATGTCCGGCGTGGATGAGAGACATAGCTTGTGCGCGTAGTTCTCTCGGCATCACAACTCGGGACCCAAATATGATGCAGCCGCGATGGGTGCTCAACTCTGTAGCTCGCCTGCGGTAAGCTTCGAAGTTGTCCCCTTTGATTTTATGCACGTTGCCTTGTTGAACAGCTGTGTAAACTAGCCGGAGAGCTGCGCACTTCTGCGTAGATGCTGCAACTGTGCCTGCTGTAAGCGGAGGTTCTGGCAGTGCTTCGAACATCAGAACGTCTCCTGGTGGAAATGGTTCGTCAACAGTTGCGTCTAGTGGCAGACGGCTTAGCGCATCGGCGTTTTGATGTTTGCCGCATATCATTACGCCTAGTGGAGAAAACCAGTTTCTCCCTAGAAGGCTTGATCCTGTGCCCTTCACAACAAGCAGAGGTAGCGTATGGGTCTGGCCGTTGTAGTTAACCTGCACGTTGGCAGAGCCCAATAGTGGCAGATTCTGTCCTGACCACGTTCGCAGGTGCGTGTCGTCTTGTTGCAGGGCGGGTGCGTCAGATGGCCATGAAGTTCGGAACGTGTCCTCACTGATCAGAGTACAGGCTGCGCCGGAGTCCACCTCGAACTTAATCAGCTGGTGATGTACGCTTACTTCTGTAAAAATCTTCGGTCCGGTGCCGAGATTCATGGTGTTCAGGTCGTACAACACAGATGGTGTTGCTGATGTTGTTCCATGGAGATCAGATAGCGGCGTATACTCTGAGGCGTTGACGCTGTGATTAGGCTGGGAAGGTGACTTTATCTTGGCAAGTCTCCGTTTCGTAATGCATGCTCTTTCGATATGCCCTCGCTTGTGGCAAAAATTACACGTGGCTGACTGGAATCGACATCCCTGGGGGTTGTGTTGGTCGTCACACCGCCAGCAGCGTTGTGCCTTTTTGACCGATTTTACAACAACAGAAGGCTTGCGCACCTGGTTGCTTGTCTGGTGTACCGGCTCGGTGTTCCGGCGAATCCCTCTCTGCTGGTGACCGGCGCTCTCCGCTCGAACGGCGATGTCGTAAGCTTTGCTGAATGTGAGGTCCTTCTCAGCGAACAGGCGCTGCTGCAGTGACTCGTCACTCAGTCCGCACACAAATCTGTCGCGTAACATCACGTCCAAGGGAAGCATGGTGGTGTTAGCAGAAGAAGCTGCGTCTCCCTCCTGCCCGGTAGCTGTTGTCGACAGCGTTCCAAAATTGCAGTCGGCAGCGAGCTTCTTGAGCGCGGCTACGTAGGCGCTCACAGTTTCTCCTCCCAGTTGATCTCGTCGTTGGAAGCGAGCCCGGCTGTAGACCTCGGATGGCCTTGGGTCGTAGTGCTTTTGCAGCGCTTTTACGATGTCGTCGTAAGACACTGCCGCTGGTGTGCTTGGCTGAATAAGGGCGCAGACAGTATCGTAGGTCTGCTCCCCGCACAGCGTCAGCAGGTTGGCCCTCTTCAAGGCTGGGTCTGTGATGTTGTTAGCTTCAAAGTAGAACTGAAGGCGTCCAACCCACGATGACCACGATGAGCCGTTGAACTCTGGTATCTGATTGGGAAACCCTCGCGTAGCCATGGCTTGTCAATAGCGTTGCGTAGCGCGGGTCGAATCCACTTTCTCGTCGCCACTGTCGTGTCCGGTCGCTGTGTTGAATGCAGCGAAGACGCACACGGTACTTTTAGACTTCGTTTATTTAAAGCTGAAGAGGGTGCGACCAGCGTCGACCGAGGTAGGAGCCGAACTGGCCGCCCGAAGAAAGGGGGGAGCGGAGAAGCGTCCACGGGAGGGAGTGGCTTCCCAGAACAGGAGGAGGGTGCGGGGGCGCACCGTGGGGGGGCATCCGGCGACAGCGTGCGACGAGGGGCAAGCGGTCGTTAGGAGGAGGATTGAGTGGTCGTTAGGAGGAGGATGCGAGTGGTCGTTAGGAGGAGGACGCGGGGGCGCGCACACACAAAAGCAATAAGGGGACACAACATTGATTTTGCAGGACCAATTGAGGGCTGCACTTTCCTTGTGGTCGTAGATGCCTACACAAAGTGGCTTGAGATAAGGCAAATGGGACAGACGACTTCGGCAGCAGTCATTGACAACCTCCGATCACTATTTGCAACGTTCGGCCTGCCGCGCAAGGTAGTGTCGGACAACGGAACACCGTTTGTGTCTGCGGAGATCCTCAAGTTTTATCGCGACAACGGGATCTCATCAGTTACATCGGCCCCCTACCACCCAGCGACAAACGGACAAGCCGAGCGCTACGTAGCCGAGCTAAAACGCGCCCTTGAAAGAGATCAGACAGGCTCGCTGCAGCGCCGCCTTGCGCGCTTTCTCTTCAAGCAGCACACGACGGTTCAGAGCACAACAGGCGAGACCCCCTCGAAAATGATGTTCGAGCGTGAAATGCGAACCCAGCTCACAGCCATCCTCCCCGAGCCAAAGGCAGAGACGTTCCGGGAAGAAAAAGCAATTCCGCGCTGCGGCACGCTTAATGAGGGGCAGCGCGTCCTCGCCCGACAGTTTCTGAAAAAGCCACGCTGGGAGGAAGCTACAATTGTCAGACGCATAGGCCTGCGCTCTTGGCTCGTCAACATACATGGCACAGTAGCACGCCGACATCTCAACCAGCTGCGTAGATTTACGACGCCGTCTGAGAGCTGTCCGCCAGCGGAGAGAGCACGTGCACCATCTTCCCACATAGCCTGGCACCCCTTCCCGGAAGAAGAGACTTCGCCCAGGACAGACCTGGGAGACGCAGCGAACAACAGCCAGCCTACAAGTGTTTCTCCCCCGAGCGCACAAAGCCAGCGCGCCTCCACGCGTGAGCGCCGACCCCCTGCACGATACCAGGCAACTTTCTAAGGGGGAAGGAAGTGTTGTGTCCCCTTATTGCTTTTGTGTGTGTGCGCCCCCGCGTCCTCCTCCTAACGACCACTCGCATCCTCCTCCTAACGACCACTCGCATTCCCCTCCTAACGACCGCTTGCCCCTCGTCGCACGCTGTCGCCAGATGCCCCCCCACGGTGCGCCCCCGCACCCTCCTCCTGTTCTGGGAAGCCACTCCCTCCCGTGGACGCTTCTCCGCTCCCTCCTTTCTTCGGGCGGCCAGTTCGGCTCCTGCCTCGGTCGACGCTGGTCGCACCCTCATCGGCTTTAAATAAACGAAGTCTTAAAGTACCGTGTGCGTCTTTCGCTGCATTCAACACAGCGACCGGACACGACACGGAGTTTCGGAGTTTTGGAGTTTCAGAGTTTTGGAGGTTCAGGGTTGTGGAGTTTCGGAATTTTTGAGTATTGGAGTTCCGGAGTTTCGGAGTTTTGGAGAATTGCAGTTTTGGAATTTTTGTAGTTTCGAATTTTCAGAGTTTCGGATTTTTGGAGTTTTGGAGTTTCGGAGTTTCGGTGTTTTGGAGTTTCAGACTTTTCGAGGTTCAGGGTTGTGGAATTTCGGAATTTTTGAGTTTTGGAGTTTCGGAGTTCCGGAGTTCCGGAGTTTTGGAGTTTCAGAGTTTTCGAGGTTCAGGGTTGTGGAGTTTCGGAATTTTTGAGTTTTGGAGTTTCGGAGTTTTGGAGTTTTGGTGTTTTGGAGTTTCGAATTTTCAGAGTTTCGGATTTTTGGAGTTTTGGAGTTCCGGAGATTTGGAGTTTCAGAGTTTTCGAGGTTCAGGGTTGTGGAGTTTCGAAATTTTTGAGTTTTTGAGTTTTGGAGTTTTGGAGTTTCGAATTTTCAGAGTTTGGGATTTTTGGAGTTTTGGAGTTTCGGAGATTTGGAGTTTTAGCGTTTTCGAGATTCGGAATCTTGGAGTTTCGGAATTTTGTAGTTTTGTAGTTTTGGAGTGTCAGAGTTTTGGAGTGTTGGAGTTTTGGAGCTTTGGAGTTTTGGAGTTTTGGAGTTTTTGAGTTTTGGATTTTACACTTTTGGAGTTTTGGAGTTTCGGAGTTTCGGAGTTTCGGAGTTTCGGAGTTTCGGAGTTTTGGAGTTTCAGAGTTTTGGAGGTTCAGGGTTGTGGAATTTCGGAATTTTTGAGTATTGGAGTTCCGGAGTTTCGGAGTTTTGGAGAATTGCAGTTTTGGAATTTTTGTAGTTTCGAATTTTCAGTGTTTCGGATTTTTGGAATTTTGGAGTTTCGGAGTTTTGGAGTTTCAGACTTTTCGAGGTTCAGGGTTGTGGAATTTCGGAATTTTTGAGTTTTGGAGTTTCGGAGTTCCGGAGTTTCGGAGTTTTGGAGTTTTGCAGTTTCGGAGTTTTGGAGTTTTGGAGTTTCGGAGTTTTGGAGTTTCAGAGTTTTCGAGGATCAGGGTTGTGGAGTTTCGGAATTTTTGAGTTTTGGAGTTTCGGAGTTTTGGAGTTTTGGTGTTTTGGAGTTTCGAATTTTCAGAGTTTCGGATTTTTGGAGTTTTGGAGTTCCGGAGATTTGGAGTTTCAGAGTTTTGGAGGTTCAAGGTTGTGGAGTTTCGGAATTTTTGAGTTTTGGAGTTTCGGAGTTTTGGAGTTTTGGAGTTTCGGAGTTTCGGAGTTTCAGAGTTTTCGAGGTTCAGGGTTGTGGAGTTTCGGAATTTTTGAGTTTTGGAGTTTCAGAGTTTTGGAGTTTTGGAGTTTCAGAGTTTTGGAGGTTCAGGGTTGTGGAGTTTCGGAATTTTTGTGTTTTGGAGTTTCGGAGTTTCGGAGCTTTGGAGTATTGCAGTTTTGGAATTTTGGAGTTTTGGAGTTTCGAATTTTCAGAGTTTCGGATTTTTGGAGTTTTGGAGTTTCAGAGAATTGGAGTTTTAACGTTTTCGAGATTCGGAATCTTGGAGTTTCGGAATTTTGTAGTTTTGTAGTTTTGGAGTGTCGGAGTTTTGGAGTGTTGGAGTTTTGGAGCTTTGGAGTTTTGGAGTTTGGGAGTTTTTGAGTTTTTGAGTTTTGGATTTTTGCACTTTTTGAAATTTGGAGTTTTGGAGTTTTGGAGTTTCGGAGTTTCGGAGTTTTGGATTTTCAGAGTTTTGGAGGTTCAGGGTTGTGGAGTTTCGGAATTTTTGAGTTTTGGAGTTTCGGAGTTTTGGAGTTTTGGAGCATTGCAGTTTTGGAGTTCTGGAGTTTTGGAGTTTGGAATTTTCAGTTTCGGATTTTTGGAGTTTTGGAGTTTCGGAGATTTGGAGTTTTGGCCTTTTGGAGATTCGGGGTCTTGGAGTTTCGGAATTTTGTAGTTTTGCAGTTTTGGAATGTCGGAGGTTTGGAGTGTTGGAGTTTTGCAGTTTTGGAGGTCTGGAGCTTTGGAGTTTTGGAGTTTTTGAGTTTTGGAGTTTTGGATTTTTGCACTTTGGAGTTTTGGAGTTTCAGAGTTTTGGAGGTTCAGGGTTGTGGAGTTTCGGAATTTTTGAGTTTTGGAGTTTCGGAGTTTTGGAGAATTGCAGTTTTGGAGTTTTGGGGTTTTGGAGTTTCGAATTTTCAGAGTTTCGGATTTTTGGAGTTTTGGAGTTTCGGAGTTTCGGAGTTTTGGAGTTTCAGAGTTTTCGAGGTTCAGGGTTGTGGAGTTTCGGAATTTTTGAGTTTTGGAGTTTCGGAGTTTCGGAGTTTTGGAGTTTTGGAGTTTCGAATTTTCAGTTCCGGATTTTTGAAGTTTTGGAGTTTCGGAGATTTGGAGTTTTGTAGTTTTGGAGTGTCAGAGTTTTGGAGTGTTGGAGTTATGGAGCTTTGGAGTTTTGGAGTTTTTGAGTTTTGGAGTTTTGGATTTTTGCACTTTTGGAGTTTTGGAGTTTTGGAGTTTCGGAGTTTCGGAGTTTCGGAGTTTTGGAGTTTCAGAGTTTTGGAGGTTCAGGGTTGTGGAGTTTCGGAATTTTTGAGTTTTGGAGTTTCGGAGTTTCGGAGTTTTGGAGTTTTGGAGTTTTGGAGTTTCGAATTTTCAGTTTCGGATTTTTGGAGTTTTGGAGTTTCGGAGATTTGGAGTTTTGGCGTTTTGGAGATTCGGAATCTTGGAGTTTCGGAATTTTGTAGTTTTGTAGTTTTGGAGTGTAAGAGTTCTGGAGTGTTGGAGCTTTGAGTTTTGGAGTTTTGGAGTTTTTGAGTTTTGGAGTTTTGGATTTTTGCACTTTTGGAGTTTTGGAGTTTTGGAGTTTCGGAGTTTCGGAGTTTTGGTGTTTCAGAGTTTTGGAGGTTCAGGGTTGTGGAGTTTCGGAATTTTTGAGTTTTGGAGTTTCGTAGTTTCGGAGTTTTGGAGTTTCGAATTTTCAGTTTCGGATTTTTGGAGTTTTGGAGTTTCGGAGATTTGGAGTTTTGGCGTTTTGGAGATTCGGAATCTTGGAGTTTCGGAATTTTGTAGTTTTGTAGTTTTGGAGTGTCAGAGTTCTGGAGTGTTGGAGCTTTGAGTTTTGGTGATTATGAGTTTCTAAGTTTTGGATTTTTGCACTTTTGGAGTTTTGGAGTTTTGGAGTTCTGGAGTTTCGGAGTTTCGGAGTTTTGGAGTTTCAGAGTTTTGGAGGTTCAGGGTTGTGGAGTTTCGGAATTTTTGAGTATTGGAGTTCCGGAGTTTCGGAGTTTTGGAGAATTGCAGTTTTGGAATTTTTGTAGTTTCGAATTTTCAGAGTTTCGGATTTTTGGAGTTTTGGAGTTTCGGAGTTTCGGTGTTTTGGAGTTTCAGACTTTTCGAGGTTCAGGGTTGTGGAATTTCGGAATTTTTGAGTTTTGGAGTTTCGGAGTTTTGGAGTTTCAGAGTTTTCGAGGTTCAGGGTTGTGGAGTTTCGGAATTTTTGAGTTTTGGAGTTTCGGAGTTTTGGAGTTTTGGTGTTTTGGAGTTTCGAATTTTCAGAGTTTCGGATTTTTGGAGTTTTGGAGTTCCGGAGATTTGGAGTTTCAGAGTTTTGGAGGTTCAGGGTTGTGGAGTTTCGGAATTTTTGAGTTTTGGAGTTTCGGAGTTTTGGAGTTTTGGAGTTTCGCAGTTTCGGAGTTTTGGAGTTTCAGAGTTTTCGAGGTTCAGGGTTGTGGAGTTTCGGAATTTTTGAGTTTTGGAGTTTTGGAGTTTCGAATTTTCAGAGTTTGGGATTTTTGGAGTTTTGGAGTTTCGGAGATTTGGAGTTTTAGCGTTTTCGAGATTCGGAATCTTGGAGTTTCGGAATTTTGTAGTTTTGTAGTTTTGGAGTGTCAGAGTTTTGGAGTGTTGGAGTTTTGGAGCTTTGGAGTTTTGGAGTTTTGGAGTTTTTGAGTTTTGGATTTTGACACTTTTGGAGTTTTGGAGTTTCGGAGTTTCGGAGTTTCGGAGTTTTGGAGTTTCAGAGTTTTGGAGGTTCAGGGTTGTGGAGTTTCGGAATTTTTGAGTATTGGAGTTCCGGAGTTTCGGAGTTTTGGAGAATTGCAGTTTTGGAATTTTTGTAGTTTCGAATTTTCAGAGTTTCGGATTTTTGGAGTTTTGGAGTTTCGGAGTTTCGGAGTTTTGGAGTTTTGCAGTTTCGGAGTTTTGGAGTTTTGGAGTTTCGGAGTTTTGGAGTTTCAGATGTTTCGAGGTTCAGGGTTGTGGAGTTTCGGAATTTTTGAGTTTTGGAGTTTCGGAGTTTTGGAGTTTTGGAGTTTCAGAGTTTTGGAGGTTCAGGGTTGTGGAGTTTCGGAATTTTTGAGTTTTGGAGTTTCGGAGTTTTGGAGTTTTGGAGTTTTGGAGTTTCGGAGTTTTGGAGTTTCAGAGTTTTGGAGGTTCAGGGTTGTGGAGTTTCGGAATTTTTGAGTATTGGAGTTCCGGAGTTTCGGAGTTTTGGAGAATTGCAGTTTTGGAATTTTTGTAGTTTCGAATTTTCAGAGTTTCGGATTTTTGGAGTTTTGGAGTTTCGGAGTTTTGGAGTTTTGCAGTTTCGGAGTTTTGGAGTTTTGGAGTTTCGGAGTTTTGGAGTTTCAGAGTTTTCGAGGTTCAGGGTTGTGGAGTTTCGGAATTTTTGAGTTTTGGAGTTTCGGAGTTTTGGAGTTTTGGAGTTTCGGAGTTTCGGAGTTTCAGAGTTTTCGAGGTTCAGGGTTGTGGAGTTTCGGAATTTTTGAGCTTTGGAGTTTCGGAGTTTCGGAGTTTTGGAGTTTTGGAGTTTAAGAGTTTTGGAGGTTCAGGGTTGTGGAGTTTTGGAATTTTTGAGTTTTGGAGTTTCGGAGTTTCGGAGCTTTGGAGTATTGCAGTTTTGGAATTTTGGAGTTTTGGAGTTTCGAATTTTCAGAGTTTCGGATTTTTGGAGTTTTGGAGTTTCAGAGAATTGGAGTTTTAACGTTTTCGAGATTCGGAATCTTGGAGTTTCGGAATTTTGTAGTTTTGTAGTTTTGGAGTGTCGGAGTTTTGGAGTGTTGGAGTTTTGGAGCTTTGGAGCTTTGGAGTTTGGGAGTTTTTGAGTTTTTGAGTTTTGGATTTTTCACTTTTTGAAATTTGGAGTTTTGGAGTTTTGGAGTTTCGGAGTTTCGGAGTTTTGGAGTTTCAGAGTTTTGGAGGTTCAGGGTTGTGGAGTTTCGGAATTTTTGAGTTTTGGAGTTTCAGAGTTTCAGAGTTTTGGAGGTTCAGGGTTGTGGAATTTCGGAATTTTTGAGTTTTGGAGTTTCGGAGTGTTGGAGTATTGCAGTTTTGGAATTTTGGAGTTTTGGAGTTTCGGAGATTTGGAGTTTTGGCGTTTTGGAGATTCGGAATCTTGCAGTTTCGGAATTTTGCAGTTTTGTAGTTTTGGAGTGTCAGAGTTTTGGAGTGTTGGAGTTTTGGAGCTTTGCAGTTTTTGAGTTTTTGAGTTTTTGAGTTTTGGATTTTTGCACTTTTGGAGTTTTGGAGTTTTGGAGTTTCGGAGTTTCGGAGTTTTGGAGTTTCAGAGTTTTGGAGGTTCAGGGTTGTGGAGTTTCGGAATTTTTGAGTTTTGGAGTTTCGGAGTTTCGGAGTTTTGGAGTTTTGGAGTTTCGGAGATTTGGAGTTTTGGAGTTTTGAAGATTCGGAATCTTGGAGTTTCGGAATTTTGTAGTTTTGTAGTTTTCGAGTGTCGGAGTTTTGGAGTGTTGGAGTTTTGGAGCTTTGGAGTTTTGGAGTTTTTGAGTTTTGTTGTTTTGGATTTTTGGACTTTTGGAGTTTTGGAGTTTCAGAGTTTTGGAGGTTCAGGGTTGTGGAGTTTCGGAATTTTTGAGTTTTGGAGTTTCGGAGTTTTGGAGAATTGCAGTTTTGGAGTTTTGGGGTTTTGGAGTTTCGAATTTTCAGAGTTTCGGATTTTTGGAGTTTTGGAGTTTCGGAGTTTCGGAGTTTCGGAGTTTTGGAGTTTCAGAGTTTTCGAGGCTCAGGGTTGTGGAGTTTCGGAATTTTTGAGTTTTGGAGTTTCGGAGTTTTGGAGTTTTGGAGTTTCGAATTTTCAGTTCCGGATTTTTGAAGTTTTGGAGTTTCGGAGATTTGGAGTTTTGGCGTTTTGGAGATTCGGAATCTTGGAGTTTCGGAATTTTGTAGTTTTGTAGTTTTGGAGTGTCAGAGTTTTGGAGTGTTGGAGTTATGGAGCTTTAGAGTTTTGGAGTTTTTGAGTTTTGGAGTTTTGGATTTTGCACTTTTGGAGTTTTGGAGTTTTGGAGTTTCGGAGTTTCGGAGTTTTGGAGTTTCAGAGTTTTGGAGGTTCAGGGTTGTGGAGTTTCGGAATTTTTGAGTTTTGGAGTTTCGGAGTTTCGGAGTTTTGGAGTATTGCAGTTTTGGAATTTTGGAGTTTTGGAGTTTCGAATTTTCAGTTTCGGATTTTTGGAGTTTTGGAGTTTCGGAGATTTGGAGTTTTGGCGTTTTTGAGATTCGGAATCTTGGAGTTTCGGAATTTTGTAGTTTTGTGGTTTTGGAGTGTCACAGTTTTGGAGTGTTGGAGTTTTGGAGCTTTGGAGTTTTGGAGTTTTTGAGTTTTTGAGTTTTGGATTTTTGCACTTTTGGAGTTTTGGAGTTTTGGAGTTTCGGAGTTTCGGAGTTTTGGAGAATTGCAGTTTTGGAGTTTTGGAGTTTCGAATTTTCAGAGTTTCGGATTTTTGGAGTTTTGGAGTTTTGGAGTTTCGGAGTTTCGGAGTTTTGGAGTATTGCAGTTTTGGAGTTTTGGAGTTTTGGAGTTGCGAATTTTCAGAGTTTAGGATTTTTGGAGTTTTGGAGTTTTGGAGAATTGGAGTTTTGGCGTTTTCGAGATTCGGAATCTTGGAGTTTCGGAATTTTGTAGTTTTGGAGTTTTGGAGTTTTGGAGTTTAGGAGTTTCGGAGTTTCGGAGTTTCGGAGTTTTGGAGTTTCAGAGTTTTCGAGGTTCAGGGTTGTGGAGTTTCGGAATTTTTGAGTTTTGGAGTTTCGGAGTTTCGGAGTTTTGGAGTATTGCAGTTTCGGATTTTTGGAGTTTTGGAGTTTCGGAGATTTGGAGTTTTGGCGTTTTTGAGATTCGGAATCTTGGAGTTTCGGAATTTTGTAGTTTTGTAGTTTTGGAGTGTCACAGTTTTGGAGTGTTGGAGTTTTGGAGCTTTGGAGTTTTGGAGTTTTTGAGTTTTTGAGTTTTGGATTTTTGCACTTTTGGAGTTTTGGAGTTTTGGAGTTTCGGAGTTTCGGAGTTTTGGAGTTTCAGAGTTTTGGAGGTTCAGTGTTGTGGAGTTTCGGCATTTTTGAGTATTGGAGTTTCGGAGTTTTGGAGAATTGCAGTTTTGGAGTTTTGGAGTTTCGAATTTTCAGTTTCGGATTTTTGGAGTTTTATAGTTTTGGAGTTTCGGAGTTTCGGAGTTTTTGAGTATTGCAGTTTTGGAGTTTTGGAGTTTTGGAGTTGCGAATTTTCAGAGTTTAGGATTTTTGGAGTTTTGGAGTTTTGGAGAATTGGAGTTTTGGCGTTTTCGAGATTCGGAATCTTGGAGTTTCGGAATTTTGTAGTTTTGGAGTTTTGGAGTTTAGGAGTTTCGGAGTTTCGGAGTTTCGGAGTTTTGGAGTTTCAGAGTTTTGGAGATTCAGGGTTGTGGAGTGTCGGAATTTTTGAGTTTTGGAGTTTCGGAGTTTCGGAGTTTTGGAGTTTTGCAGTTTTGGAGTTTTGGAGTGTCGGAGTTTCGGAGTGTCGGAGTGTTGGAGTTTTGGAGCTTTGGAGCTTTGGAGTTTGGGAGTTTTTGAGTTTTTGAGTTTTGGATTTTTGCACTTTTTGAAATTTGGAGTTTTGGAGTTTTGGAGTTTCGGAGTTTTGGAGTTTCAGAGTTTTGGAGGTTCAGGGTTGTGGAGTTTCGGAATTTTTGAGTTTTGGAGTTTCGGAGTTTCGGAGTTTTGGAGCATTGCAGTTTTGGAGTTCTGGAGTTTTGGAGTTTGGAATTTTGAGAGTTTCGGATTTTTGGAGTTTTGGAGTTTCGGAGATTTGGAGTTTTGGCCTTTTGGAGATTCGGGGTCTTGGAGTTTCGGAATTTTGTAGTTTTGCAGTTTTGGAGTGTCGGAGGTTTGGAGTGTTGGAGTTTTGGAGTTTTGGAGTTCTGGAGTTTTGGAGTTTCGGAGTTTCGGAGTTTTGGAGTTTCAGAGTTTTGGAGGTTCAGGGTTGTGGAATTTCGGAATTTTTGAGTTTTGGAGTTTCGGAGTTTTGGAGTATTGCAGTTTTGGAATTTTGGAGTTTTGGAGTTTCGAATTTTCAGAGTTTCGGATTTTTGGAGTTTTGGAGTTTCGGACATTTGGAGCTTTGGCGTTTTGGAGATTCGGAATCTTGGAGTTTCGGAATTTTGTAGTTTTGTAGTTTTGGAGTGTCAGAGTTTTGGAGTGTTGGAGTTTTGGAGCTTTGGAGTTTTTGAGTTTTTGAGTTTTTGATTTTTGCACTTTTGGAGTGTTGGAGTTTTGGAGTTTCGGAGTTTCGGAGTTTTGGAGTTTCAGAGTTTTGGAGGTTCAGGGTTGTGGAGTTTCGGAATTTTTGAGTATTGGAGTTTCGGAGTTTCGGAGTTTTGGAGAATTGCAGTTTTGGAGTTTTGGAGTTTCGAATTTTCAGAGTTTCGGATTTTTGGAGTTTTCGAGTTTCGGAGTTTTGGAGTTTCAGAGTTTTCGAGGTTCAGGGTTGTGGAGTTTCGGAATTTTTGAGTTTTGGAGTTTCGGAGTTTTGGAGTTTTGGAGTTTCGAATTTTCGGTTCCGGATTTTTGAAGTTTTGGAGTTTCGGAGATTTGGAGTTTTGGCGTTTTGGAGATTCGGAATCTTGGAGTTTCGGAATTTTGTAGTTTTGTAGTTTCGGAGTTTCGGAGTTTTGGAGTATTGCAGTTTTGGAATTTTGGAGTTTTGGAGTTTCGAATTTTCAGAGTTTCGGATTTTTGGAGTTCTGGAGTTTTGGAGATTTGGAGTTTTGGCGTTTTTGAGATTCGGAATCTTGGAGTTTCGGAATTTTGTAGTTTTGTGGTTTTGGAGTGTCACAGTTTTGGAGTGTTGGAGTTTTGGAGCTTTGGAGTTTTGGAGTTTTTGAGTTTTTGAGTTTTGGATTTTTGCACTTTTGGAGTTTTGGAGTTTTGGAGTTTCGGAGTTTCGGAGTTTTGGAGTTTCAGAGTTTTGGAGGTTCAGTGTTGTGGAGTTTCGGCATTTTTGAGTATTGGAGTTTCGGAGTTTCGGAGTTTTGGAGTTTTGGAGTTTCGGAGATTTGGAGTTTTGGCGTTTTGAAGATTCGGAATCTTGGAGTTTCGGAATTTTGTAGTTTTGTAGTTTTCGAGTGTCGGAGTTTTGGAGTGTTGGAGTTTTGGAGCTTTGGAGTTTTGGAGTTTTTGAGTTTTGGAGTTTTGGATTTTTGCACTTTCGGAGTTTTGGAGTTTCAGAGTTTTCGAGGTTCAGGGTTGTGGAGTTTCGGAATTTTTGTGTTTTTGAGTTTCGGAGTTTTGGAGTTTTGGAGTTTCGAATTTTCAGTTCCGGATTTTTTGAAGTTTTGGAGTTTCGGAGATTTGTAGTTTTGGCGTTTTGGAGATTCGGAATCATGGAGTTTCGGAATTTTGTAGTTTTGTAGTTTTGGAGTGTCAGAGTTTTGGAGTGTTGGAGTTATGGAGCTTTGGGGTTTTGGAGTTTTTGAGTTTTGGAGTTTTGGATTTTTGCACTTTTGGAGTTTTGGAGTTTTGGAGTTTCGGAGTTTCGGAGTTTCGGAGTTTTGGAGTTTCAGAGTTTTGGAGGTTCAGGGTTGTGGAGTTTCGGAATTTTTGAGTTTTGGAGTTTCGGAGTTTCGGAGTTTTGGAGTATTGCAGTTTTGGAATTTTGGAGTTTTGGAGTTTCGAATTTTCAGAGTTTCGGATTTTTGGAGTTTTGGAGTTTCGGAGATTTGGAGTTTTGGCGTTTTTGAGATTCGGAATCTTGGAGTTTCGGAATTTTGTAGTTTTGTAGTTTTGGAGTGTCACAGTTTTGGAGTGTTGGAGTTTTGGAGCTTTGGAGTTTTGGAGTTTTTGAGTTTCTGAGTTTTGGATTTTTGCACTTTTGGAGTTTTGGAGTTTCGGAGTTTCGGAGTTTTGGAGTTTCAGAGTTTTGGAGGTTCAGTGTTGTGGAGTTTCGGCATTTTTGAGTATTGGAGTTTCGGAGTTTCGGAGTTTTGGAGAATTGCAGTTTTGGAGTTTTGGAGTTTCGAATTTTCAGTTTCGGATTTTTGGAGTTTTGGAGTTTTGGAGTTTCGGAGTTTCGGAGTTTTGGAGTATTGCAGTTTTGGAGTTTTGGAGTTTTGGAGTTGCGAATTTTCAGAGTTTAGGATTTTTGGAGTTTTGGAGTTTTGGAGAAGTGGAGTTTTGGCGTTTTCGAGATTCGGAATCTTGGAGTTTCGGATTTTGTAGTTTTGGAGTTTTGGAGTTTAGGAGTTTCGGAGTTTCGGAGTTTTGGAGTTTCAGAGTTTTCGAGGTTCAGGGTTGTGGAGTTTCGGAATTTTTGAGTTTTGGAGTTTCGGAGTTTCGGAGTTTTGGAGTTTTGGAGTTTCGAATTTTCAGTTCCGGATTTTTGAAGTTTTGGAGTTTCGGAGGTTTGGAGTTTTGGCGTTTTGGAGATTCGGAATCTTGGAGTTTCGGAATTTTGTAGTTTTGTAGTTTTGGAGTGTCAGAGTTTTGGAGTGTTGGAATTTTGGAGCTTTGGAGTTTTGGAGCTTTGGAGGTATGGAATTTTGGATATTCAGGGTTTTGTTCCAGAATTTTGTAGTTTTGGAGTTTTGGAGTGTCGGAGTTTCGAATTATTGGAGTTTTCGAGTTTTGGAATTTTTGATTTTTGGAGGTATGGATTTTTGGAGTTTTGGAGTTTTGGAGTTTCGGATTTTTGCACTTTTGGAGTTTTGGAGTTTCGGAGTTTTGGAGTTTCGGAGTTTTGGAGTTTCGGAGTTTTGGAGATTCAGGGTTGTGGAGTTTCGGAATTTTTGAGTTTTGGAGTTTTGGAGTTTTGGAGTTTCGGAGTTTCGGAGTTTCGGAGTTTTGGAGTTTTGCAGTTTCGGAGTTTTGGAGTTTTGGAGTTTTGGAGTTTCGGAGTTTTGGAGTTTCAGAGTTTTCGAGGTTCAGGGTTGTGGAGTTTCGGAATTTTTGAGATTTGGAGTTTCGGAGTTTTGGAGTTTTGGTGTTTTGGAGTTTCGAATTTTCAGAGTTTCGGATTTTTGGAGTTTTGGAGTTCCGGAGATTTGGAGTTTCAGAGTTTTGGAGGTTCAGGGTTGTGGAGTTTCGGAATTTTTGAGTTTTGGAGTTTCAGAGTTTTGGAGTTTTGGAGTTTCGGAGTTTCGGAGTTTCAGAGTTTTCGAGGTTCAGGGTTGTGGAGTTTCGGAATTTTTGAGTTTTGGAGTTTCGGAGTTTCGGAGTTTTGGAGTTTTGGAGTTTCAGAGTTTTGGAGGTTCAGGGTTGTGGAGTTTCGGAATTTTTGAGTTTTGGAGTTTCGGAGTTTCGGAGCTTTGGAGTATTGCAGTTTTGGAATTTTGGAGTTTTGGAGTTTCGAATTTTCAGAGTTTCGGATTTTTGGAGTTTTGGAGTTTCAGAGAATTGGAGTTTTAACGTTTTCGAGATTCGGAATCTTGGAGTTTCGGAATTTTGTAGTTTTGTAGTTTTGGAGTGTCAGAGTTTTGGAGTGTTGGAGTTTTGGAGCTTTGGAGCTTTGGAGTTTGGGAGTTTTTGAGTTTTGGATTTTTGCACTTTTTGAAATTTGGAGTTTTGGAGTTTTGGAGTTTCGGAGTTTTGGAGTTTCAGAGTTTTGGAGGTTCAGGGTTGTGGAGTTTCGGAATTTTTGAGTTTTTGAGTTTCGGAGTTTCGGAGTTTTGGAGCATTGCAGTTTTGGAGTTCTGGAGTTTTGGAGTTTGGAATTTTCAGAGTTTCGGATTTTTGGAGTTTTGGAGTTTCGGAGATTTGGAGTTTTGGCCTTTTGGAGATTCGGGGTCTTGGAGTTTCGGAATTTTGTAGTTTTGCAGTTTTGGAGTGTCGGAGGCTTGGAGTGTTGGAGTTTTGGAGTTTTGGAGTTCTGGAGTTTTGGAGTTTCGGAGTTTCGGAGTTTTGGAGTTTCAGAGTTTTGGAGGTTCAGGTTTGTGGAATTTCGGAATTTTTGAGTTTTGGAGTTTCGGAGTTTTGGAGTATTGCAGTTTTGGAATTTTGGAGTTTTGGAGTTTCGAATTTTCAGAGTTTCGGATTTTTGGAGTTTTGGAGTTTGGGAGATTTGGAGTTTTGGCGTTTTTGAGATTCGGAATCTTGGAGTTTCGGAATTTTGTAGTTTTGTAGTTTTGGAGTGTCACAGTTTTGGAGTGTTGGAGTTTTGGAGCTTTGGAGTTTTGGAGTTTTTGAGTTTTTGAGTTTTGGATTTTTGCACTTTTGGAGTTTTGGAGTTTCGGAGTTTCGGAGTTTTGGAGTTTCAGAGTTTTGGAGGTTTAGTGTTGTGGAGTTTCGGCATTTTTGAGTATTGGAGTTTCGGAGTTTCGGAGTTTTGGAGAATTGCAGTTTTGGAGTTTTGGAGTTTCGAATTTTCAGAGTTTCGGATTTTTGGAGTTTTGGAGTTTTGGAGTTTCGGAGTTTCGGAGTTTTGGAGTATTGCAGTTTTGGAGTTTTGGAGTTTTGGAGTTGCGAATGTTCAGAGTTTAGGATTTTTGGAGTTTTGGAGTTTTGGAGAATTGGACTTTTGGCGTATTCGAGATTCGGAATCTTGGAGTTTCGGAATTTTGTAGTTTTGGAGTTTTGGAGTTTAGGAGTTTCGGAGTTTCGGAGTTTTGGAGTTTCAGAGTTTTGGAGATTCAGGGTTGTGGAGTGTGGGAATTTTTGAGTTTTGGAGTTTCGGAGTTTCGGAGTTTTGGAGTTTTGCAGTTTTGGAGTTTTGGTGTTCTGGAGTTTTGGAGTTTCGAATTTTCAGAGTTTCAAATTTTTGGAGTTTTGGAGTTTCGGAGATTTGGAATTTCGGCGTTTTGGGGATTCGGGGTCTTGAAGTTTCGGAATTTTGAAGTTTTGTGGTTTTGGAGTGTCGGAGTTTCGGAGTGTTGGAGTTTTGGAGTTTTAGAGTTTTGGAGTTTTGAAATTTTTGAGTTTCGGATTTTTGGAGTTTGGAGTTTTTAAGTTTTGGATTTTTGAGTTTTGGATTTTTGGATTTTTGGAGTTTTTGTGTTTTTGAGTTTTGGAGTTTTGGATTTTTGCACTTTTGGAGGTTTGGAGTTTTGGAGTTTTGGATTTTTGGAGCTTTGGAGGTATGGATTTTTGGATATTCAGGGTTTTGTTCCAGAATTTTGTAGTTTTGGAGTTTTGGAGTGTCGGAGTTTCGAATTATTGGAGTTTTCGTGTTTTGGAATTTTTGATTTTTGGAGGTATGGATTTTTGGAGTTTCGGAGTTGTGGAGATTCGGGTTTGTGGAGTTTTGGAGTTTTGGAGTTTTGGATTTTTGCACTTTTGGAGTTTTGGAGTTTCGGAGTTTTGGAGATTCAGGGTTGTGGAGTTTCGGAATTTTTGAGTTTTGGAGTTTTGGAGTTTCGGAGTTCCGGAGTTGCGGAGTTTCGGAGTTTTGGAGTTTTGCAGTTTCGGAGTTTTGGAATTTTGGAGTTTCGAATTTTCAGAGTTTCGGATTTTTGGAGTTTTGGAGTTTCAGAGAATTGGAGTTTTAACGTTTTCGAGTTTCGGAATCTTGGAGTTTCGGAATTTTGTAGTTTTGTAGTTTTGGAGTGTCGGAGTTTTGGAGTGTTGGAGTTTTGGAGCTTTGGAGCTTTGGAGTTTGGGAGTTTTTGAGTTTTTGAGTTTTGGATTTTTGCACTTTTTGAAATTTGGAGTTTTGGAGTTTTGGAGTTTTGGAGTTTCGGAGTTTCGGAGTTTTGGAGTTTCAGAGATTTGGAGGTTCAGGGTTGTGGAGTTTCGGAATTTTTGAGTTTTGGAGTTTCGGAGTTTCGGAGTTTTGGAGCATTGCAGTTTTGGAGTTCTGGAGTTTTGGAGTTTGGAATTTTCAGAGTTTCGGATTTTTGGAGTTTTGGAGTTTCGGAGATTTGGAGTTTTGGCCTTTTGGAGATTCGGGGTCTTGGAGTTTCGGAATTTTGTAGTTTTGCAGTTTTGGAGTGTCGGAGGCTTGGAGTGTTGGAGTTTTGGAGTTCTGGAGTTTTGGAGTTTCGGAGTTTCGGAGTTTCGGAGTTTTGGAGTTTCAGAGTTTTGGAGGTTCAGGGTTGTGGAATTTCGGAATTTTTGAGTTTTGGAGTTTCGGAGTTTTGGAGTATTGCAGTTTTTGAATTTTGGAGTTTTGGAGTTTCGAATTTTCAGAGTTTCGGATTTTTGGAGTTTTGGAGTTTCGGAGATTTGGAGTTTTGGCGTTTTTGAGATTCGGAATCTTGGAGTTTCGGAATTTTGTAGTTTTGTAGTTTTGGAGTGTCACAGTTTTGGAGTGTTGGAGTTCTGGAGCTTTGGAGTTTTGGAGTTTTTGAGTTTTTGAGTTTTTGAGTTTTGGATTTTTGCACTTTTGGAGTTTTGGAGTTTTGGAGTTTCGGAGTTTTGGAGAATTGCAGTTTTGGAGTTTTGGAGTTTCGAATTTTCAGAGTTTCGGATTTTTGGAGTTTTAGAGTTTTGGAGTTTCGGAGTTTCGGAGTTTTGGAGTATTGCAGTTTTGGAGTTTTGGAGTTTTGGAGTTGCGAATGTTCAGAGTTTAGGATTTTTGGAGTTTTGGAGTTTTGGAGAATTGGACTTTTGGCGTTTTCGAGATTCGGAATCTTGGAGTTTCGGAATTTTGTAGTTTTGGAGTTTTGGAGTTTAGGAGTTTCGGAGTTTCGGAGTTTCGGAGTTTTGGAGTTTCAGAGTTTTGGAGATTCAGGGTTGTGGAGTGTCGGAATTTTTGAGTTTTGGAGTTTCGGAGTTTCGGAGTTTTGGAGTTTTGCAGTTTTGGAGTTTTGGTGTTCTGGAGTTTTGGAGTTTCGAATTTTCAGAGTTTCAAATTTTTGGAGTTTTGGAGTTTCGGAGATTTGGAATTTCGGCGTTTTGGGGATTCGGGGTCTTGGAGTTTCGGAATTTTGTAGTTTTGTGGTTTTGGAGTGTCGGAGTTTCGGAGTGTTGGAGTTTTGGAGTTTTAGAGTTTTAGAGTTTTGGAGTTTTGAAATTTTTGAGTTTCGGATTTTTGGAGTTTGGAGTTTTTAAGTTTTGGATTTTTGAGTTTTGGATTTTTGGATTTTTGGAGTTTTTGTGTTTTTGAGTTTTGGAGTTTTGGATTTTTGCACTTTTGGAGGTTTGGAGTTTTGGAGTTTTGGATTTTTGGAGCTTTGGAGGTATGGATTTTTGGACATTCAGGGTTTTGTTCCAGAATTTTGTAGTTTTGGAGTTTTGGAGTGTCGGAGTTTCGAATTATTGGAGTTTTCGTGTTTTGGAATTTTTGATTTTTGGAGGTATGGATTTTTGGAGTTTCGGAGTTGTGGAGATTCGGGTTTGTGGAGTTTTGGAGTTTTGGAGTTCTGGATTTTTGCACTTTTGGAGTTTTGGAGTTTCGGAGCTTTGGAGATTCAGGGTTGTGGAGTTTCGGAATTTTTGAGTTTTGGAGTTTTGGAGTTTCGGAGTTCCGGAGTTTCGGAGATTTGTAGTTTTGGCGTTTTGGAGATTCAGGGTCTTGGAGTTTCGGAATTTTGCAGTTTTGTAGTTTTGGAGTGTCGGAGTTTTGAGTGTTGGAGTTTTGGAATTTCGGAGTTTCGGAGTTTCGGAGTTTTGGAGTTTCAGAGTTTCAGAGTTCTGGAGGTTCAGGGTTGTGGAGTTTCGGAATTTTTGAGTTTTGGAGTTTCGGAGTTTCGGAGTTTTGGAGTATTGCAGTTTTGGAATTTTGGCGTTTTGGAGTTTCGAATTTTCAGAGTTTCGGATTTTTGGAGTTTTGGAGTTTCGGAGATTTGGAGTTTTGGCGTTTTTGAGTTTCGAATTTTCAGAGTTTGGGATTTTTGGAGTTTTGGAGTTTCGGAGATTTGGAGTATTGGCGTTTTGGAGTTTCGGAGTTTCGGAGTTTTGGAGTTTCAGAGTTTTGGAGGTTCAGGGTTGTGGAGTTTCGGAATTTTTGAGTATTGGAGTTTCGGAGTTTCGGAGTTCTGGAGAATTGCAGTTTTGGAGTTTCGAATTTTCAGAGTTTCGGATTTTTGGAGTTTTGGAGTTTCGGAGATTTGGAGTTTTGTGCGTTTTGGAGATTCGGAATCTTAGAGTTTCGGAATTTTGTAGTTTTGTAGTTTTCGAGTGTCGGAGTTTTGGAGTGTTGGAGTTTTGGAGCCTTGGAGTTTTGGAGTTTTTGAGTTTTGGAGTTTTGGATTTTTGCAAATTTGGAGTTTTGGAGTTTTGGAGTTTTGGAGTTTCGGAGTTTCGGAGTTTTGGAGTCTCAGAGTTTTGGAGGTTCAGGGTTGTGGAGTTTCGGAATTTTTGAGTTTTGGAGTTTCGGAGTTTCGGAGTTTTGGAGTATTGCAGTTTTGTGGTTTTGGAGTTTTGGAGTTGCGAATTTTCAGAGTTTAGGATTTTTGGAGTTTTGGAGTTTCGGAGATTTGGAGTTTTGGCCTTTTGGAGATTCGGGGTCTTGGAGTTTCGGAGTGTTGGAGTTTTGGAGCTTTGGAGTATTTGAGTTTTTGAGTTTTGGATTTTTGCACTTTTGGAGTTTTGGAGTTTTGGAGTTTCAGAGTTTGGAGGTTCAGGGTTGTGGAGTTTCGGAATTTTTGAGTATTGGAGTTTCGGAGTTTCGGAGTTTTGGAGAATTGCAGTTTTGGAGTTTTGGAGTTTCGAATTTTCAGAGTATCGGATTTTTGGAGTTTTGGAGTTTCGGAGTTTTGGAGTTTCAGAGTTTTCGAGGTTCAGGGTTGTGGAGTTTCGGAATTTTTGAGTTTTGGAGTTTCGGAGTTTCGGAGTTTTGGAGTTTTGGAGTTTTGGAGATTTGGAGTTTTGGCGTTTTGGAGATTCGGAATCTTGGAGTTTCGGAATTTTGTTGTTTTGTAGTTTTCGAGTGTCGGAGTTTTGGAGTGTTGGAGTTTTGGAGCTTTGGAGTTTTGGAGTTCTTGAGTTTTGGAGTTTTGGATTTTTGCACTTTTGGAGTTTTGGAGTTTCAGAGATTTGGAGTTTTGGCGTTTTGGAGATTCGGAATCTTGGAGTTTCGGAATTTTGTAGTTTTGTAGTTTTGGAGTGTCAGAGTTTTGGAGTGTTGGAGCTTTGGAGTTTTGGAATTTATGAGTTTTTGAGTTTTGGATTTTTGCACATTTGGAGTTTTGGAGTTGTGGAGTTTCGGAGTTTCGGAGTTTTGGAGTTTCAGAGTTTTGGAGGTTCAGGGTTGTGGAGTTTCGGAATTTTTGAGTTTTGGAGTTTCGGAGTTTTGGAGTATTGCAGTTTTGGAATTTTGGAGTTTTGGAGTTTTGGAGACTTGGAGTTTTGGCGTTTTGGAGATTCGGAATCTTGGAGTTTCGGAATTTTGTATTGTTGTAGTTTTGGAGTGTCAGAGTTTTGGAGTGTTGGAGTTTTGGAGCTTTGGAGTTTTTGAGTTTTTAAGTTTTTGAGTTTTGGATTTTTGCACTTTTGGCGTTTTGGAGTTTTGGAGTTTCGGAGTTTCGGAGTTTTGGAGTTTCAGAGTTTTGAAGGTTCAGGGTTGTGGAGTTTCGGAATTTTTGAGTATTGGAGTTTCGGAGTTTCGGAGTTTTGGAGAATTGCAGTTTTGGAGTTTCGAATTTTCAGAGTTTCGGATTTTTGGGGTTTTGGAGTTTCGGAGTTTCGGAGTTATGGAGTTTCAGAGTTTTCGAGGTTCAGGGTTGTGGAGTTTCGGAATTTTTGAGTTTTGGAGTTTCGGAGTTTCGGAGTTTTGGAGTTTCGAATTTCCAGAGTTTCGGATTTTTGGAGTTTTGGAGTTTTGGAGATTTGGAGTTTTGGCGTTTTGGAGATTCGGAATCTTGGAGTTTCGGAATTTTGTAGTTTTGTAGTTTTCGAGTGTCGGAGTTTTGGAGTGTTGGAGTTTTGGAGCTTTGGAGTTTTGGAGTTTTTGAGTTTTGGAGTTTTGGATTTTTGCACTTTTGGAGTTTTGGAGTTTCAGAGTTTTGGAGGTTCAGGGTTGTGGAGTTTCGGAATTTTTTAGTTTTGGAGTTTCGGAGTTTCGGAGGTTTGGAGTATTGCAGTTTTGGAGTTTTGGAGTTTTGGAGTTTCAGAGATTTGGAGTTTTGGCATTTTGGAGATTCGGAATCTTGGAGTTTCGGAATTTTGTAGTTTTGTAGTTTTGGAGTGTCAGAGTTTTGGAGTGTTGGAGCTTTGGAGTTTTGGAGTTTATGAGTTTTTGAGTTTTGGATTTTTGCCCTTTTGGAGTTTTGGAGTTTTGGAGTTTTGGAGTCTCGGAGTTTCGGAGTTTTGGAGTTTCAGAGTTTTGGAGGTTCAGGGTTGTGGAATTTCGGAATTTTTGAGTATTGGAGTTTCGGAGTTTCGGAGTTTTGGAGTATTGCAGTTTTGGAATTTTGGAGTATTGGAGTTTCGGATTTTTGGAGTTTTGGAGTTTCGGAGATTTGGAGTTTTGGCGTTTTGGAGTTTCGAATTTTCAGAGTTTGGGATTTTTGGAGTTTAGGAGTTTCGGAGTTTCGGAGTTTTGGAGTTTCAGAGTTTTGGAGATTCAGGGTTGTGGAGTGTCGGAATTTTTGAGTTTTGGAGTTTCGGAGTTTCGGAGTTTTGGAGTTTTGCAGTTTTGGAGTTTTGGTGTTCTGGAGTTTTGGAGTTTCGAATTTTCAGAGTTTCAAATTTTTGGAGTTTTGGAGTTTCAGAGATTTGGAGTTTTGGCATTTTGGAGATTCGGAATCTTGGAGTTTCGGAATTTTGTAGTTTTGTAGTTTTGGAGTGTCAGAGTTTTGGAGTGTTGGAGCTTTGGAGTTTTGGAGTTTATGAGTTTTTGAGTTTTGGATTTTTGCACTTTTGGAGTTTTGGAGTTTTGGAGTTTTGGAGTTTTGGAGTCTCGGAGTTTCGGAGTTTTGGAGTTTCAGAGTTTTGGAGGTTCAGGGTTGTGGAATTTCGGAATTTTTGAGTATTGGAGTTTCGGAGTTTCGGAGTTTTGGAGTATTGCAGTTTTGGAATTTTGGAGTATTGGAGTTTCGGATTTTTGGAGTTTTGGATTTTCGGAGATTTGGAGTTTTGGCGTTTTGGAGTTTCGAATTTTCAGAGTTTGGGATTTTTGGAGTTTAGGAGTTTCGGAGTTTCGGAGTTTTGGAGTTTCAGAGTTTTGGAGATTCAGGGTTGTGGAGTGTCGGAATTTTTGAGTTTTGGAGTTTCGGAGTTTCGGAGTTTTGGAGTTTTGCAGTTTTGGAGTTTTGGTGTTCTGGAGTTTTGGAGTTTCGAATTTTCAGAGTTTCAAATTTTTGGAGTTTTGGAGTTTCGGAGATTTGGAATTTCGGCGTTTTGGGGATTCGGGGTCTTGGAGTTTCGGAATTTTGTAGTTTTTTGGTTTTGGAGTGTCGGAGTTTCGGAGTGTTGGAGTTTTGGAGTTTTAGAGATTTAGAGTTTTGGAGTTTTGAAATTTTTGAGTTTCGGATTTTTGGAGTTTGGAGTTTTTAAGTTTTGGATTTTTGAGTTTTGGATTTTTGGATTTTTGGAGTTTTTGTGTTTTTGAGTTTTGGAGTTTTGGATTTTTGCACTTTTGGAGGTTTGGAGTTTTGGAGTTTTAGATTTTTGGAGCTTTGGAGGTATGGATTTTTGGATATTCAGGGTTTTGTTCCAGAATTTTGTAGTTTTGGAGTTTTGGAGTTTCAGAGAATTGGAGTTTTAACGTTTTCGAGATTCGGAATCTTGGAGTTTCGGAATTTTGTAGTTTTGTAGTTTTGGAGTGTCGGAGTTTTGGAGTGTTGGAGTTTTGGAGCTTTGGAGCTTTGGAGTTTGGGAGTTTTTGAGTTTTTGAGTTTTGGATTTTTGCACTTTTTGAAATTTGGAGTTTTGGAGTTTTCGAGTTTTGGAGTTTCGGAGTTTCGGAGTTTTGGAGTTTCAGAGTTTTGGAGGTTCAGGGTTGTGGAGTTTCGGAATTTTTGAGTTTTGGAGTTTCGGAGTTTCGGAGTTTTGGAGCATTGCAGTTTTGGAGTTCTGGAGTTTTGGAGTTTGGAATTTTCAGAGTTTCGGATTTTTGGAGTTTTGGAGTTTCGGAGGTTTGGAGTTTTGGCCTTTTGGAGATTCGGGGTCTTGGAGTTTCGGAATTTTGTAGTTTTGCAGTTTTGGAGTGTCGGAGGCTTGGAGTGTTGGAGTTTTGGAGTTCTGGAGTTTTGGAGTTTCGGAGTTTCGGAGTTTCGGAGTTTTGGAGTTTCAGAGTTTTGGAGGTTCAGGGTTGTGGAATTTCGGAATTTTTGAGTTTTGGAGTTTCGGAGTTTTGGAGTATTGCAGTTTTTGAATTTTGGAGTTTTGGAGTTTCGAATTTTCAGAGTTTCGGATTTTTGGAGTTTTGGAGTTTCGGAGATTTGGAGTTTTGGCGTTTTTGAGATTCGGAATCTTGGAGTTTCGGAATTTTGTAGTTTTGTAGTTTTGGAGTGTCACAGTTTTGGAGTGTTGGAGTTTTGGAGCTTTGGAGTTTTGGAGTTTTTGAGTTTTTGAGTTTTGGATTTTTGCACTTTTGGAGTTTTGGAGTTTTGGAGTTTCGGAGTTTCGGAGTTTTGGAGAATTGCAGTTTTGGAGTTTTGGAGTTTCGAATTTTCAGAGTTTCGTATTTTTGGAGTTTTGGAGTTTTGGAGTTTCGGAGTTTCGGAGTTTTGGAGTATTGCAGTTTTGGAGTTTTGGAGTTTTGGAGTTGCGAATGTTCAGAGTTTAGGATTTTTGGAGTTTTGGAGTTTTGGAGAATTGGACTTTTGGCGTTTTCGAGATTCGGAATCTTGGAGTTTCGGAATTTTGTAGTTTTGGAGTTTTGGAGTTTAGGAGTTTCGGAGTTTCGGAGTTTTGGAGTTTCAGAGTTTTGGAGATTCAGGGTTGTGGAGTGTCGGAATTTTTGAGTTTTGGAGTTTCGGAGTTTCGGAGTTTTGGAGTTTTGCAGTTTTGGAGTTTTGGTGTTCTGGAGTTTTGGAGTTTCGAATTTTCAGAGTTTCAAATTTTTGGAGTTTTGGAGTTTCGGAGATTTGGAATTTCGGCGTTTTGGGGATTCGGGGTCTTGGAGTTTCGGAATTTTGTAGTTTTGTGGTTTTGGAGTGTCGGAGTTTCGGAGTGTTGGAGTTTTGGAGTTTTAGAGTTTTAGAGTTTTGGAGTTTTGAAATTTTTGAGTTTTGGATTTTTGGAGTTTGGAGTTTTTAAGTTTTGGATTTTTGAGTTTTGGATTTTTGGATTTTTGGAGTTTTTGTGTTTTTGAGTTTTGGAGTTTTGGATTTTTGCACTTTTGGAGGTTTGGAGTTTTGGAGTTTTGGATTTTTGGAGCTTTGGAGGTATGGATTTTTGGACATTCAGGGTTTTGTTCCAGAATTTTGTAGTTTTGGAGTTTTGGAGTGTCGGAGTTTCGAATTATTGGAGTTTTCGTGTTTTGGAATTTTTGATTTTTGGAGGTATGGATTTTTGGAGTTTCGGAGTTGTGGAGATTCGGGTTTGTGGAGTTTTGGAGTTTTGGAGTTTTGGATTTTTGCACTTTTGGAGTTTTGGAGTTTCGGAGTTTTGGAGATTCAGGGTTGTGGAGTTTCGGAATTTTTGAGTTTTGGAGTTTTGGAGTTTCGGAGTTCCGGAGTTTCGGAGATTTGTAGTTTTGGCGTTTTGGAGATTCAGGGTCTTGGAGTTTCGGAATTTTGCAGTTTTGTAGTTTTGGAGTGTCGGAGTTTTGAGTGTTGGAGTTTTGGAATTTCGGAGTTTCGGAGTTTCGGAGTTTTGGAGTTTCAGAGTTTCAGAGTTCTGGAGGTTCAGGGTTGTGGAGTTTCGGAATTTTTGAGTTTTGGAGTTTCGGAGTTTGGGAGTTTTGGAGTATTGCAGTTTTGGAATTTTGGCGTTTTGGAGTTTCGAATTTTCAGAGTTTCGGATTTTTGGAGTTTTGGAGTTTCGGAGATTTGGAGTTTTGGCGTTTTGGAGTTTCGAATTTTCAGAGTTTGGGATTTTTGGAGTTTTGGAGTTTCGGAGATTTGGAGTATTGGCGTTTTGGAGTTTCGGAGTTTCGGAGTTTTGGAGTTTCAGAGTTTTGGAGGTTCAGGGTTGTGGAGTTTCGGAATTTTTGAGTATTGGAGTTTCGGAGTTTCGGAGTTCTGGAGAATTGCAGTTTTGGAGTTTCGAATTTTCAGAGTTTCGGATTTTTGGAGTTTTGGAGTTTCGGAGATTTGGAGTTTTGTGCGTTTTGGAGATTCGGAATCTTAGAGTTTCGGAATTTTGTAGTTTTGTAGTTTTCGAGTGTCGGAGTTTTGGAGTGTTGGAGTTTTGGAGCCTTGGAGTTTTGGAGTTTTTGAGTTTTGGAGTTTTGGATTTTTGCAAATTTGGAGTTTTGGAGTTTTGGAGTTTTGGAGTTTCGGAGTTTCGGAGTTTCGGAGTTTTGGAGTCTCAGAGTTTTGGAGGTTCAGGGTTGTGGAGTTTCGGAATTTTTGAGTTTTGGAGTTTCGGAGTTTCGGAGTTTTGGAGTATTGCAGTTTTGTGGTTTTGGAGTTTTGGAGTTGCGAATTTTCAGAGTTTAGGATTTTTGGAGTTTTGGAGTTTCGGAGATTTGGAGTTTTGGCCTTTTGGAGATTCGGGGTCTTGGAGTTTCGGAGTGTTGGAGTTTTGGAGCTTTGGAGTTTTTGAGTTTTTGAGTTTTGGATTTTTGCACTTTTGGAGTTTTGGAGTTTTGGAGTTTCAGAGTTTTGGAGGTTCAGGGTTGTGGAGTTTCGGAATTTTTGAGTATTGGAGTTCGGAGTTTCGGAGTTTTGGAGAATTGCAGTTTTGGAGTTTTGGAGTTTTGGCGTTTTGGAGATTCGGAATCTTGGAGTTTCGGAATTTTGTTGTTTTGTAGTTTTCGAGTGTCGGAGTTTTGGAGTGTTGGAGTTTTGGAGCTTTGGAGTTTTGGAGTTTATGAGTTTTTGAGTTTTGGATTTTTGCACATTTGGAGTTTCGGAGTTTCGGAGTTTTGGAGTTTCAGAGTTTTGGAGGTTCAGGGTTGTGGAGTTTCGGAATTTTTGAGTTTTGGAGTTTCGGAGTTTTGGAGTATTGCAGTTTTGGAATTTTGGAGTTTTGGAGTTTCGGAGACTTGGAGTTTTGGCGTTTTGGAGATTCGGAATCTTGGAGTTTCGGAATTTTGTATTGTTGTAGTTTTGGAGTGTCAGAGTTTTGGAGTGTTGGAGTTTTGGAGCTTTGGAGTTTTTGAGTTTTTAAGTTTTTGAGTTTTGGATTTTTGCACTTTTGGCGTTTTGGAGTTTTGGAGTTTCGGAGTTTCGGAGTTTTGGAGTTTCAGAGTTTTGAAGGTTCAGGGTTGTGGAGTTTCGGAATTTTTGAGTATTGGAGTTTCGGAGTTTCGGAGTTTTGGAGAATTGCAGTTTTGGAGTTTCGAATTTTCAGAGTTTCGGATTTTTGGGGTTTTGGAGTTTCGGAGTTTCGGAGTTATGGAGTTTCAGAGTTTTCGAGGTTCAGGGTTGTGGAGTTTCAGAATTTTTGAGTTTTGGAGTTTCGGAGTTTCGGAGTTTTGGAGTTTCGAATTTCCAGAGTTTCGGATTTTTGGAGTTTTGGAGTTTCGGAGATTTGGAGTTTTGGCGTTTTGGAGATTCGGAATCTTGGAGTTTCGGAATTTTGTAGTTTTGTAGTTTTCGAGTGTCGGAGTTTTGGAGTGTTGGAGTTTTGGAGCTTTGGAGTTTTGGAGTTTTTGAGTTTTGGAGTTTTGGATTTTTGCACTTTTGGAGTTTTGGAGTTTCAGAGTTTTGGAGGTTCAGGGTTGTGGAGTTTCGGAATTTTTTAGTTTTGGAGTTTCGGAGTTTCGGAGGTTTGGAGTATTGCAGTTTTGGAGTTTTGGAGTTTTGGAGTTTCAGAGATTTGGAGTTTTGGCATTTTGGAGATTCGGAATCTTGGAGTTTCGGAATTTTGTAGTTTTGTAGTTTTGGAGTGTCAGAGTTTTGGAGTGTTGGAGCTTTGGAGTTTTGGAGTTTATGAGTTTTTGAGTTTTGGATTTTTGCACTTTTGGAGTTTTGGAGTTTTGGAGTTTTGGAGTCTCGGAGTTTCGGAGTTTTGGAGTTTCAGAGTTTTGGAGGTTCAGGGTTGTGGAATTTCGGAATTTTTGAGTATTGGAGTTTCGGAGTTTCGGAGTTTTGGAGTATTGCAGTTTTGGAATTTTGGAGTTTTGGAGTTTCGAATTTTCAGAGTTTCGGATTTTTGGAGTTTTGGAGTTTCGGAGATTTGGAGTTTTGGCGTTTTGGAGTTTCGAATTTTCAGAGTTTGGGATTTTTGGAGTTTAGGAGTTTCGGAGTTTCGGAGTTTTGGAGTTTCAGAGTTTTGGAGATTCAGGGTTGTGGAGTGTCGGAATTTTTGAGTTTTGGAGTTTCGGAGTTTCGGAGTTTTGGAGTTTTGCAGTTTTGGAGTTTTGGTGTTCTGGAGTTTTGGAGTTTCGAATTTTCAGAGTTTCAAATTTTTGGAGTTTTGGAGTTTCGGAGATTTGGAATTTCGGCGTTTTGGGGATTCGGGGTCTTGGAGTTTCGGAATTTTGTAGTTTTTTGGTTTTGGAGTGTCGGAGTTTCGGAGTGTTGGAGTTTTGGAGTTTTAGAGTTTTAGAGTTTTGGAGTTTTGAAATTTTTGAGTTTCGGATTTTTGGAGTTTGGAGTTTTTAAGTTTTGGATTTTTGAGTTTTGGATTTTTGGATTTTTGGAGTTTTTGTGTTTTTGAGTTTTGGAGTTTTGGATTTTTGCACTTTTGGAGGTTTGGAGTTTTGGAGTTTTGGATTTTTGGAGCTTTGGAGGTATGGATTTTTGGATATTCAGGGTTTTGTTCCAGAATTTTGTAGTTTTGGAGTTTTGGAGTGTCGGAGTTTCGAATTATTGGAGTTTTCGTGTTTTGGAATTTTTGATTTTTGGAGGTATGGATTTTTGGAGTTTCGGAGTTGTGGAGATTCGGGTTTGTGGAGTTTTGGAGTTTTGGAGTTTTGGATTTTTGCACTTTTGGAGTTTTGGAGTTTCGGAGTTTTGGAGATTCAGGGTTGTGGAGTTTCGGAATTTTTGAGTTTTGGAGTTTTGGAGTTTCGGAGTTCCGGAGTTTCGGAGTTTCGGAGTTTTGGAGTTTTGCAGTTTCGGAGTTTTGGAGTTTTGGAGTTTCGAATTTACAGAGTTTCGGATTTTCGGAGTTTTGGAGTTTCGGAGATTTGTAGTTTTGGCGTTTTGGAGATTCAGGGTCTTGGAGTTTCGGAATTTTGCAGTTTTGTAGTTTTGGAGTGTCGGAGTTTTGGAGTGTTGGAGTTTTGGAATTTCGGAGTTTCGGAGTTTCGGAGTTTTGGAGTTTCAGAGTTTCAGAGTTCTGGAGGTTCAGGGTTGTGGAGTTTCGGAATTTTTGAGTTTTGGAGTTTCGGAGTTTCGGAGTTTTGGAGCATTGCAGTTTTGGAATTTTGGCGTTTTGGAGTTTCGAATTTTCAGAGTTTCGGATTTTTGGAGTTTTGGAGTTTCGGAGATTTGGAGTTTTGGCGTTTTGGAGTTTCGAATTTTCAGAGTTTGGGATTTTTGGAGTTTTGGAGTTTCGGAGATTTGGAGTTTTGGCGTTTTGGAGTTTCGGAGTTTCGGAGTTTTGGAGTTTCAGAGTTTTGGAGGTTCAGGGTTGTGGAGTTTCGGAATTTTTGAGTATTGGAGTTTCGGAGTTTCGGAGTTCTGGAGAATTGCAGTTTTGGAGTTTCGAATTTTCAGAGTTTCGGATTTTTGGAGTTTTGGAGTTTCGGAGATTTGGAGTTTTGTGCGTTTTGGAGATTCGGAATCTTAGAGTTTCGGAATTTTGTAGTTTTGTAGTTTTCGAGTGTCGGAGTTTTGGAGTGTTGGAGTTTTGGAGCCTTGGAGTTTTGGAGTTTTTGAGTTTTGGAGTTTTGGATTTTTGCAAATTTGGAGTTTTGGAGTTTTGGAGTTTTGGAGTTTCGGAGTTTCGGAGTTTTGGAGTCTCAGAGTTTTGGAGGTTCAGGGTTGTGGAGTTTCGGAATTTTTGAGTTTTGGAGTTTCGGAGTTTCGGAGCTTTGGAGTATTGCAGTTTTGGAATTTTGGAGTTTCGAATTTTCAGAGTTTCGGATTTTTGGAGTTTTGGAGTTTCAGAGAATTGGAGTTTTAACGTTTTCGAGATTCGGAATCTTGGAGTTTCGGAATTTTGTAAATTTGTAGTTTTGGAGTGTCGGAGTTTTGGAGTGTTGGAGTTTTGGAGCTTTGGAGCTTTGGAGTTTGGGAGTTTTTGAGTTTTTGAGTTTTGGATTTTTGCACTTTTTGAAATTTGGAGTTTTGGAGTTTTGGAGTTTCGGAGTTTTGGAGTTTCAGAGTTTTGGAGGTTCAGGGTTGTGGAGTTTCGGAATTTTTGAGTTTTGGAGTTTCGGAGTTTCGGAGTTTTGGAGCATTGCAGTTTTGGAGTTCTGGAGTTTTGGAGTTTGGAATTTTCAGAGTTTCGGATTTTTGGAGTTTTGGAGTTTCGGAGATTTGGAGTTTTGGCCTTTTGGAGATTCGGGGTCTTGGAGTTTCGGAATTTTGTAGTTTTGCAGTTTTGGAGTGTCGGAGGCTTGGAGTGTTGGAGTTTTGGACTTTTGGAGTTCTGGAGTTTTGGAGTTTCGGAGTTTCGGAGTTTCGGAGTTTTGGAGTTTCAGAGTTTTGGAGGTTCAGGGTTGTGGAGTTTCGGAATTTTTGAGTTTTGGAGTTTCGGAGTTTCGGAGTTTTGGAGTATTGCAGTTTTGTGGTTTTGGAGTTTTGGAGTTGCGAATTTTCAGAGTTTAGGATTTTTGGAGTTTTGGAGTTTCGGAGATTTGGAGTTTTGGCCTTTTGGAGATTCGGGGTCTTGGAGTTTCGGAGTGTTGGAGTTTTGGAGCTTTGGAGTTTTTGAGTTTTTGAGTTTTGGATTTTTGCACTTTTGGAGTTTTGGAGTTTTGGAGTTTCAGAGTTTTGGAGGTTCAGGGTTGTGGAGTTTCGGAATTTTTGAGTATTGGAGTTTCGGAGTTTCGGAGTTTTGGAGAATTGCAGTTTTGGAGTTTTGGAGTTTCGAATTTTCAGAGTATCGGATTTTTGGAGTTTTGGAGTTTCGGAGTTTTGGAGTTTCAGAGTTTTCGAGGTTCAGGGTTGTGGAGTTTCGAAATTTTTGAGTTTTGGAGTTTCGGAGTTTCGGAGTTTTGGAGTTTTGGAGTTTTGGAGATTTGGAGTTTTGGCGTTTTGGAGATTCGGAATCTTGGAGTTTCGGAATTTTGTTGTTTTGTAGTTTTCGAGTGTCGGAGTTTTGGAGTGTTGGAGTTTTGGAGCTTTGGAGTTTTGGAGTTCTTGAGTATTGGAGTTTTGGATTTTTGCACTTTTGGAGTTTTGGAGTTTCAGAGTTTTGGAGGTTGAGGGTTGTGGAGTTTCGGAATTTTTGAGTTTTGGAGTTTCGGAGTTTCGGAGTTTTGGAGTATTGCAGTTTTGGAGTTTTGGAGTTTCAGAGATTTGGAGTTTTGGCGTTTTGGAGATTCGGAATCTTGGAGTTTCGGAATTTTGTAGTTTTGTAGTTTTGGAGTGTCAGAGTTTTGGAGTGTTGGAGCTTTGGAGTTTTGGAGTTTATGAGTTTTTGAGTTTTGGATTTTTGCACATTTGGAGTTTCGGAGTTTCGGAGTTTTGGAGTTTCAGAGTTTTGGAGGTTCAGGGTTGTGGAGTTTCGGAATTTTTGAGTTTTGGAGTTTCGGAGTTTTGGAGTATTGCAGTTTTGGAATTTTGGAGTTTTGGAGTTTCGGAGACTTGGAGTTTTGGCGTTTTGGAGATTCGGAATCTTGGAGTTTCGGAATTTTGTATTGTTGTAGTTTTGGAGTGTCAGAGTTTTGGAGTGTTGGAGTTTTGGAGCTTTGGAGTTTTTGAGTTTTTAAGTTTTTGAGTTTTGGATTTTTGCACTTTTGGCGTTTTGGAGTTTTGGAGTTTCGGAGTTTCGGAGTTTTGGAGTTTCAGAGTTTTGAAGGTTCAGGGTTGTGGAGTTTCGGAATTTTTGAGTATTGGAGTTTCGGAGTTTCGGAGTTTTGGAGAATTGCAGTTTTGGAGTTTCGAATTTTCTGAGTTTCGGATTTTTGGGGTTTTGGAGTTTCGGAGTTTCGGAGTTATGGAGTTTCAGAGTTTTCGAGGTTCAGGGTTGTGGAGTTTCGGAATTTTTGAGTTTTGGAGTTTCGGAGTTTCGGAGTTTTGGAGTTTCGAACTTCCAGAGTTTCGGATTTTTGGAGTTTTGGAGTTTCGGAGATTTGGAGTTTTGGCGTTTTGGAGATTCGGAATCTTGGAGTTTCGGAATTTTGTAGTTTTGTAGTTTTCGAGTGTCGGAGTTTTGGAGTGTTGGAGTTTTGGAGCTTTGGAGTTTTGGAGTTTTTGAGTTTTGGAGTTTTGGATTTTTGCACTTTTGGAGTTTTGGAGTTTCAGAGTTTTGGAGGTTCAGGGTTGTGGAGTTTCGGAATTTTTTAGTTTTGGAGTTTCGGAGTTTCGGAGGTTTGGAGTATTGCAGTTTTGGAGTTTTGGAGTTTTGGAGTTTCAGAGATTTGGAGTTTTGGCATTTTGGAGATTCGGAATCTTGGAGTTTCGGAATTTTGTAGTTTTGTAGTTTTGGAGTGTCAGAGTTTTGGAGTGTTGGAGCTTTGGAGTTTTGGAGTTTATGAGTTTTTGAGTTTTGGATTTTTGCACTTTTGGAGTTTTGGAGTTTTGGAGTTTTGGAGTCTCGGAGTTTTGGAGTTTCAGAGTTTTGGAGGTTCAGGGTTGTGGAATTTCGGAATTTTTGAGTATTGGAGTTTCGGAGTTTCGGAGTTTTGGAGTATTGCAGTTTTGGAATTTTGGAGTTTTGGAGTTTCGAATTTTCAGAGTTTCGGATTTTTGGAGTTTTGGAGTTTCGGAGATTTGGAGTTTTGGCGTTTTGGAGTTTCGAATTTTCAGAGTTTGGGATTTTTGGAGTTTAGGAGTTTCGGAGTTTCGGAGTTTTGGAGTTTCAGAGTTTTGGAGATTCAGGGTTGTGGAGTGTCGGAATTTTTGAGTTTTGGAGTTTCGGAGTTTCGGAGTTTTGGAGTTTTGCAGTTTTGGAGTTTTGGTGTTCTGGAGTTTTGGAGTTTCGAATTTTCAGAGTTTCAAATTTTTGGAGTTTTGGAGTTTCGGAGATTTGGAATTTCGGCGTTTTGGGGATTCGGGGTCTTGGAGTTTCGGAATTTTGTAGTTTTTTGGTTTTGGAGTGTCGGAGTTTCGGAGTGTTGGAGTTTTGGAGTTTTAGAGTTTTAGAGTTTTGGAGTTTTGAAATTTTTGAGTTTCGGATTTTTGGAGTTTGGAGTTTTTAAGTTTTGGATTTTTGAGTTTTGGATTTTTGGATTTTTGGAGTTTTTGTGTTTTTGAGTTTTGGAGTTTTGGATTTTTGCACTTTTGGAGGTTTGGAGTTTTGGAGTTTTGGATTTTTGGAGCTTTGGAGGTATGGATTTTTGGATATTCAGGGTTTTGTTCCAGAATTTTGTAGTTTTGGAGTTTTGGAGTGTCGGAGTTTCGAATTATTGGAGTTTTCGTGTTTTGGAATTTTTGATTTTTGGAGGTATGGATTTTTGGAGTTTCGGAGTTGTGGAGATTCGGGTTTGTGGAGTTTTGGAGTTTTGGAGTTTTGGATTTTTGCACTTTTGGAGTTTTGGAGTTTCGGAGTTTTGGAGATTCAGGGTTGTGGAGTTTCGGAATTTTTGAGTTTTGGAGTTTTGGAGTTTCGGAGTTCCGGAGTTTCGGAGTTTCGGAGTTTTGGAGTTTTGCAGTTTCGGAGTTTTGGAGTTTTGGAGTTTCGAATTTACAGAGTTTCGGATTTTCGGAGTTTTGGAGTTTCGGAGATTTGTAGTTTTGGCGTTTTGGAGATTCAGGGTCTTGGAGTTTCGGAATTTTGCAGTTTTGTAGTTTTGGAGTGTCGGAGTTTTGGAGTGTCGGAGTTTCGGAGTTTCGGAGTTTTGGAGTTTCAGAGTTTCAGAGTTCTGGAGGTTCAGGGTTGTGGAGTTTCGGAATTTTTGAGTTTTGGAGTTTCGGAGTTTCGGAGTTTTGGAGTATTGCAGTTTTGGAATTTTGGAGTTTTGGAGTTTCGAATTTTCAGAGTTTCGGATTTTTGGAGTTTTGGAGTTTCGGAGATTTGGAGTTTTGGCGTTTTGGAGTTTCGAATTTTCAGAGTTTGGGATTTTTGGAGTTTTGGAGTTTCAGAGATTTGGAGTTTTGGCGTTTTGGAGTTCCGGAGTTTCGGAGTTTTGGAGTTTCAGAGTTTTGGAGGTTCAGGGTTGTGGAGTTTCGGAATTTTTGAGTATTGGAGTTTCGGAGTTTTGGAGTTTTGGAGAATTGCAGTTTTGGAGTTTTGGAGTTTCGAATTTTCAGAGTTTCAGATTTTTGGAGTTTTGGAGTTTCGGAGATTTGGAGTTTTGTGCGTTTTGGAGATTCGGAATCTTAGAGTTTCGGAATTTTGTAGTTTTGTAGTTTTCGAGTGTCGGAGTTTTGGAGTGTTGGAGTTTTGGAGC